>NW_017729032.1:127945381-127949994 GCF_001723915.1 Gavialis gangeticus
CCCCCATCCCTCCACACCCACCTGCACCCCCACCCACATCCCCCCACACTCCTTCCCACCTCTCTTCTGCAAACCCCACATTCCCCCAACATACACCCAGCGTAACCAGCTGCCAGACAGGATGAAACCTGCTGGCAGGAGCTGTGACTGCAGGGGCAGCTATCCCCACATCCTGGTTAGTACAGGGGTCAGGGGGAGCTCTAATTGTTCTATGATAAGAAAACCAAAAGCAAACATCAAAACATATGGATATCTAGAATTTATTTTATTATGATGTTAGAAACACTGGTAGGCTTCCAAACTGCTTTAATATTGTAAATATATCAATAAAACATTGCCCAACTGATCTCTCTCTCTCTCTCCCTCTGTCTCTATATAGTGGTCTTTTGTTTTAATTGTGGAAGAACATGGATTTTGGGGTATTTTAAAGGGTGAATTTGAGCTTTTATTATCAGAGATTTTGCAGTTTTTAAATAGGGAACACCAGAATTCCTGCTAGTGAGACAGGTGGCAGGACCCAGGCAGAAGAGCCTGCTTAGGGCTGGCACCCGGGACCGAGCTGGAGGTCAGGAGGACATGCTTTGATAGTACAAAGCACACCACCACACTGAGCAAAAGCTACTCAGGTGGCAAGGCAGCCATACACATGGCAGTAGTGCCGCACAAAGGCCAACTGCATAGCCACAGCCCACTGGCAGCTGGCCCAGAGGTGCGGGTACCCCTGTTGCGGCCGTACAGTGCCCATCCAGGTCTGGCAGGCGTGCAGCCTTGGGGCTACACGCTGTTGCAGGTGGCAGCAGGTCACAGCCAGGCAGCAGTCCCCACTGCCAGACTGCTGCAGTTGGTAGAGGGTGCAGGGAACTCTCAGTTAGGGCTGCTTCAGCAGTCCAGCTGGCATAAGGCTGTCCCCAGATACCAACTGGTCAGGCCCCAGAAGCTTCTGAGAGCAAGCAGTACTAAGCTGCTTGCCAGGGCAGGTTTTTATACTGCAGGGGCCAGATCCCAGAGGAGCTGGGCAGGGTTATTTTGCCCCAAGTGGCACAACTTGCCACACACCAAAGTGCATGTCGGGGACATGAACTGAGGCAAAAATCCTTGCCTCAAATTTGTGCTGCTCCTACTTGAGTTGCTCCAAGCACACGTGCCTGAATGTATGGAGGTGCCCTTTGGGTTTATCCTGTGAATCATGTCTGCATACCTAAGTGCTAACTGGCTGGTACCCCATGGCACCCTTGAAAGGATCTTAAGGCACCCTAGGGTGCTGCATTACCCTTGCTGCGAATCACTGATTTAGTGTAATGTGTTTTCACTCTCATTTTCAATCTGCATTTCAAATGAAAAATTTCCATTTCTAATACATTTTAAAACAATGGAGTCTTAGAACAATCCATCTCAGACATTCTTGAATTATCATATGGATGAACAAAAATGTATTCCACCCATAATTTTGACACTTCTAGTTCTAACAACTCAAAAAACTTTCAGCTATGTATGAAAGTAAACTTCAACAAAACTCTCTCTCTCTTTCTCTCGGCTTCTCTCTGCCTCCTCCTCCTCTTCTATTCTGGTTAAGAATGAAGTGCTTATTTCTCCAATTTAGGAAAAAAAGGTGTCTGAAAATGTTGCTCAAAATAAAAAGAGCTTCTCACTATATTATGAAAATGCATGCTTATAGATGTTTTAAGTCTATCAGCATGCTCCAGTCATTCCCATTTATTTCCAGATGCATGAGAGAGAATCTGGCCTCTTGTGGTATACTGTTGTCACACAAATTTCCCCAGGCACCCCCAAAAGTAAAGAGAAATACTCTCCCCCAAAAGTTTAAAGGAGAACCACTTCACTAAATTACTTCATCCTAATGACAGAGACATTTCTTGAACTTAGCATGCACCCCAATTTTTAAAACTCTGCCATTCAAAGGACTCATAACAAGTTTTATAGGACTCAATTACAGCATGAAGACTAGATAATTCACAATGGCTTCCATGAAAAGTCCAGTTGCTCAGCTTTGCTATACATGGATATGTGAGATGCTAAATTTTCATACAGTGCATTTCTCCAATTGCAAGTCAACACTTCTTTCCACTTCAAAAAGAACCATAAAAATAATCCACTCATTCATGGGGTTGACCTATGTTTAGAACAATGCAGGATTACTACATGGAGCAAATGACACTGCATGGAACCCTTAAGGGTGAGGTAGTGTGTGGCCTTTAATGGTGCTACACAGGATCATCTGCTCCAGCATGATGGCAGCACAACAGATAACCCTTTTGCAGCCTGCTTAAGAGTGGTGGAACAGATGACCCCATGCTGGCTGACCTTTAAAGGTGCTGCACATCTGCCATCTGCTCTGTCATGCTGATGGCAGGCTCATCTTACACAGGGGAGGACCACAATGGATGGATGACTCAGATCACCATGGCTCCGCAGTTTCTAGTGATCTCAGTGGTCTTGTCTATTGGAGTGGAAAGAAGGCAAGTTAGGAGCTCAGAAGCTGTAGGAAACCTCTGGCAGTTGGGCAAGTGAGGCATCGAGACCGAAAGGTGTAACTGGCCAGTACTATGCCCTGGGCAACAGCAGCACACCACGCAGGAGCATCACTTGGAAGTTCGCTGCTTCTGGGGAAGACATCCCCTAGCAGTAGTGAACCACTGCCTACTGTCTTGCATTGCAGGCCACTTCTCATACCTCCCTTCTGGCAAAGGTGGAGTGCTGCAGAAAAGGTGCAGAGGGAGGGGGTGCAGGATAAGCCAACTTAGAGGGGATGCATGATTACTGGCTGCTGCCTCTGCAAGCTGCCATAGGTGGTCCAGCCACTGCTGATGGCCAGAGTGCAAAACCTGTTTGTTATATCTCTGGACAGCAATATGTTTCATTCTTCCAAAACACAAGTTAAATGAATATAGTTTGCTCACCAGGAAATCGCAAATCTCTGCTGGCACCTGTAAATATCATCACCCACCCTGTCCTTCCCCATGTCCCTCAAATATTAGAAAGATTTAGATTTTGAATCCCAAAAGCCAGGACTTTTTGGATTTGGTAATTTAGCTCTACATGGTATATAAAGTTTGCATTTAGAACTGCAATTTAAATCTAGCCTTTCAATTAGGACCTGTATTTGTTTGAAGCCTGTCATCAGTTTCCATTTAACTAAAAGCATTTGTCTTGATATGTATTGACATGGGATTCTAGGCTGAAGAGAACATGGTGAGCCTTGGGCAACATTATCACTGGTACAGAGAATGCTTTTTTTATTCCAGCATTTTTTATGCATCTAACCCTTTGGGTTCTTTCCTTGGCTATTTGAATCTCCTGTGGGATTTTGCAGGGATGATGCTAGTTCAAGGACCTCATTTGTGCTTATTGAGAAGAACAGCTGTTTTTCCTTAAACTGAAAATGTGTGGTCAATGTATATACAGGGTCAACTTAAAATCAGAACATTATGGCATATTTAAAGTAGAAAATGAATGTGTGTTTTAAATATTTTATTTGATTTATTTTATTTATATGCCACCCTCCCAAATTCAAGTTGCAATAAGATTCATAGGAATGGAGCTGCAACAATATCTACCATCCCCAGCCCAGTGATCTTTTCCAAGCAAAAGAGTTCTACTCTTTTCACTGTCTTATCATATGGAAGCCACTCCATACCTCTGTCTTTACTGCCCTTCCCTCTACTTTTTCCAGTTCTCAGTTATCATTTTTTAGATGAGCTGACCAGAAATGTGCACAGTTTTAAGATGGAAACTGTGGGTAAATGGCAAAAACCGTAAAGTCTCTCCCATCCCTAACTTATGCAACCCAGTCCTGTATGTTCTTACTCAGGCTAAACTCCCACAGTGTTAAATGATCAAGGACTGCATGGGTCTGCAGGAGAGAATCTGACCTATGCTTTAATAACAACTGCTATATGCAATGTGTACAAGTTAGCATTGCCATGGAAACACCCCATGCAGATATACTGCAATAACTGGGGATGCTGAACTTCAGAAGGGTTGAACCATTTATTTTTTAAAATCTGATCAATCCCTGCAGAATTTTATGTTTAAAATGCACATGTGTATTTTGCAGGCAAGAGCAAGTGAACTGTTGTTGAAAAACTAGCCCTGTAGTATTCAAGATAAAATGGCATGATTACCTGTAACACCAATGATACCCAAAGACAAAAAACCATGAAGCCATCAAACACACACCAACGATCCTTTACATAGGAGTTATCCCCCTAAAAGAGAAATAAAAAAATATGAGGTTTTGTTGTTTTTGTCAAAGGAAGAAGAAATAAGATCACAAAAGATATCTACTACAAAGAAGCTAAAGCAGTTTCTTCTGCCTTTTTTTAAGATTCCATTTTACCAAATCCCAAAACCCAAGTGTTTCTGCTAGAAGATGATAAAAATTTCAAAACAGATGTTATATCGCCAACTGGCTGGAGGGCCGCACCCAGACAGTGGTAGTGGATGGGTCATTTTCGACCTGGAGGGATGTGGGCAGTGGGGTGCCCAGGGCTCGGTCCTCGGGCCCACACTGTTCAACATCTTCATCAGTGACTTGGACGAGGGGGTAAAAAGCACCCTGTTCACATTTGCTGATGACACTAAGATGTGGGGGG
>NW_017729032.1:127954994-127957687 GCF_001723915.1 Gavialis gangeticus
TAGAAATAACGGTCCCAAGCTGGCAGAGAGTAGATTCAGACTAGACATCAGGAGGTGCTACTTTACTGTCAGGGTGGCTAGGATCTGGAACCAACTTCCAAGCGAAGTGGTGCTGGCTCCTACCCTGGGGGTCTTTAAGACAAGGCTACACAATCACCTTGCTGGGGTCGTTTGACCCCAGTACTTTTTCCTGCCATGGCAGGGGGTCGGACTTGATGATCTGCTCAGGTCCCTTCTGACCCTACCAACTATGAAACTATCCAAGAAAGAAAGTTCTCAGTTCAATTCTCTACAGCATCCTCTTTCAGCTAGTACGACTGAGGAATTTAAGATTACTTTAAAAAAAAAAGATAAATACTGGATCTGATTTTTCACTGAGCTGTACCTTAAGCAGAAATGTACACATTTAAAAAATAAGTGTCAGTTGCCCAAACTAGAGCAGTGATGTTTCCTAACATTTCTCCAAAAGGAACATCTGTCTGTTTTGGAAGCCTCTTTTCTTACAACTGCAAATAATTACACAATGGCCTTTCTGAATAAAGCCCTACAATTCTAAAATTAATAGGCGCAAACCACCACTATGTCATTTCTTGAGCTGTCAGTTATTTCTATGGCATACATCTTGGGCTGCTCTTTACTAACTTGGTCTCATAATTTCCTGCTTAACTCTTAAAAAAAAGAGGGATGATTTAATAATACTGACATTGTTGGTGCTCCATTAACCGTGTTAAACACAAGTACTCATCCATCACAACAGCCGGTATGCTGTCTCCAAGGGTTAAAACACATCCTGACAGAATGCAAAACACCTGATTCTCAACAGCCTTGCAGTGATCATTCACCTCTGCACAATGCTTCCTGGTCAGAATGATACTGTCTTTCATCGGTTTTCCAAGGGTATAAGTGAGTATATAATGGAATTTAATCCCAAAAAATTAAAGATCATTTTATAAATAAAAAAAATAATTCTTTCTAAAATAAATTGCATTTGCTACAACATCTTTATAACATAGGAATAGCCATGTTTAATAATCATTAGGGACTTGCTACTGAGCTTCAGGTCTTTGGCAAAATAGGCATATTCACGATAACACTATTTTGGCCTTGGTAGAGCTGCCCTACCAGACATTTGCTAAATGTGTCGTGTTTGGGCATACATATAAATTGCCCTATGAAGACGTTGTTACTGCATCATGCTTTAGTACTTCCTTTTGGAAGTACTAAAGCATGGAGCAGTAACAACCCATACTGTGCTGTACGCATGGTGCATGGTTATTTTTAGCAACTGCTTCGCTGTAGCGGCATGCTATAACAGGGGAGCGCACTGCTACAGCTAAGTAGCTGCTGGTCATGTATAGACACCCATGGACGTTATGTCTGCCACACTTAATTGTTGGTCTTTCTGGTACACTTCAGAGAATATACCTTTTGCTTGAAACCTATCACTGATTTTTTTTTTGTTTATACTTCCTACTGGGGAAAAAGGTAAAGACTGCTAAACACATATGAATTCTCAAATGTTAAAAATGAAGACATGAAATGACACAATTGCACACCTTTCAATTACCTTTTAAAATAACCTAGAGTGAATTCCACACTGATACAGTCAATAGTTCCCTGTTCTTACACATGTGAAGAAATATTGCTGCAAGGATTTTTAACATGTCTGGTTTCATCATGCCAGAAATAACTAAAACAGTTGTGATATGCTAACTTCTCACCATTTTCTAATTCCATCTAAAGAAAACCTGAGATTATCTAGCTTCGTGAGTTTCGCACAGGAATTTGTCTGTGAATGCACTTTGCCATAACACTTTATACCAGGGTTTATACTCTTTATAAGCATGGGCAGATAGGGTTTAGGTTAATAAAAACCATTAGAAATATCATATTACTCTTTCAGCTTCTGCATCAAAATATTTATGTATATGATTTAAGTATCTAGGACAACCTAACTCTGTTCATGCTGAAGTGTTACAGGGAGTGTTGGGGATTATTTCACAATTTCTTAAAAACATGGTTCCCTATGTCCATAAAACAGACAGCAGAAATATTACAGGTCAAATCCTATTGCATCTTTATGTACATAAGTAGAATTTACATGGTCATGTAAGTGGAGACAGGTGCAGAGGGGAGGGAGTGATGCATTCACATCCTCTTCTGGACCATGCTGCAGAACAGCAGCTGGAACTAAAAGTACCTAAAGCAGGTAAGAAGTCACACTCCCTTACCCTCTGTTCTCAGCAGCTCCTCTCCTCTCCTACACCCATCTCCCCGACCACCACTGTCGCTGACCCAGGAGGTGCTGCAGAGCTGTTCCTGCCCTGATCCAGCCAGGTTGCATGTAGGGGGTTGGACTTAAGTCAGGGACAGTGGTAGCAGTGATGTCAGTCAAAGTGTTTCTCTTCCCTGCCCAGTGCCCCCAGGTGTTCCCTGCCAGCCCAGAAGCCAGTTTAGGGAAGGGGAACATGCCTGCTGCCACCACTGTCACCAGCTGAGCCTGGATCCCTGTGCCACCCAGCTGCAGTGAGGCAAGGACAGCTCTGGGGACAGCAGTGGCACAGCCCAGTTGGAGCAAGACAGAAGCAACTCTGACCCTGTCTCTAGGTCAGCCAAGGACAGGAAGGAGAGCGGGGATGAAATTTCCCACAGACTGTTACCTGTCAGCTCCTGTTCTTGGGGAACCCTGACAC
>NW_017729032.1:127957698-127961309 GCF_001723915.1 Gavialis gangeticus
CCCTAATAAATGAGCACACCCCAAGGTAGCGGGCAAATCTGATAACAAGACCCAGGCACTGATTTAACCCCATGCTCTTCCAGACTCTTCATGCCCCAACCCTCACACCCGGGGTGCTGCCCAAGAAGGAAGAATCAGAGGAGGCCTGTGGCTCATGTGCTCAGGAAGCTTTGACTCAGCAACTTATGGACCACTGAAATAATTTGACAGCTACTCCTACACCTGTTAAGGTTTAGTTACCTGCCTTGAGATCTATAAATGGCCAGCACTGAGAGGTTTATAAACATGTCCTTAAAAAAAGAAAAAACCCACCAACTTAGCCATTATACACTATGCTTTCTAGTTTATTGAAAGCTTATATGCCACAAGCAGAATTCTGCAAAGATGTACAAGTGACACAGATTTGGGGTTTTTCAGTCACCAAACAGCATCCTATTGTACTTTGCATAATAACCTGAATCTCATGGACACAATGAGGTGGCTTACAGGACTAGTTTTGCTTTGCACAACTAAATCTGTCTCTACTGAAGCTACTTGGAATGGATGCGATGTTGCCCAAGTCCAGAAGTCAGCACCTAGAGTCCACAGGGCAGATGCAGCACACAGAGCCATGGCTTCAGTGCCAGGGTCATCTTCCCTGAGCTATGCCATGCCATGGTGCAGTCAGGCACCTGGGGCTTTGGCAGAGGGAGCTCTGCCCATGCCTCACTGCAGGCAGATGGTACAACCTCCAGTGGAGTGGGGCTTTCACCATGCTGTTTTGAAGCTAGGTGGCAGGAAGAAGTAGCACTGGTGGATGAGTGCTAGTGCCCATTCATTTCTGACCCAAGCTGAGTCATTCCAGACTCCCCCCCACCCCCCTCCCCACAGAAGACATTGGCAACCCCTGGCCTAAGTCCATTTGTACCCTGCTGTAGTCAATTCTGCCACAGAAGTGCAGCAAATTATACACGACCAAATGCACAATTTGGACTTTTTTAGGGAGGATCAATTTATTATACCATCTGCCCTGCAATTAAGTGGGTAGAACATGTGTCTAGGGCAGGGGTTTTCAACCAGGGGTACATATACACCTGCGGGTACTTTGGAAGGCCCTAGGAGGTGGCATGGAGAAGCCGCTGGCACTTCCAGTTTCACTGCCAGCACTTCTGGGTTTGCTGCCACATGCCACGCCAAGGGACCTCCCCCCTCCCTCCACCCATCGACCATCCACTGGGGGTACCCCGACCAAAAAAGGTTGAAAACCTCTGGTCTAGGACATGGGAAACCATGATCTAGGATCATCTTCCCCTCAGGTGATTTGAGTTCAAACATCTCACAGCACAGGACTATGATCTAATCACCAGGATCAGGCCAAACAGACCAAAAGCACCTTCCTGTTAAAGGTAGGCTACTGGGCAGCCAAGAGGGAAAACATCCTCAGGACAGAAAATAAAGAAATGAGAGAGAGTATCCCTGTGGCTTGTGGAAGTGGATGCTGCCATGGCAGGTGAGAAGTGAGCCCTTGCTTCCACTGTGGTTTGTAAATGATGCATTACAGAATCATTTATAACACTAGGATTAGGAGCAAAGAACAGCCTTCTTCCCATGGTGCTCCATTTCCTTCAAACTCCCTCCTCCCTGGGTTACAAAAATGCTCAGATTGCACTACTTGAAAAGCCTTGAAGTGTCAGTCCTCTTCTGAGCTCTTCATGAAACAGAGGCTTCTTAAAACTTATTACCCAGAATCCATAACAGAAAAGAGCATGCATCTTTGGAGAGGAAAAAAAAGCATGAGAAGTGGCTGAGTAAGAAAAAGTGTCTAGATCTCTGAGAAAGCCTGCATTCTCCAGCCCTCTGTCACTAGCCCACCCACCCTTGTGGTACACTGGCTGACTCCCTCCACTGTCAGAGATCTTCTGAAATCATACTTCTCCTGTGACGCTTCTCCTTGCATGTGCAGCTTATACAAGAGGGTGAAGTAGATATACAAAAGATTGATGCTTCATTTGTTTTCAGACCACCTCATGCAAACTCATTTATATGGATGCAACTTCAATTCCTGTGAACGCTACAAATAGATAGTGCCATGACTTACAATGGTATAGCTCCAGACCTACATTAGTGTCTGTGATACACTTAGCATTAAATAGTCATTAGGTAAAAGTGCATAAGCAACCTTAAGAGCAGGGACTAGAACCCAGGGGTTCCCTCCTTCCAAAGCAGGGCCCACACAGTTTGACTCTGTCTTGCTTATTTTCCTTCTGGCTCCATAACTTGTTCCAATTTGGCTGCCAAGTGGGCCAGCTTCAAGAGGAGAGATATGGAAGATATACAAAGCCATGTCTGAGGATTCAGACACTCTGCTGGGATACAGGACACATGGGTTGAAAGCCCCTGAAACCAAGGGGGGCTAGAATCCAAGTGTCCTACGTCCTTGGCAAATGCCTTAATCACTTGTGGAGAAGGAAGAGCCATATGCTGCCTGCATAGATGCTTATTAACCAGGGCAAAAACAGCCCTACATATACTTTATGAAGTCAGAGACAAGTAAGATGCCAAACCAGCAAATGCAGCTACCACTTCTTATTGGAGTGAGTGGAGAGCCCTAGGCCAGCTGCATGGCTCCCTTTTTGGAGGGATCTCCAGATCCCTCCAGAAGAGTTACCCACTGAAATGAATGGAAGAGCAGCTATTCTTGCTGAGCAAAAGAGGACTGAACTTCAGAGTATGGGCTGTGTTGAACAGGCTTAGAAACATGAAATAAGGAAAGTCTAAACATTCCAAAAGGGGGCACAGGAGATGTGACTACCTCCACAATGGTATTTGCAGACATCTCCCCCTCTTCCTCCCCACAGGAGGACACACTGTGCCACAGCAGCAACTGATGGGGACTTCTTTGAGTCACTAAAGCAGGTAACACTCCCTCCACAAACCCTCCCCTGGGCATCCCCTCCGCTCTCATTCCTCCCTACCCCTTTCCAACAGGGTTTCCCCAAGATTTGCCTCTGGGCATACGAAGGGGGGACCCACCCCTTGCTGCCACTGTCCCTAGCTGACCTGAGGATAGGGGAAGCCCCAGAGCCATTCCTCCCCGACTCCAGCCAGGTGCTTCTGTGAGCAGCAGTGCTGGGCTTGGTTATGGACAGCAGCAGCAGGTGGGTCGCATCTTCCAAATCCTTCTGCTCCCTGACCAGTTCCACCAGGCTGGCCAGATCCAGGCCTTGGAAAGAGATACTACCTGCTGTGGTATCTGGCCAAGCCTAACACCCTATGTAGCTTTTCACCAAAGCTGGAGACCCTGGACCAGTGGGAAAAATGCAATGGAGGGGGGAGGAAGCAGGGACCCTCCTGCTGTGGCTGCTGCCAAGCCTGGCACTCTGCACAACAGCTTCCTTCAGCTTCTGGCTAGAGCGGGACACGAGTGGTCCTGGGGCTTCCCCTGCCTCCATCGCAACTGGGAACAGCAGTGGCAAGAGCAGGTCTCTCCTTCCTCACCTGCTCCCTACTTGGTCCCTGACCAGCCTGAGGCTCCATCAATGCCTTGGACTTCACAGGAGACACAAGCATCTTGGGCCATGGGGAACTGGTGCCTTTAGTATGTGAGTTACTGGGGGGGGGGGGGGGGAAAC
>NW_017729032.1:127961451-127965081 GCF_001723915.1 Gavialis gangeticus
CCTTTAGTATGTGAGTTACTGGGGGGGGGGGGTGAAACTGCACCACCCCTAAATCTGCCCCTGAATGGAAGGTGGGCTACATCAGCACAGCAGGGACAACTGGTAGAATGACCTAGGGAGGCCTGGCCCTAGGAGGGAAGGGGAGGGGAGGGGAGTTTGAAAGAATGGTAAGTCATTTCTGCCTCGTTTTTCCATTCTAGACAAGATAACAGAACTATAACAAGCTAGTTAAAACTATGGCCTAAAAGTTAGGAAGTAAAGACAATTTAGGTACCAGGTATTAGCTAAATGTCAGAACATGCTTGATGCATAATTAGTATTCTGATTTGTTAGTAAATGTGTGATCAGGGATACAGCTAATTAGTTAATGACTGAACTACATACCCATGTATGTATACATGTAGGTATAAAAATGCATAAACTTGGAAGACTTTGGATCTGTGTACCCTTGCACCTGTTCTGTATCACTGCACCCAATAATCTGTCTTACAGTAAATAAGACTAATATGTTTGTACTCACTGTGTCTGTCGACTTGACTCAGGTTGCAAAAAGAACTGATAGACCCTTGGGAACAACAACCCAAAGGTGAATGACCTGAATAATTGCACTCATTAAGAGTACAGGAGAACCAAGAGTACTCACAAGTGACACAGGATCCCTCCCGGATTCCAGCCATTCACAACAGGACTTGCTAACAGCTACACTTTAGATAACTAGTGGCTGCAACAAGATTTTTTCCAATGTTTTTAATATCAATCTGATGGCTCCAAAGAAGAACAAATAGCTCCTAATGTACTGTGGTCTCTTGTTTCTTAATCCTTAATTTACTATTACAATATTGCCTTAGCTCAGAAAGACAATCTAAACTGGAATGAAAGTAGTTTCTTTTTTTATACAAAAAACAAACTATTCTGTTTAACATGCATTTTTCATCTTTGCAATTAGTTTGGCTCCTTTTATCTATTTTTTGCCTCAGAGTATAAGCTAAAACAAATACACTACGGATATTAGCTCACTTCTGCACTTGTTACTTCCATATGGAACACTGATCTCTTCAAGACATCATCCAGACAGGCAAAGACAAACCCTCCTGGTTGTAACACTCATGCTAAGAGGAAATATAGGAAGTATTTTTAACTTTTATTATCATCTTGCCTAAATTCTTATGTCTATAATCTCATGAAAATACAGTGCTGAGGTGTCAAAGCAGTTTTTTATTGATAGCATCAAGAAAATGAAAAAAAACAGCTTAGTATTGAATAAGTTTAAGGGGAAAAGTGCGTAATTTAAAAATGATAAATACATTTTTCCAACTACCTAGAATGAAGTATTTAGAGGTTAATGGGCAATGAATATTGATTGTCCTTTAAAAATGAATTACAGTTTACTTGCTGACACTATGGATAACAAGATTATAGAGAAAGCTTAAAGCAACAGGATTCTAAAATGTCTTAATCTTTGCCTATTTTTCTGTTAAAGCTTTTAGCACTAGTGAATCAATTTTAATTGTTTTATTGTAATGGCTTTTTATACGTTTCGAAGTTCTCTGTTAATTACAGCATGTTTCTTATTAAAAACAAATGTGGACATATGCCCATTCTTTATCCAAACAAAGTCAATGTAGTTAAACTAACAGTCTGTTTAACTTAAAACTTACTGCAAAATGAAAATATGCTGAATATTGCTGTTATTTTTATATACAGATTTTAACTGATTCTGATAAAAGTTCAAACAGATTTTAACAGTAAGTTCCAATGTAGCACCAGAATGATAACAGTGGATCGAGGGGCTTCAGCATCCTTATTATTACTAGTAAGATATCATTAGGCAAAAAAATACATGACATAAGGCAAGGAAAAAGTTCCAGAAGGAAATAGAATCTGAAAGAAACAATAGAAAGAATGAGCCAGAGGCTGGTTGTAGCTAAATGAAAGAGAGACTGCCAAAAATAATTTACACTTTCTTTAAAAAAACAAAAACAAAAGGAAAAAACAGTTATTGTGTTGCAGCTACTTATCACTTCTTTTTACTCTTTCAGTTCTACTCTTCTCTTTCTGTCCTGCTCGTACTCCCCTTTTCTGCGTCATCTTTTCCAGACTTTTTTTTAAAACTCTTTTAGCAGCTGGGATAGGCCTCTCTGCTTCTCCTCCACCTTTGGAGATTTTAGGAATAGTTGAGAGTTCAGCTATGGTAGGAGGGCATTCTCACAAAATCTCTTTTCTGCATTCAGGCAAGCTAGGTTGTGCACAGTGATCTCACAGTGCCACCTTAGCACTGTCTTTTCTAAACTGATAATAGCAAGGACACTTTAGTAAATGGTAACTCTTCCGGTAGGTGTCACTGGCAAAGCCCTCCTCAGACTATCTTCATATTTAAGTCCTACAGTGCACCTATACTTCTGAAATGTCACAGACAAAATTATTAGAGATAAATATCGGAAATATGAGTAGAAAACATACAAGAGGTCATAGCTAGAAGCAGCATCTTACCTGAGATAGATATGAGATGTATTCATCTTAGACTATGCCAGCTCAGTTGAGCTAACCATTTTTGATAAAGTTTATATTTTTGGCAACTTTGCTGAAAATAAATTAATTGTGAAAAATCATGTTCTTGGCAAGATGCAGACATTCAGTACAAGACTGTCTACATGTGTAAGTAATGTGCCTGAATAAACTCCAGCACAATTTGAGCTGGAGTCAACTAATGGGAACATCACTGTTTACAAGAATATTTAAGCACAGTAATTTATTTCACTGTTGGATAGTACATATGTCTGACAAGACTATCCGACAGACATATGTCAATTAGTCTAAGCAGACCTAATTGCTGCACATGTGTAGACAGTCACATTTTATTGCATAGTACAGCAAAGTCAGGAAAGCTGACTTCGACAAGCTAAAGAGGTTTGTCAGTGAGACCCTAAAGGGCCACAACCCAAAGGGAAGGGGAGTTCAGGACGAGTGGTTGCTCCTCAAGGGACCAATCCTGGATGTGCAAGCAAAGTCTATCCAATCTCGGAGGAAAGGCAGCAAAAGGGTGCAGCAGCCCTCTTGGCTCTCCAGTGAACTAGTGGACCTCCTGCATCTTAAAAGGAAGACCTACAAAAGATGGAGGACTGGATCCACCACCAAGGAGGAATACTCTGCACTGGTCCGGACCTGCAGGGAGTGAACCAGGAAAGCCAAGGCTGCAATGGAACTCCGACTAGCTACACATATCAAGAACAATAAGAAGTCCTCTTTTAGATACGTGGGGAGCCGGAGAAAAAGCAAGGGCAACACTGAACCCCTGCTAAACCAGATGGGACAACTGATGCCCAGGAAAAAGCAAACTTGCTAACTGGTACTTTGTGTCAGTTTTTCACCAGTCCCATGGGATGCCCCTGCCCACTATGGGACAGGGAGGCCTGGGTGAGGGAGATTCCTTACCCTCCATCAATGCTGAGCTCGTGAAGGAACACCTTGAGAGGCTGGATACCTTCAAGTCAGCCGGCCCTGACAGCTCATACCGCAGGGTACTCAAGGAGCTGGTGAACATCATAGGTCAGCCCCTGGCATGGATCTTTGAGAACTCCTGGTGCTCCGGTGAAGTGCCCAAAGGCTGGAAGAAGGCCAATGTGGTGCCTA
>NW_017729032.1:127970081-127980256 GCF_001723915.1 Gavialis gangeticus
GCCCCCAAGGTTTGGAATAAACTGCCGCTGGAGGTGGTTCAAGCACCCACTTTGAACACCTTCAAGAGACAACTGGAAGTTTATCCTACTGGGATCCTACAATCCCTGCTAACTTCCTGCTACTGGGGCAGGGGGCTGGACTCAATGATCTTCCGAGGTCCCTTCCAGCCCTAATGTCTATGAATCTATAAAAGTGCACGTATAGACATGCCCACTGAATCTGTCAGTTTATATAATTTTGCTAAAACATTCCTTTAGTGTGATAATGAGCAAAATCTGCAGTAACCTAGAATATGGTTCAATCTATTTCCCCATGTAATTTTACCCTGTTTGCAACTGTAATGCTAGAGCAGCAAAAGCACTTTGCTCCAACTCATCATAAGTTTCAGCCTCACTCCAGACTTAACAATAGCTCAACGGATCATCTGAATTAGCCAGACCTTTGATACTGCCTTAATATCACAACACGTTCAAAGAAACAACCAAAGTCATAACGAGCCAATGGTCTCATCTTTCTCCTTATATGCCTTGTGAGGGATTTCCTGTAATAAATTTCCTTTCCTTTTCTCTTGCCACTCCTATTTCTAACTCTTCTTTCTGTTTCTTTTTTTTTGCTTTAATCTTTTTCTTCCCACTTCTTGTTTTCTGTTTTCAGCAGCAACTGTGGGAATGTAATAAATGGAAATTATATTTCTACTATATGATCTGCGATAAACACCCTTGATATCTGAATAACAGTTAGCTTTCTAAGTAAACATCTCCAATATAAGTATTGTTTCAGACTTCTGATCTGCTTAGCAAGACAAGTTTGCATTTGTTTATATAAGGCTCACATTTCAAAGATTAGTTCATTTTTTCATGGAATAGAACCGTATTTTAAAATAGTTCTAATGTAAAATCAGTGTGGACTAGGATTTTAAAATGTTAGGTCTTGCTTGACCAGTCTCATTTCCTTTTATGACCAGGTAACCTATCACCTGGACAAGGGTGAACAAATTGATGTCATATATCTTGACTTCAAAAAAGCCTTCAATCTGGTATCCCATGACCACCTCTTGGCAAAACTGACAAACTGTGGCATTGGCCCCACCACGATACACTGGCTGAGGAATTGGCTGTGCGGTAGGACCCATTCATGATAGCCTATGAAAATGTTTACTCAAACATAACACAAGGTTATACACTCACCGTATGGCAATTTATTAATTTATACCATATTTCCTAAAGTCACTTGTGAAAATGTTGTAGGAAACAGTGTCAATAGCTTTACTAAAGTCATGGTATATCACATCCATGGCCATATGGCTATCCCTATCCACAGAGCCAGTCACCTGGTTAAAGAAGGAAACCAGGTAAATTAGGAATGATTTTTTTCTACATATGTGGGGTGGTACTTATCAGCCTGTTATCCTCCATATGTTCAAGAACTGATTGAACGACAGTATGTTCTAGGATCTTTCTAGATACCGAAATTAGACTGACTTATCTACAGTTCCATTGGTCCTTCTTTTCCTCCTTTTTAAAGACAGGCACTGTATTTGCATTTTTCAGTTTTTTAGAACCTGACCTGACTGCCATGTGTTCTCAAAGATGTAGCCAATAGCTCTACAATCATACAGCTCCCCAATCACTGCTTTTCCCCTGTGCTGAGCAGCAGCTTATACCTGGCTGCCGCTGCTGCTGCTGCTCAGCATGGGCAGGCGGTCCAGAACAGGTATGGGGCAGGCTGGGGTTGAGGCTGTGTGTGCAGGTCCCTGCCAGTACCATGGGGCTATGGCAGCAGCAGCTGGAAGGAGATGCCACTGCCTAGGCTACCTAGAAAGGCAGTCCAGTTGCAGAGCAGTCCCAGCCCCGCTGTGTGCCCAGGGGGCAGTGGGGCACGCCAGAGGCCAGATGGTGTCTGGGCCAGGTGGGACTGAGGGACCCGCCACGAACCGGACAAAGTTCCTCTGTGGGCCAAATCTGGCCTGTATTTTGCCACCTCCTGCCCTAGGCTAATTATCTAACCCCCTGCCTTTGCTGTTAATAGTGCTTGTTATCTGATAGCTTACCTTTTTGTGAAGATTGAAGCAAAAAAACCCACTATAAACCCTAAAGCCTCCTCTTTGTCCATTATTAGTGTCTCTACCTGATTCCAGAAGGGAGCTATGCTTTTCCTAGTCTTCCTCTTACTTTTAAGGTATTTAGTGGATTCCCCCCACACCCCTACCCCCACAGGGAGAGGAGCTATTGGGTAGTAGGGCTACAGCTAGGTTCCTGCCTTAACTGCTGAGCTGGGGTAAGCACTGCTAGGCCTAGGAACAGGGCAGAGAGGCCCAGAGGCTTGGGAGCAAGGCCAGAGCCTGGGAACAGCACAGGCCTTGGAATAGATAGTCCTGGGAACAAGAGTGGGTGAGAGGGCTTGGGGCCCAGAGGGAGAGCACGTAAGCCCATAGAAGGGCAGAGTGTGGGGCCATGGGGCCCAGAGCCTAGAGGAGCATGTCAGCAGGGCCTGAGAGCCTAAAAGTCTGGAACCAAAGTGGGCAAGCATCAGGACAGCCAAGGGAGCCCTAAGTTCTCAACTGGCCTGGGAGTAGGGCCAGGGTCTAGGGAGACTGAAAGTCAGGGACCACTACCAAAGACTACTAGGGTCAGCAAGCCCAGAGACCTCAACTGGCTTAGGAGCAGGGCCAGGGTTTAGGGAGACTGAAGGTCAGGGACCACAGCTGGAGGCCGATGGGGAAGGAGTCCATAGCCCAGGAGAGGGGCAAAGGTTGGGCCTGGGAGCCTGTAGCCAAGAAAGAGGTTGTATCAACATGTCATCTGCAAGGCATAGGTGTGGGTATTGGGGAGGATGGAACCCATAATTAGCCCTTAAGGCAATGACCATGAACACTGGTGTTCATGAGTATAAGAACCGTAAGGCAGCCTCCCTTTCCTCAGAAGTTAATAAAATCAAGGCATGGTGGGTGAGTACAGGGGAGAGCACCCAAAGGGAGCCAACTTGGCTCGGGCTGAGCAGCCAGAAGAGGGCATCATGACCACCCCTGGGATGAACTAAAGTAGCTTAAAAGAAAAAACTTGGTACAGTCGCTTACAACAAAAAACAGCCATAAAAGTAGATGGAAAAAAACCCCAAAAAACTCTCCAGACAGTGCCCCAAACTGCCTGCTAAAATTCTGCTCAAAAAAAGGTTTTACACTGCATCCAGAAGATGTCCAGGCTCAGGCAGACCTCAAGGGCTAGGGCATTCCAAAGCTGAGGGACAACTACCAAGAATGATCTCCCATGTTTTCACCAAGCAAATATGATGAGCAGGGCAGCCTCTTGGTAAGTACCATCTGTGCACCAAGTTTGCTTGATGAAATATGGGTGATCATTCCTCTAGTTTTTAATAAGCCATTCCAGAAGTGTATTTTACATACATGTGTATGTGTACATGTTTATTTAATCCATTTTGTCATTAAAACATAGCTACAGAGCTATTCATTACCAGGGATCCTGGTTTTCTGTGATTTAAAAAAAATCCCTAATTTTCAATTAAAAAAAAGTAACTCCAAGTCCACATTGTTTCATTATTTAAATAGAAACACCACTAATATGTAGACATATATATGCCTCCACGCCCACTCCACAGAGTAAGGAGAAATGCCCCTGACTTATTCTCTCAACTGGGCAGTCTTTAGTCTGAGAAAATACGGGGAGCATTGTCCTACTGCTCCATGCCACTCCACTCCTGGACTGGACGAGGGTAGAAAAGCATAGAAGTGGTTATTCTTGTGAGGGTGTTTCTCTTGTAGGGTAGATCTTCCAGGTTGGCAGCTGAAAGATACTTTTGGGGGGCATGTTTCCCTCAAGTACTAAATAAATGTATGGTAATCACTGTGCAGTAGTATCTCACGTAGACATGCCCACTGATGAGACAACAGAACTTCACTCATCTGAGAATACTCAAATTTACTTTTAACATATGCTAAATTTTTGCAAACTTATAAAATGAAGGTCACTGAAATTACTTCTTTACCTTGATCTGCATGCTGTAATGGGGAGGATTGTGAGCTGCAGGATACATTGTTTAAAGGGATTGCTCTATTTTAGTGATGCTAACTATAACAACCGTATCTTGAAATATTTGTAAATGTTCAGAGTGTCTCTACTTAGGCTGTTCTAATAGTCAAGCAAATAGAATTACATTTCATCTGCCCCAAACTGCAAATATACTGTGACAGTTTTAGGACAGGTTAAATGTAGAAAGACCAATCCCTTTTTGAAATTTAACACTTCCAATTAATCGTATGGAAAGGAGCCATGTTAAAATCTTGTTCTAGAATAATAGATAAAATCTGAGGACAAAAACCAAAAAAAAGGAAATAAATCCTTTTTTTTTTTTAAATCAAGGAAACTACTAAAATATATTTATAAATTCCCAGCAGAGAACAAGCAAATATTAAAACAGAACATAACACTGCCTTCATCATGAAGAGTGATGCAGGAACTTTAGAGCAAGAGGCTCAACAGGGTAAATCTCCTGACTTCAGTGGCAACTTTCCCAATAGAAACTACAAGGGTATAGACACACATACTAATGGAACTGTTCCCACATGTCACAGATTGGGAACCAGTTCAAAATTGTCATGGGTCATAAGTCTCCAAATATACAGTACCCTAGAATTCCAGGTTGAACAGTCCCCTTTTAGGCACTGAAATGCTGTGACTCTGATACCAGAAGTTGTGGGTAAACATCCAGGCCAGTATGCCTTGCAGTAGCTGAGTGGAGGGGGGGAGTGCTTGCACCCAAGTTTTGTAGGTCACAGGGGGTGGGCAACCTGTGGCTTGGGCATTTTCACTTTTCTGCTTTTTCTTCTCTCCTAAACATGAGTTCATTAAAGTTTGATAGCCTGCACTTAACCAAATTCTGCTGTGTGCTTGCTGGACTTGGAGTGCCCATAAGGGTGGGAAAGCGCTTAGACTCAAGTTTCTGGGCTCTCAGGGATGCAGGCCTGTGAACAAGCAGGACATACCAGTTTATCGATAAAAAGAGTGTCAACAACAGAAAAAACGAGGAAGTGTACTTGTAGCCCCAAACCCAAGCAGCCAGTTATAGAGGGAGCAAGGGTGGATTGAGAAGCAATGCCTAGAGGACTGTCCAAAACATGTCATGGTACAGATAGGTGCCCACACGTAACACTGACACCGTTCATGGGGAACTGGTTCAAAAAGAGTGCTTGATTTTTTCCAGGTGCACTTTTGAACCATTCCAGGCAGGTTTAAGCTGGCTTGACAGGATTGTATGCCTGACTTCTTCATGTTTAAACTGCATTTAAAATGGTCAGCCCCTGGGAGGCTGCCTCTCTTTATCCTGGAGAGAATTGTGCTGGGCTCCCAAACTGAAAACTTATGTTTGAACTCTAGCCTCAATCTGTCTGTTATCCTGCCTGGTAGGAACCATGACTACTTCCGTACCAGCTCACTCATCTTCCCCAGGAGACCTATCTGTGGCTGATAAGGAGCATTATTAACTGAACTCTCAGCACTGGATTTGAGCAGGAATTGGAAAATGTTGTAACATTTTTAGTTATGTTGTCCCCCCAAAAAGGAATGTAGTCTCATGCTTTGGAATGTGAGGTCTTCAGGGAAAGGAATAAATCCTACTGCATGACTCTAATTTTGCAATCAGTTCCATGCAGGCAGACTCCTACACTCATTTGGAAATCCTCTGATTGAAAACTGCAAAATCTATGGTTGTACAGTATATTATTTCTATGCTATATGAAACAATGATGAAGAATAAAGGCAATTGCTTTGAAGGAATGGATTTTTCCCCCTTATATGGAAGTTTGTAGATGATGCCAAAAGTTAGTTTGATTTTGAATGATTTGAGGTGAAAGCTTTTTATTCTGAAGCATCAGGTGTTGCCTAGAGGCAGATTATTGAGATCTGATGAGCAAATAGTCTGATCTAACATGACAAAGCTTATATTTATGAGCTTCGCTCTCAGATCCTCTTGGACAGAAGAAAGTCACAATGACAAAATGTGGAGTTTGTTAAAAAGAGGCAATCTTCAGAAAGTTGAATAGCTATAATTTGATCATTATCATTATTAACATTTACTGAAGCCACTGTAAATAACAAAAAGTCTATGGAGACAACAATGCTAATGTAGCTATAAAGAGGCAATATTTTTGATGAACTTACATTAGTTGTAGAGAACACAATATTCTAAAACAAAAATTTGTCATTCATGTTGCACTCTCAAAAACACAGATTTCATTATCACCATAAAAAAGCAACAGCATAGAAACATTGTTATTCACTTCCACTGGGATTTTGCTCACATTAAGATTTTGTTTTCTTGATGTCTTGTTTTATTCTTTCAAATTAAAAAGAAAATACCACAAACATACAATAAACCAGAAACTTGATATTGTTTAATTATATCAGAGTTCTCTGAAAATTTAAGTTTCATCATAACAAAGTAAATTAAGGGTGGAATTTCCCCCTTTTCTTTTAATTTCTTTCCTTCTTTTACTGATGCACAAATGACAGTGTACTGTATATAATGACGACTCACTCCATTGGTATCCCAGTTTATGCATCCTACCAAGATGCAAAGAAATACAATAAATGTTGACAATACTATTTTTAACAATGAGAAAAGAATAAAGGTTAAATTTTATCAACTCACTCATGCAGATACAGCAGATAACTAGATATTATATATTTATAAATTCCCAATCCACAGACAAAGGCACAGATCCTAAAGTTCGTGACTACAGGCTGCATGGAAAATAACAGCTACTAAAGGGAAAGGCAATCCCTGGCACGTGTGCCAATTAGTGGCACGCAGAGACATTTTCCTTGGCATGCCAAGAGGTGTGTGAGGAAATTGTTTAAAAAAATATTATTTCTTTTTAAGATGCGACTCCAGGCTCTCCAGAGAAGCCACAGGTCCCAGTGCCACAGTAGGCAGAGTCAGGAGAACACAGGCAGGGACACTATTTGCATTCTGCTGCCCCTGCCTCTATCCCTGAGCTACGTCCCCTAGCCCACCCTGCCCCTGAAGGAGAGCTGCACGTGGGCAGGGGCAGGGGCAGAGCCAGGGCCAGGGCCCAGGCAGGTGCTGCATAGGGCCACTGCACTGGAGACAACCAGAGAGCTTGGCCCTAAACGCTGCCCACAGCAGCTGTTCCCAGGGCCTAGGGGAATCCTGCAGCTGGGTCCCCATACCAGGGGCAGCTCCACCCCACTTGCACGGTGCCCAGCGCATAGGGAGACCAAGCCAGGAGATCCCCAAGCCTGGCAGCATCCCCTTGCAGACAGGGCAGCTGTGACCTATCCCTGTGGAACAGCACGGGTCACCTACCATGACCTGAGCCTGCAGAGCCCTGGGGCAGCCCCACTGCCCCCCTGGCCCCTACTCTCCTCCAGCTGCCACCTTCATAAGGACTCAACCGGACTGGCCAGAACACAGCACCTCCCCCCACACCTGCTTCTTTGCGTGCTGCCCAGATCCTGCCCCGAGCACCCAGGCCTGGTGTGCGGCGTCCTGGTGCTCCCCCTGCCCAGATGGGATAGGGCATCTGTCTGCCTGAGCTCCGGCTGGGCTGGGAGCTTTCCTACCCACTGGGAGCCTCCAGCACTGAAGCCCTCCACAGCTGCCCGGGCCCTGGACTTACCCACCCATAGCTCCCCTCCAGGGGCTAGGGCCTGGGCAGACACTGCAGAGGGCCACAGTGCCCAGGCTCCCAGCTGGAGTGCTGGAGTCTCCCAGCTGGCTTGGCCCCAAATGCTGCCTGCAGCAGCTGTTCCTTGAACCTAGGGGCATTGTTGCAGCCAAGCCCTGCATCTTGGACTGGGATGGCAACACCCCTCACGCTGTGCCCATCATGCAGGGAGCCAGAGCTGGGAGCCTCCCAAGCCTGGCATCCCCTCACAGGCCTGGAGGCTGCAGCCCATTCCCATGGAGCTCCATGGGCCAAGCTAGGCTGGGCCCCACCTTGAATGCTGCTGGGTGCCCCACCCACCCTCCACAGCCCAAGTCTATGGAGCCCCAGGGTAGCCCACACTTCACGCCTGCCCCCACTCTCCTCCAGCTGCCACCTTCCCAAGGGCTCAGGTGGCTGGCCTGCCCACAGCACCTCCCCACAAACCTGCTTCTGCCCCCCAGCCCATACCCTGCCCCAAATGCCTGGCTCCAGCACTCGGCACCCAAGTGCTGCCCCTGCCCATGTGGGACAGGGTGTCTGCCTGCCCAAACCCTGGCCAGGCCTTCCTTCCCAGCCCTGGTTCCAGGCTCCTCCCCCTCTGGGATTGTCGGGGAGGCCTGAGCACCCTAGCCCTGGTGGCTGCTGCTGAGGTGTCACTGCCTCCCCCTGCCAGACACTGCCCTGGGCCAGTGGGCCCAAGCTGCAGCCAGTAGCAGTGGGAGACATGGGCGGCAAGGGACATGCCCTCTTTTTCCTTTTTTTCCTCTTCTTTTTTCCTCTCTCCCCTTTTTCTTTTTTCTCTTTTCTCTCCCCTCTTTTCTTTCTTTCTCTCCCTCTTTCTCTTTATCTCCTCTCCTCTCCTTTTTCTCTCAATTTTTCCTATTTCTTTTTTCTTTCTCTCTTTCTCTCATCACAACATGCTTAACAAAAAAAGACTGCACAAGAACAAAGGTAGCATATGAAGTTGTATTTATTGTCACCAAGTTTAGAATTTTTAGAAAACTTGGTATATATTGTAAAAAAAAGCAACACTTATGATTATTAACTTTATTAATATGCAGTGTGTCCTGCCATGTATCCTCTGCCCCCGTTTTGTTTGACTGGTATGCCAGCACTCCGGCACCTTACAAGGTAGACATTGCAGTTTTTTTGGCACTCAAGCCAAAGATGTTGCTACCTCTGTACTACTACTATGCTGTTGCTGCTGATGATGATTAGGATTATATGATAAGAATAATTACTATTATGGTTAATGTTGTTGTCATTGTGCTTCACACCATCTTACAAATACCATTAAATGATTATTTGGCCAAATAATTCAAGTGCCTTTGATCTTTCAACACTTACTCTTAAAACACCCAGAAATTACTAATAGCCCTCTTGTGTAATCTGTGCTATTACTTGCCCAAAGCCTCACAAATAAAGGGAAACGCAAATGCAAAACTAAGCACAGAAATTAGTGAAATGTGTATCATATACATACACATTGAGTGTGTATGTATATGATAAGTGATATATGTATATCATTAGCAACAGAAAAAATAATAGTAGAGAACAAAGCTTTAATCAATAAAACAACACAAAATATCTGTAGGCTGACCATACTATTCAAAATTGGGGCTATCAATCATATTTGTTATGAAATAACATTTAGAATCTGTCACTGATATCTGAGAAGCAAGATGGAAAAGTTTTAAACTTAACATTCATGCATTTAGCAAATATAGATATAATAAAATCTCCCCTAAAACTTAATACAAAGCACTGAATTCTCAGAGATGCAAATAAGGAACTATTAGAAACCAAAGCAATGTAATCAGAATATTCTATTTGTAGTCCAGGTGCCTGTAGCTAAGAGTAAACTGATACAATGTATGAAAAAGCCTTATGTCTACAGCCACAGGCACCAATGGCATAAATGTTGAATGCCTCGATCTAGAAAGGACAGTATCTATTAATTACTATTCATTGTTTTTTGTACCCTAGCCCTCCAAAAATTATATCATAATTTACTCCATGCCCTAAAAAAAGTTTCTCTCTGTTTTCATCCTCAAATATTTCTATTTATCGATTTCTAACACTGATGGAAGGTAAATTTAGGGTGAGACTATCAAATGCTCCTTTCTAGCAGACTACTCCTACTCTTTTTGTAGACTTTCTACTAGAGATGCACCAACACATCGGTCCGATATCGGATCGGTACCGATATAAAGAAAACTGGCTGCATCCAATATCGGCCTGAGGGGGCCAATAATTTGGCCAATAAATGCCTGTGCTGAGCACAGCTCCAACGCAAAACTTAGGCAGCAAGAAGCACAGCCTGGCAATGTGGAGACCTGCCTCCAGCTGGTAAGTCTGGTGTGGTGGAAGGGGCAGGGGAAGGGGAAGGGGAAGGGAAAGGGCAATGGTGAGGGCAGATCAATGCCCCCCGCAGTGTGGGAGGGGCCAGGGGCAGGCACTGCCCAGGCAGAGGGATGGGGAGAGCCGAAG
>NW_017729032.1:127980437-128001782 GCF_001723915.1 Gavialis gangeticus
GCTGCACAGGGCTCTTCTCAGTGGGGGCTGGGCTCGGAATGGGTGTCGGCGGTGCTGGTAGGATGCTGTATCCCCCCAAATTTCACTGCCGCTCTGCTCCCAGTGCCATCACTACCAGCTGCCTGGCGCAGCTCCGGCTCAACATCCCGCCTCCATCCATGCACTGAGAAGAGTTGCAACATCCCACCCCACACTCTGGGAAGAGCCGGGAACCTACCCCATACAGATCTGGGGGGCACACACCCCTCCCTCCCATGCCCTCATGGAGTGCAAGCAGCAGTGGGAGCCACCCCAACACAAGCCACAACTCTGTCCCCTCCGCCCCACCTGGGCAGTGCCTGCCCCTGTCCCTGCCCTCTCTCACTAAAGTGGGGTGTTGATGGGCCCCCCCACCCTTTCCCTCCCCCATCCCCTTCCACCACTGCAGGGGCACCTGTCAAGGGGCAGATCTACCCTCGCAACCCTCAACAGCTCACCAAAACTCATTAAACAGGCCTGCAGCTGAAATAATTGCCCACTCCTGGAGTAGAGGGATCTAGAACCTTGTCCTCACACTCCCTAGGCAAGTTCCCTAACCCTAGCCATCAGACTACTGGTCACTAGCACAGCCTCTCTTGGCACTCTACCTGGTTCTTCTCCAACCATGCTGAAAGCAGTGTCTATACTTCCCAAGCAAAACAGGATTACCACAGAATGCAGATCCCTTCTACACAGAAAGGAAAGTCTAGCCACACTGGTAGAAATAGGGTCTAAAACCATGCAGGTGGCAAAAAATGCCTCTTATGCATCTACATTTAGGCACATATGTAACACCTAGATGCCTTTGGATGGAATAGGATTTTGGGGAAACGGGGGTGCCAGCCCAGCTCCATACAGCCCCTGCCAACCTGGGCCCCACACTCCTGCCACCCTGCCCTGGGCCCCCAGCGTGGGCCCACCCAGCTGTTACCGCCGCACTCCCACCTGTCTGCTCATTGCCACTTTCCCCCATCTGCCACTCCAGCAGCATATGGTACCTGGCTACATGGGCAGAACCACCACCATACTTATGCATCCACAATGCAGGGGAAGCAAAATTGCAGTAGACTTGCATGTCAAAAAGGCAACATTTGCAGAAAGAAAGCTGCCCCAAAGGGAAATAGAATTCCATTCCTGGTATCTAGGAAATTTATTAAAATTTCTGGAATTCTTTAGTCCAGTGGGCACCAGTCTGCATAGTGTGTCACTAGGGACAGAATTCTTGCATGTGTGTCCTTTGATTACTTTTGGAAAGAAGATAGGAGGTTGTAGGCATTTTTATTCATTCTCTTTAGCTGATGGTTTAAGAAGTTCCACTTTATTCCCCTAACAGTATTTTTCTCCTAATCTGCTTTGTAGAAATTCTCATTTAGAAGTAATAGTTTACAGTAATGCTGCATTACTGTGGGCTATAATACACTCAAATACATTGCAACGTGACCTTGTTCCTATACACACTTTTGCACAAGTATAACCTAATACACATGAGAAGTCTCATGAGAAAAATCCCTTCATGCTATATTAGTTCTTTCGTGTATTAAATGTATTGATATACATATTTCAATATACTGATGAGACAACTTATTCAATGAATCATTTCGATAATAATGTAATATGGCCCAACTATATCATTCACTTTTGCTTATGTAAATCTCTTTGGTATAAATGAGGCTTTATAGTCACTGTAATTCAGTTTCAGAAATGAATTATGTATAATGTAGCCCAAAATTATTGCATTTTGGCTATGTCAGTCAAGCATTATATATGTGTAATGCTCTATTCCCATTAATGTAAAGAAATAAGAATATGTTAAGGCAAAAAATGCATATTAAAACAACGTATAACAAAGAAGTACTTGATAGACGAATATCTTTCATAGCTCCTCAGTAGAAGTCAATAGACAGGAAACTAGTGATATGAAGAGATGATAAATGGAGCAAAGGAACCTTTCCAAGCTTACAATTACTTTGTGCTTGTAATACACCTCTTCTGAATTCCACCTTGTATTATAGCTAGCATATGCATGCAAAGCATCGTGGAATTTAAAGAATGACCGTTAGAAATGCAAGAGGGATGGTTTGTTAAATAGAATAAACACAGATAAAATGAAATATAGGATGTCTGAACACAATAAAAATATTTCTAAATTAAGATAATTGCTATAGGTGCAACAGAGTATTTGTTTTAGTTGCACACTGATTGTTCAGATTATTCTCATTATCAAACTGTATATTTATCAATTAGGAGTAACAGATGACTTTTTTACAGATAAGTATCGACCTGTTTCTTAATAACATTATGAATTGGAGGTGACTTTCACAAATCCATTTGGAAAACTGTGGGTCACTTGGCTAAAGTTAGGTTGCTCAGCTGGCACAAAAAGAAGGGCTTCTGAAAGCACTTCTGCAGGAAAGAATTTTGGTTTGTGTAGAGAAGAAGTGTGACTGATGTGAGATGGAACTGTGAGAGAGAGGTTTATCCAGCACACAGTTGGAATTAGTTGGGCAGCCCAGGCCCGTCCAGTAGCACTGGAGGATGTATAGTGAGACAGATGATAAAACAACAGAAGTAAGACCCCAGTCATCAAAGAGGATTGCCCAGAGCACATAAATATTGATGACTGCTGCAGAAGTCCCCATTCTCCAGGACAAAAATGTCTGCCAGAAGCTGCTTGAACTGTTTATCAGGTTAGAGATTAGAAAATAATCATCTGCATTTTAGGCACTGGGGATTTTTTTCCCCCTAGTGGCACAGTATTATTCCTGGGGGAACATGCACATGTGACTTCCCACAGTGTTTTCTTTCTGCATAACACTTTGACATGGGCTAAGGGATTGCTCTGCTTAGGTAAAATATTACTTTGTTAAGATCAGTGTCCATCCTTGGAATTGTTTCCTGCCACCTCAGAATTCAAGAATAATTCTGAACCCTGATACAGTAGAGTGGAGATCCAGCATCTCTGGATGGAGGTAGCCTAGGGAGGATAATGTATGGCAATTGAACAGAGGTGTCAGTCCCTTTAAATGACTTGCATTAACAATACAAATGGTATAGTGATCACAGGCGATGAACTGTAGCCTAAGGAGAACAAAACACCATGTCTTATGGCAAGAATGCCCACAGATCAGATGGAAAGATCCACAATATGGTTGCTGGACATCCATGTATTCTGTCTGGAGTCCTCATTAACATTTGGTGATCTATGGAAGAATGTGGATGGATACTGCTGGCTGTGGATTTAGGACCCAGATGCCTTGTTCCACCCCTACCCTCAGACCAAACATGACCTATCCATTCGATAACAGGCAAATTTATTGATATACAGTGATAACTGAAAATAAACAATACAAACAATCAAGCAATTCTATATATCTACCAAATCCTAAGGCTGTCATCAGAGTCAAAGAACACCTGGCCAGGATGCAATCTTTACTCTGAGGCTCTCTCTTAGGTGCCAGATGTCAGCAGCCTGGAGGTGGGATACTGAGATCCTCCCTCCCCCCGCAGTGGGGTGGATGAGATGGGCTGGTGGTGTGTCCTCTGCCCATGGTGGCTTTGGGACCCTCCCAGGGGACAGGGAGCCCTCTTGGGGAGGAGGAAGACCAGGTCAGGATGGAGAGAAGGGACCTGGGTAGAAGCCTTTCTTACTCTCAAGTTCTTCTTTTGTATTCTCCTTCCTTCCTGATGACTCTTCATCCACGACTATCATTGACTGGTCTCTCTGTATGGCTGTCATACATCCATGTAGCTCATCATATATACACATACTAATTTCTGGGTCTTCTCCTAATTTGGTCCGTTCACCCAAAATCGGGACTCGCCCCCCCCCCCCACCACCACCCCAGGGCCTTGTTAGCTGATGCCACCTTATCTCATGTTATGGAACAGTATGGTACATGCCCCCAGTTTCTCAGACTGTATATTCATTGGCCTTGTGTTAGACAGCCTGTCTGTTTTGAAGGCTGTGTGAAACTATGTGCGTGTGACCCAAGCTTTTTAGAAATCAGTTAACCCCTGCTGCCCATCCTGAACCATTCTAATGCAAATACATACATCTATAAGCAAATTCCCAAAAAACAAACCTTTAAATATCATTTCTAAGCCAACAGATATGAACTCTATGATTTAATCAGAAAGGTAAATCTATGGTCTCACTGCAGGAAACTGAAGCATGACCAGGATCAGATATTATACTGGGTAATAGCCTCTTAAACAGTTTTATCCTCAACATGAAAAATATGTTTCTTGTTGTTTGTTTAATTTGGAACGCATCTATGAGAGGAGCTATCTACTTCAATTGCCGTTAACATAGAAAAAAAGCTGTTATCTTCCTCAAATATAAAGAACTGCTTGTTCTTAAAATACACGATAACCTGCTTTTATTAAACCTTCATTAAATTTTATCTTAAATTCTGAAGTAAAGAAATGTGCACATTGTATTTTGATATTATGACAAGTCAACGTCAAGAGACCTCTAAGTTTAATACTTACCTTCAGCCAAAGTAGAGACATATTTCACATTAAAAGCTCCTGCTTTTGAGACCAAAAAAAAATTGGAAAACTCTGACAGGTCTTTTTTTGTATCCAATTTGGATGCCATAAATTAAGTATCTTCTGAGATTTTTTCTGGCATATATTCATGCCTACCCAGATCTTGTTAGCTGAGTGCCGCCCTCAATGGGAAACTGACAAGGAGAAGCACTCAGACATAGAGCAGCCTGTTAATTTTCACCTTTTGGGCAGAGAATAAATGTTAACTGATGAAAGTCCTGTAGAGAAATATATAACTGTATATATTTGTGTATGGCTGTATAAAGGGGGAAAAGGAGACCTCTTTTTATGTTTACAGTTATACTGGATTCAATTTAATCTAATAGAGGTTAAATTCTGAAAATAATTTTAGAATCATAGAGTAGTAGGGCTGGAAGGGACCTCTAGGGGTCCTCTAGTCCAACCCCTGTCTGAGACAGGATCATCCCTATCCAAAACATCCTATAGAAATCAATAATCTAAAAACTCTTCACAAAACAACCATCAACCTTGACACTAAGGTATTTACATGGATTGAATATACTAAGTGGTGATACTCTGGCAATGCATCTGAAGAACTAAGTTTTATCTATAAGACATAAAACCTCCTGGGTAGGTTCCAAACACAACTTCACAGCAGATGTCTCTTGCCCCATGACAATTTAAATGCATCTTTCCAATGCCCGCCCCTCTTTTCAGGAGTCAAGTCTCTAAATGCTTCCCCTGGCATAACAACCCATGACATTACTGGCCATCTACACACACAATCAGCCTTTCCTTGTTCCTGCTTCAGCTGTCCAGCCTCATAGTTCAACCTACTCCCATGCATTAGCATTTAAAGGCAGAAAGATGGGAAGCAGTTTTGGCTAAAGGCGATTCATAACAGAAATACTGGGCTACATCCCATCACCTAGTGCTCAGCTGTACATAAATAAAGTTCACTACATATTCCCACCTTCACAAAACTCCACTTGCAAAATTATATATGAAACAAAACAAATCTTCAAGAAAACTCACTCCCTACAAAATAGAAAGAGAAGATACAGTGTGTGTGTTCACTTGAATAAATCTTTAAGAAAGCATAATCATGGTCATAGTATAAGGTGGGCAAGATGATAGATGAAAACCAGGGAAGAATCAGCATGAAGAAAGCAGATGTCCACAACTCGTGCTATTATCACTATACCATGCAGTTATGTATTCTCTTCATACTCCATGGATCATATTATGACTATCAAAATAAATGCACAAAGATGGCTGATTTTTCCACATCTAGTATATCTGTGTAGCAGTCATTGAAAAACCTCTTGCCTGTGTTCTTTGAATGTAAGGGAACTTTTACACTACAAGCAGCAACTAGTGTCCTTGGAAGCATGACAAGAGATCCCACTCAGCCACTTGTGTAGCACACAGAGCTGAGGCCAGTTATAGGGAAAGAACAGGAAGAAAAATATGCTATACTCTCAGAAACAGGGTTTGAGGCTCTCCTGTAAATATGCTTGAGTAGCATTGTCTGATAGAGAAAAAAAAAAAAAAACTGACAAGAATATTGTGTTTCTCTTCCAATTCAATTGCTAACCCATCTCTTTATTTGCTTACTCAACCCTAGCAAGTATTTAAATGAAAACACACAAGCACACACACTACATCAATGTCACAATCTCAAGCATCAAAATGTGGGGTTTCTATCCATAAGTACAAAAGCAGAGAATAAGAAGCAAGTACCATGAAGTAGTGGTTAGATATTAAGGTCACCTATAAATTCACTCTGGGGTGGGAGTGAGGTTTAGTTAAAGCACCCTAGCTGCCATTTTGACATGCAAGGATACTAAATACATGAGACACTTCAGCACACTGGAGCATTCCAATTAGAACCCTCCAGCAGACTCGATTAATCTGATGCGTTCTAATCAGAATGTGTAAAGGTGCCTTAAGACTGGGAATGTAAGTGCTGGAAGGACCTCCGTCTATAATGATTTAATACAGACGTCAAGTTCTCTTCTACTATGCTGAAGGATGTCAGGTTCATCTCCTATTTCACATACATCAGAACCTCTTTTTTTCCCCAAATGTATTACATTTAGCAAAAATTGTCAACATTGAACAATTAACAATTTTCAATCTCTGAATGGTTCTCTCAAGTACTTCATTTTACAGTTTCTAAAATGTTAAGTATTTTTAAGGCATGCCCATAACAGAATTTAGTAGACATCTGTTAACACACTTCATAGATTTTTCTTACAAAACATACTGATGTGGTTAAGTCACACAATCCACAAATTCATAAGCAACTCAGAGAACAAAATGTGCAATGTGTAAAAATCATTAAATTGAATGATTTATGTATAAGGTACCAGGAAATATTTAAGTATGGAAACTTCAATATCCATGAAATACAGAGAACTTATATAAATAAGCTTTGTGAAAATAACCTCCCTTAACCATACTAAATATGAATATAAAGCCTATTTAATATATTTGATTTTTCATTACCAAAATCCATATTGTTGGCTTATTATTAAGAAAACCTTTTCCTAGATCTAACAGTGCATACAAAACTCAGACTAATAAGCCATCACAGTTCCCCTTATTACTTGGATAATCCATCTGATGAAGTAATTAATCAGCAGCTAATTTAAATTCATTCATTAAAAATGTTCCATTAAAAAACAGGTACAAACATAAAATTATCTTACAGTTAATAAACTGATATTCTTCCTTAACTGATCTTGTAAAAAAGAAAAAAGATTTCTCAATCTGCTTTATAGCTGATATTTTTTAGATCAGTGGGGGCCATCCTTTTGGCAGGTGTGCCACAAATTAACCTCACACCCTCCCCTAGTGTCACTCTGATCCCCTTCCTCTTCCTGAGGGGTTGCTGTGCTTTTTGCCCCCAGACCTGTCCCCACTGCCTGATTTACTGTTTTGCTTTCTGCCCTATCTGCCGCTGTGATGCCCATCCCCTCCCTGATCTGCCACATGCCATACACAAAGGCTGCCTGTGCCACTTGTACCCATGTGACAGGTTGACCACCCTTATTGTAAACTATAGGTAATGAAAGGATTAAATAATAAAATAAGCTATCATTGTTCAATTTAAAAACTCTATCCACTCAAAGTATTTAATAATATACCAATATTTTACAACGTAAGAAAATCCTGAGGAACAAAACCAAATTGGCTGAATTCTGCTATGTATTACATACACTTCATGTACCATCCCACAAAATATCACTAGTCCTGTTGGTATTTGTATATAAATTTTGAGCAAGTCTAGACAAAAAATACGAAGTAAACTATTCTAGTATTTTGTATTTTCAAAACAACATTCCTACAACAAGATCTGAGAGAGTGGAAAATGTGCCTGGGATTTTGTTAAACATGTTTTCATCTGGAATACAGTCAATAATAAAGTAAAATAAGAACATCCTCCCATATACTTATTTGTGTTTTCTCTCCACACTGCTTCCTGAGCATCAAACATGTTTCCTACATTAGTCCATGAAGCTATGTCTATACTCATTCAGATTACCCCTGAAAGGTCATTTCTACCGTAATAGCTACTAGAAAGCAGTCAGTTTATGAGAACAAAGATGTGGAATATCTATAATACATTTACATGCTGCCATGACAAAAACAAATACTGACTTAAGTATAGTTTGTATTATCACATCTAACTTCCTTAGTATCTATATTTCATAACCCTTTCTTAAACATGTGTCATGGACTATTAATGTGTTAGACTGTGATCTCTTTAGGGAAGTTACTGTGCTGGCCATTATGTTTTAAAGCTCTTACCACATGATGCATTGCTCAGAAAAAAAATATATATAATTCAACTAACATTTTTCATCATAATCTATCAACTAAAGACCAGGTCAAGTCACCCAAGAAAAATAGATTTTTCAGTGATTATTATTGCAAGTATCACTTAATGAAGTATTCAAAGTACACAAATACAATGTTTTCACTATGATTTAATGTTAAAACATACTGCAATATGTTTTTTTTCTGAAAGACGCCATATAAAACATTGATCCAAACTTTTCCAATATGACAAGCTTTTAGTTATAAAAGTAGCACCATTGAAGACAATCAGGTTATTCATGTAAGCAAAAACTACTTGCATGAGTAAAAGCTGAACACTTAGTATGTACAGTTGTAGGTAAAACCTCAGGAAATAGCATAAGACTAAATGTAGCCCTTTTGCAGTTAAATAATCACTTGTGTGTGCAAGAGATTCAAGCTTGATCTACTTTTACAGAAAAAAATGATCAAATGCAATAGAGGCGGCCCCATACACTTCTTCAATATAACAGAACAGGGGTTGTCAACCAGGGGTACGCATGCCCCGTAGGTACTTGAGAAGGCCCTAGGGAGTACACACAGGCAGGGACGGAGCACTGCCACGCATAATCCCGTGTTGCTGTGTATGTGCCACAGGTTGAGGAAGCTTGCATGCAGTGGCTGCTGCCGCTCTGTGTCCATCCGCACAACATCCCCGCACCCCCCCGCCCAAATCATTCGGCGGCCAGGGTTATACTGTCCCACATCTAGCTGCTGGGGGGGTACAATGATCCAAAAAGGTTGAAAACCCCAGTAATAGAACAAATCTTATCAGATTCAATGAAAATCAGTTCTCATCACATCCATAAAAGCAAGATTACAAGATTCTGTGCGTATGTCTGGAAACTGCTGAGATACATTACTCATGGTCCTTAAATGCCCATAGTGAGTGCAGTTTGACAATCCTCACACACAGCTCAAGAAATTAAACTTAAATTACTACCTCACACCACAACTTCTTTCATGCCAGAAACAGTGAGTTGTGACTCTTCATACCTCGTGTGTAAATTTTGGCCACTGATTCCTTACCTCAGTTCATACCATTTCAGTTTACCACTTCAGGTCACACATGGGCAGTGCAAAATGCATTCAGCAATAAACAGAGGAGTTGATGGCTCCCTGTCTTTTTGCTCACATCCTGTTACTGTACACTGATAGAGCACATCTATACATGAAATTGTTTTGATGCAATAAGTGTCAGCGCAGTTCACGTCAGAGTTTATTTCTCCCAGGAGCAATATTTACATGAATCCAGGACTGCAGCACACAGAGCCGGGGAGCACAGCCACAGCTGGCAGAGTATCTGGAGGGTCAGTCTGCCAGACCAGAACTGCTCCTACCAAGTTCAATGGGCTGCAGAGGGGCTGTCTGGGACATGAGGGTGCTACAGTCAGGCCATCCGGGGGGCGGGGTGTGAATAGAGGCGACTGCCCTGGCCCCTGCATTTTGCAGTGCAGCAGTGGCAGTGGGGAGCTTGGCAGAGCGGTGACTCCACGTCCAGCCACTCGCTACCTGCCCACCACACCACCGATGCCACTTCATTGGGTCCAGGGCCCGTGGAATTGGATCGGGGGTGGGGCCTCGTATGGGATGATTTGCCCCGGGCCCCACACCCTGCTCGAGTCAATTATGGCTACAGTGCAGAGCTGCCTGCTGGCTAGCACCACCACTCATGCCCCAGCCAGCACCAGTGACCATCTACACAGGCACTGCAGCAGAGTAAATAATTCCACCACAGAATAGCACTTGTGTTGGCCAATAATATCCTACAGTGGAGTTCTTTACTCTGGCCTAATAGCACCACTTGTGTGGATGGTGATACTGCAGAGCTAATTAGTCTACTCTGCAGTAAGTATCTCATGTAGATGAACCCAAAGAAAAGCAATATGTGCTCTATACAATGCAGAAAGACGTACACAGACTCTCCACCATCAGGCAGCTATCTAGATGTTGATACTAAAATTGATAACATTTATTACCAATACAAAATATATAACATAACAAAATGGTGCAGAGACAATCATGTGCTAAAGCACAATGTAAAGTTAGAATCCAATGAATAACTAGTCTCCGCAGTCACTAAACTATTAGACAGAGGAAGGGAGGAAATTAAAATCCTGATAATCTGGTCTGTATAATACTGATATACTAACACTATTATTTTATTTAATAGTGATGAGAGAGTACAATAAAATAATGATGCCCTCTCTGCTCTATTTTCCACAGATTTGCCTGTATTCAAACTAAATTTGTATGTTTAATCTGACAGGTAGAATAAAATCAGTGAAACAATGCTAAAAAGGGATAAACTCTTTATAAATTTAAAGAAAAGGCTGCAGATTATATTTTCCAGTATCATAAATAATCATCCCAACAGATAGAATCAGATTAAGTCAGTATCAAAAGCAAAGACATCCAAGTTTAGATGAGTATATTTTTTGAAATAAAAAAGGAAGCACAACAAATCCCTGATTTAGCTTACACAAAAAATGGAATATTAATGAAATGTTTAATCTTACTTTAATCAAACAACTTCCTAATTAAGATACCTAGTCTTCATAGGGTGAAAATAAAAGAGATCTATATTTAACTCATAATGTTTGCATAAAACTCTTACTGGTATGCCTGTTGTCCAGAATAACAATTTCTGTATCATGTTATGCCATGCAGTGGAACACATTCACAGAAAAATAACTGAATAGATATTTTAAAATTGTAAACACATCATTAGCATACACTCAAATACATTTTCATGACACAAAACATTTTGAAATGCTCACCTTGACTATTCCACGGATGTGCATTTTTGCTATCATCTCTGCAGTATAGAGAAACATCAACAGTGTATCTAGAGCAAATGTCACATATTGAAGAGGAGGATAATGCTCGAAGGTCTTTGGGGTGTTCATACAAACAGAAATGACGCTGATGATGGCACAGATACGTAATAAAGAGTGAACCCACTGAAAAAAACAAGGGTTACAATATGGTTTTGATCATCTAAAATAGCACAACTATTTGAAGCCTACAGGTCCTCGTGGCAGTATTTTACGTAAACAAGGTTATTTTTAAAATGGCATGATCCATATTTGTATGGTCACTGTCCAGAGATAGATATTTCTGATTCTATTTTTAAAATAAAATAGAAAACATAAGGAAATCACTTGGAAGGTCATGTAATCTAATAGACTGAAGATCTAGTGCAGGACTAGGAGCTGGAAAATTCTAATTTCTAACTTCACACCTGTTACATTGTAGCCTTGAACAAGCTGTCATATTGAAAATACAAAATTCTAATAAAATGTTTTTATGTAATGACACTTTCTGCATTAAAGTGTTTTATATTTTTGTGGTGAAAATAAAAGAAGCTACTCTTACAGGACTGTTGGTGGTATTACATAAAAGTATTTAAAAAACTTATTTGTAAATTCATTACTTATTAAGTCATTGTATGACCCCAGAAGTAATTTAAAGAGTTGTAAATGCTGAAAGATTTCCATCTGCTTATAAAAAGAATGCTTACAGAAAAGGAAGCTTCCCCATACTGGCTTACTTCAATTTCATTCCAAACAAGCATCTATCTCTACGGTACAAGGAAAGTTCATTTTCTGTAACTGTTTAGATTTTTGCCTCTGCTCATTTTTCTAACAAGGGTGACAAATTGTGCTGTGTATAAGAGTGGATTTAGGATGCAGTAAAAACTGGTATATAATTGGATGTAACAGGTACATTTTCAAGTATTTAAAATACTACTGAAAATATCTGGAAGCCAGATATGTATAATGGTTTAGAACTGAAAGGGTTGTGTGAGTCAATAAAGAACAACAGAATCATGTACTCAAAAACTATGTGCTTCCATCCCTTCTTCAAGATAAGATTAATTTTTACATCCAGCCAATTCCTCACATATCACTGGCACTGAAAAACAGATGTAGAGACAACATTTATAATTGTGGTCAATTGGACATAAAATAAGTGGTGGGTCTGTAGTAATTTCCCTAATGACTACAATATTTACAATGACTTTCTTTCATTAATGAACTGGCCTGAGTCTGGTTTTATGAAAGAGTCTGTATTCTGCTAATAGCATCCTGGGTCTTTTTAGTCACCAGAGAATCTTAGCTTTAACAAAGCATTATGCATCATAAGACGTGGTAGACAACCAAAAAAGGATATTCACCATATTGTCATGTAAATATCTCAATATCATACACACTAAACATATCTTATCCTCTACAATATGGCTACATAGTCAATGTCTCAAGAAGAAAAATATTTCCATTCACTGTGTATTGAAATTGTGCATCAGTAATGTATTATATTTTATGTTTCTGTAATGACTCCTTGAGTTTGTTCCAAGAGTTAGTGATGGCATTCTATTTAAAAGTAGTTAGTACAAGTAGTTAATGCATAAGTGTTTTCTTGTGAATGGATATAGGCACTGAAACAAAGCTGAATGGCTCTTATATCCCCATGCCAACACAGATGATAGTTTAAGGAATGCCACTGATATGCATTAATTTCAGATAATTTTTTTTTCTGCTTGTACAGATGAGCATTTCTCCTATATTTTGAAAGAAGCATAAAACAGATTCTCAACAAAAATAAGAGCACTTCAAAACTTGGAGAAATCCTGAGAACTCCCTGGGTTAGTATCATTTTCATGTTAAGAATAAAATGATTTCATCAGTTTGGAGTTACTTATTCTTTGGGCAAATATACTGGAAGACTTTGTGATGTGGATTAAAAGGAACAAGCTTTACCAGTTTTACAGCAACAAAGAACTAAGAGCTTCAAGAAATCTGCACCTTCCAAATACTAGCCACCCATTTCAACAATCTAAGCCTCACTCTCAAGATTTTCTTTCTGACATCATTTTGTCAATCAGATTTGAAATTTAAATTAAGCAATGTTAGCAACCCATGCTCATGGAAAGACTACGGAAAAAAAGATCTTTTAACAAATTTGTTGCAGTATATTCATTGATTATACTTTTTACTTCCCAAAAATTGATTGGGGGAAAAATGAAATAAAATATTTTCAAATATGTACTCATTGATTGGCAATTTCTGCCAGCCTACTACTTGCTGACCTCTATTTATTCAGAATCATTCTTAAGTTTCCTAAGTTCCTAAGTTTTTACAGGAAGAATATGTTTTAATAGTAATGTTTAAATTATGATTGATAATTCTTGAAAGAGAAACATACTGGTTTGTTAATCCACAGGATATCTGCGTTGTCAGACAAAGATTCATCAGGGCCAAAGTCTGTAACTGGCTGGGCTTCTACCCTCGAGCTTTGTTTCCGTTTGAGCATCCTGGAGTTAACTTTGATGAACTACAATGGTGAAACCCCCTTGGAAAAAGAAAAAGGGGCATCAACTTATTAAACAAACATAAAACATGTTTAAAAGACTTTCAGAAAAACTTTGTAAACATATAACAAATAGCATTATACCAGGTCTCTCTTGTATCCATTGATTAACAGATTGTCTCCTTTATTAAAACACTGTCTGTGGAAAACACCAGAAGTGAATCATATCAGATTAAAAAAAGCTTACAAACAAGTATGTGTCTAAAATATTTATAAAAATCTAGCAAAACAGATAGACTATTATCAATTGTGCCCCTGTAATGCAAAGGAGAATACTGTCCCATGGATAAACTTAAGTAAAGGTTGTCTGTGTGCACTTGACAGGGCATCAATTAACATAATGACACCATTCTTATTGACTTTGTTAGAGTAGGCCCATTCAGAACCCCTCCATTCAGGGGAGCAGAGATATATACACGTTTCAAAAACTCAAGGAATATGAAATACCTCAGATGAGTTAGGGCCGAGATGGAATTCCCACAAGCCTTCTTAAGCCCCACCCCTCCAGCCCGACAAATACATATAATGGCCACAGACCTGGATAAATACAGGAGATGAAGAAGTCCCACTATCCCAATGGATGGCATAGCTTGTACAATGGGGATTAAGGGGAGGAACTGTCTTCCTGGGACAGAACCCCACCCTGCATGCATAGGCTCATACCTTTGCTTCACTAGCAAGATCCAAATATTACATATGCCTCTATGTATTCCTTCACAGGATCCCACTTCTCAGTGGGCAAGTCTACAATGTGTCCCTACAGTGCCCACTCACATAAGCCATGCCTGAAAATATGGAGTGGCTTCAAGCACCAGGGACAGACACTGGAGCTGTTCTCAAGACCTCTGCTCCAGCATACTTCCATGGAGCCATGGAGACATGCAGATGGCTTTCACTGCTGCGTTTCCAGGTTTGATGAGAGTGAGAGCAATTGAGGGAGGAGTGCTGTCAAGCAAACCTCACTAGGAGGTAGGTACCATGGACTTGGCATAGACATACCCTATCACATCAAGCACATGCTGCTTGTCTTAATCTTCAAACACCTGTAAAGTCTATACTAACATGATCTGTCAGCAGTCATTCAATATCAAGCAGTCCACCAATGATATGTCACTCTCCATCACCCACTTCTAAGATTTTCAAATGAACATGTCCATGCTTTATCCTATGCTGGTCCTGTCTCCCTGTCAACTTCCACAAAGCTCTTTCTGTCTTCCTTCATATCTCTGTTCATTTGTTTTCTTCTTTCTGGTCCTTACCTCCTATTTTGATACTGTTTCCTTTACCTTCTTTCTGCTCCTGCCTTTTCCTACTGACCCACTTTCTAATTTTCCCACTTACTAAGTGTAACATAAACCAAAACACAATAGGGAATCCTCAAAGCCTCACGGTTGTCATGACAGGTTTTGATGTCATGGGGCTTCACACCAATCTGGTGCTGACAGCATGCAGGTCTGAGAAAAAATTAACTGAAAGGGGAGCACTGTCAGTAGAAAACTTCTGCAGATCCTAAGAACTCTGCAGAAGATAAAAAAAATCCACATTACAAAATATGCTTACCTACTCAGTTCTTTGATAATATCACTTTAAAATAAAAAACAGTAATTATCATGTTAATACTGTTGACCCATTCCAGTCATATCAAGTTACTGTCTTTGATCAACACTAAAGAAAATAAATTACAATACATTAGCAAAGCAAAGTCCATAAAGTTATTATGGGAAATATATTCAGGAACTGCACATTGACTGGTGAACTACTACTGATGTTATTTTAGAAATGTTACTGTTAAATAACAAGTTGTGTGTGGTTTGGTGCAGAACATGAATTAAAGTTCTAGTCTGTCAGTTGGTTATCATGCATATTTCTGTATTACCCTTCTTTCAGCAGTATTTCTTTATATGTTTATTGAGTATGAAGATAAGCATACTGCTAATAATGAGATTCTTATCCATCTGCTTGTCCACTACAGCATGCATTCTTTCTATACTAACCAGAACATATATACGGTCATGAATTGTAGATGCCAACAATGGTTTGAATTCATCAAGCTCATCAAGTAGCAGCCAAATACCACAGGTAAACAGATCAGTCAAATTGCTTAAACAGAATCATAGAAAATTAGAGTTGGAAGGGACCTCAGGAGGTCATCTAGTTCAACGCCCAGCTCAAAGCAGGACCATCAGCAACCACATAATTCTAGCCAAGGCTTTGTCTAGCCTGGCCTTAAAAACCTCCAGGGATGGAGATTACACAATACTGCTGGGTAAACCTGCTCTAGTGCTTAACTATCCTCCTAGCAAGAAAGTTTTTCCCAATATCCAACCTAAACTTCCATGGGTGCTACTTGAGACCATTAGTCCTTGTTCTGTCATCTGCCACCACTGAGAACAGTCTAACTCCATCTTCTTTGGAACCACCCTTCAGGCTATTAAATCCCTCCTCAGTCTTCTCTTCTCCAAACTAAATAAGCCCAGTTCCCTCAGCATATCCTCATAAGTCATGTGTCTCCAGAACCCTAACCATTTTCACTGCCCCCGGCTCGACTCGCTCCAATTTGTCCACATCCTTTCTATAGCAGGGGCCCAAACTGGACATAGTACTCCAGATATGGCTTCCTACTAATGGAGCCCAGTATGCCATTAGCCTTCTTCACAACAAGGGCACACTGTTGGCTCATATCCAGCTTGTTGTCCACTGTAATCCCCAGGTCCTTTTCTGCAGAGCTACTGCTTAGCCATTCGGTCTCCAGCTTGCATCAGTGCATGGCTTTGTATGTTTCCTTACTGAACCTCATGAAAATCCTTTAGCTCCAGTCCCCCAATCTCTTGAGGTCTCTCCGAATTCTAGCTTTCCAACATATCCACTACTCTCCATAGTTTGGTGTCATCTGCAAGCTTATTAAAGGTACACTCCATCCCATCTTCCTGGTTGTTGATGAAGAACAAAACTGGCCCCAAGACCAACACCTGGGGAACTCCATTAGATACTGTCTGTCAACTAGACAACGAGCCCTACGATCCAACTGGTTTTCTATCCTCCTTACAGCTCATTCTTGCTTCCTCTTACTTCTAAACTAGGGCAAATGAATAAGCAAAGCAGCGAGTAGAAAGAAAAGAACTACATATAAAATAGAAGGAAAATTTGCTTATTTTACAGATGTGAAATGAACAGGATATCTTTTTTTATGAAAGGCCAGTGAGCTAAGATCACAAAGTTAAGACAACTCTAAAATAAGTTTTAGAATGACTTAATGAGATTTTTTGCAACCCCCTTAGTCTATGTACTTCTGTTTTCTTGTTGGTTTTTAAACAAGGAAAAAATGGAGCAAATGTCATACTATGCTGAATGTAAAGAAATTATACCAAGTGTAACCCCTGAACACAATCTTTCTGAAATTCTGATCCCACTTCTAACCATGTCCTTTCCTTATTCACAAACTGAAATGAACACAGAATATTTCTAACTCTGAAGCTTGTTAAAAAAAAAAGGGGGTATACCTACACCCTGGATGAAAAACTGGCATTGATAAGGAGAACATAGCTGTTTCTGGCTGTGCTTATTTCATATTTCTTCTGGTTCTGCTGGGGGTGGTTTTCTGTAGAACAATATCAGCCATAAAAATTCATAGTACTTGTATAGGTTGCTGCTTTCCTGTGTACCAATGTGTTGTTTTAGCTTTTGATTTTAAATAACTCCTTTTGTTTTATTTTTAGATGCCAATACAAGCCAAAGGAAAAAACAAGAGAACAAGTTAATAAAAACGTTCAGGCAAGAAGCCCACTGGATGCATTAGGTCAGTCTGTTCTCTTTTTCTATGAGAGCCAGCAGGTATGCTCAATCAAAGAAAATTAAAATCACAGCAAGATAATTCCAAAACCACATCTGAACAGAACTTCAGGAAAATAGGTTGATTTACCACGATTAAAACAGATCTGCAGTATCCACTGAAATGAAGCAGAGTTACACTGGCATAATAACTGGTGTAACAAAGAAGCCAGTTAGACCCCAAGTGCCCAAAGAGGAAAATGGAAAAAAGGCACAATTCCAGTTTGTGCCATCTGCTGCTGACCTTAAGACTTCTTGTCTGATGGAAGTCTTCACTATCCAAAAACAGAGAATAAATGAAAAGCAAGCGATTGATCCAATGTAAGGTACAGTCTGGGAAACCCATGCTTTGTCTCCTACAGGGTCTGGCGTTAGTTTGCAGTAAATAAGATTATTGCATTACGGCAATTACTGCAACAAAACATACACAAGCTCCTAGGGAATACACTAATAAAGAATGAAGTCACGAATGATTATTGATAACTAGAAGGATTTTTTTTTTTTTTTTTTTTTACTTAACTTGGTGTGATTTACATTGAAAGAGAAAAATCAGGCAAAATACTCCATAAAATTATAGTAGTTTATAAATCCTGAAATTTTATTTTAAAAAACTGTCATAAGAAAAATTAATAATCCCCCATAGGAGGAAAGTGAAGATAATACCCAAAAGATGGCACTTCACCTTCCACTAGGATTTATACCAGTAGTTTTAAAGATTACTGACACTAGTTCCCTGTATTCTGTTAACCCTGTAAAGAGAAAAGAGGAACAAAAGACTCAAGTTACCAGTGGGAGGAACATGCCATGGGTGGATGAGGGTACGAGCTCACAACTAGGCTCAAACGGAAAACGCTTTCTTTAGATGCCTTTATGAAAACTGTTTTTCCATCCAAAACAAAATATTAAACAAAAACAGTCTCTTCTTTCCTCCTTTTTCAACATAGTCAGTAAAATGAGAGAGGTCATTAACCACATTAGTCTAAAGCCAGGCAGAAGGCATGATAGACGTGTACCTTAGAGACCAACTAAATCAGAGATGCATAATCTGTCATCGGAGCCGACTCGAGCAGGGTACAGGGCCCGGGGCAAATCAGCTCATATGGGGCCCTACCCCCACACACCCTGGATGTGAAGCAGCTGCCACCAGCAGGGGGCAGTAGCAAGTTACCAGATGCGAAGTGGCCACTCGCCCAGCTCTGCCGAGCCCAGGGCAGTCACCCTTATTCATCCCCCCCCTCCCAGGGATGGGCCTGTCTGTCACGATGCTGAAAGCATTTGATGAACTGAGATGGGCCCTTATGAATCTCTGATTTAGTTAATATAAAAGGTATATCTCAACTCTGCCTTCAATCAGTAAACTACAGTTTTTAAATGCAATCAGCTGTTTAGTTTTTGTTCTGAAGTCATTCAAGGTTCCTTCTCCTAACAAGAAATGTTTTTTTCTTTTCCATTTCCTTTTTCTACATAAGGGAAATAGTCCAAAGGAAAGCTCATAAAACCTACCACAATTAGATTACCATTTGGTCACCAGTTATACAAGACAGTTGGGCAAGCACAGAGCCTGGCAGCAAATGCTAAGACTTGTAAGCCAAATAACAAGAATCAGATTGCAATTTTCAGATTTAGGAAGGTTCCTACTGCTTTAATATTGTCATCGCTTTTTGAAGTTGCATAAGAACCAAAAAGGTCTCCTGGGTCTTGCTGTGTCAATGGCTTTGGTTTGTATATGTGCATCATTCACGTCCTAAACGTACCATTCCTCTTGGGAGAAGTCAAATGCAGCTAGTAGCCAGGATTAAACATAAAAGTGGCTACAACAGATCAGCCTACAGAATTATTGCTTACAGAAACTTATCAACAATGCCTTATGACCTCACTTCCCACTTTTTTTACTAGGCATCTTGAAATGTACAAAAAAGATTATTTCAAAATACTATAACATATATTATAAAGTATATAATATATATACTTAGAGAATACATGCACATTATGTGCTCTGGTGTCATTGTTTGGATTTTAAAAACAATTAGTTTTGGCTTGGTTTAGTTTTCCACCACACTTCCATAATTTTTTTCTCTGAGACAGTGAAAACGGTGATACAGACTTCCAAAACTGGCTGCCAAAAAAAAAATATCTATTGAACTTGCTTTTGGGTTTTAAAATATCATTTATGGTTCAGATACCTTCTATCTTCTGTACACAGGAAAAACTGAGATAGGTTTAGGTTTTGCTCCATGGTAATTTATGGTAAATGCTGATAAGTGACCACCCTGTGTGGGTGGGCATCCCATATGGTAATAAAGTGCATCTATGGCTACATAATGTAGGCTTAATGGTTAGATTGTTGCATTCTTTTCAAAAGCAGACTTTGCCACCTTCCCTTGTCTCAAGATGCAAGGGTGATATGCTCAACATAAAGTTACACCTTAAAACCATCTCAAGACCAAAGCTGTCCCAGAATGCAGGGACTGACTTAATTATTTCTCTAAGAGCATCTGAATGCCAGGGGTCTTGCATCTGTCTTGGCAACTTCCTAGTCTCCGGGCTGAGTTTAGTGCTCGCTGTAAAGCTGAAAATAGCCAAGGACCTTCCTCTCTTTCTACAGCCTCAGTTGTGATTAGCAAAGATGCTCAAGCTGGATACCCCTTAAAAAAAGAGAGAGGAAGCGAAGGCTCTACATCTTACTCTCTCCTTTTACCCAAAATACCCTGAATTTGGTAAATTTCTGGGAACGCTGCTAAAAATATATATTGTGTAGGATTTATGAAGAGGGCAGAAAGCATGCTTCCCTGAACACAAAGGAGCGGAAAGAAGTTTTTTTGTAGGTAGAGTGCCCATTTCAATGATTATTTTATTTTCGAGGTTTTGTTGTACTGCTAACTGTTTGTCAAGGTGCTGAAAAGTCTTGCTTGCGCATGCATTGATTATTCAAATGGAAATACATTAAAAAAAATAAAATCAAAGGGTGACATTTTCTTTGATCGTTATATTTTTGCTACACAGCATTCAATTGTCTTACACCATTTTCCGATTCCAAATACTTAACCAACCATCATTTCAAGATCTCCCAACCTTAACCGCCGAAATCTCGGGGGCTGAAATGCCATATGCCCCCTGGAGACTGGGGGGCACGGTGACCGCCCACAGACAGTGGTGCTGTCGGCAGCAGGGGCATGGCAGCAGTGAGCTCCCGCAGGCAGCCGTGGCAGTGTCAGTGGTGGGTCGGGCAGGGAGCTCCCACAGGCAGCCCTGGCAGTGTCAGCGGCTGGCGGGGAGCAAGGAAAGGGTGGTGAGCACCACACAGCAGTCAGCGACCACCTCCAGATGCTGCCGAAAGTGTTGGCAGTGAGAGGGGGATGGCAAGTAGTGACCACTTGCAGGCGCTGCCAGCACGGCAGCGCTTTTACAGGGGGTGTCCCGCCAATCTCAGGGGGTGTCCATGCTCCCCCTACATGTTGCCAATGCTGGACCTGAAGATCTTACGAGGTCCCTGGAGAAACAGCACTGCTAAAAATCGGGGTCATAAGTCCCACTACTCTCTTGCCACCAGGTCTCCAAGAAACGGCACCAGAGCCGGGACCGGCAACCCCCGGCACGCGGGCCGCGTTCACACCAGGCCCTGGTCATGCGGGATTTCCGGCCCCGCTCCGAGGCGCCTACACCCTGCGGGGGGCGGGGAAGGGCCCTAGGCCCGCCGCGGCACTCACCTTCTGCCGGCCCCGGCGCGGGGGGCTGGGCTGGCTCGCCGGG
>NW_017729032.1:128001952-128006638 GCF_001723915.1 Gavialis gangeticus
CCGCCAGGCCCGGGAGCAGCGCGGCGCCGCGCCGCGATTGGCACTGTCGTTATGCCAGTGGTAGCTGTGGTGGCTGTGGTAGCCCGGCCCCGCCGTTCGCAGCCTGCCCGGGCCGCGTGTGGGCAGGTGCAGCAGGATGCGGGCAGCTGTGCGGGGCAGGGAAAGGGGCAGCGCGACCCTGACTCCCCTCCGAGGTGCACGTGCGGCTGCTGCCAGCCACGATGCGACGGGCCGCTCCGTACCCCCTCAGCCCGCCCGGCGGCGGGGCCGGGACAACGCGGAAGGAGGCGGCCCGAGGGGGCAGGTGTGAGGCTGCCTGCAGAGGGAGGCCGGGGGTGCAGGCCCGCCCCAACCGTAGCCCACAGGAGCAGCAGGTGGCTCTGGCTTCGCTGGTGCAGATTCCTGCCGAGCGTAACGGGGCGTGCGATCCCGTTTATTTTGCGTTGTTACATTATTTCGGACTTAGTTTTTGCGCTCTCTCAAACCGGATTGTACTGTTTTGTTTATTTAGCTTTGTTTAAACTGACTCGTGTTCAGCTTTTCCCCTCTCTGCACATCAGTCAGCTCTGTTAAATCGATTGGTATTCAGCTTTTACTCTCTTTCTCAAGCAAGTTCACATTAATCAGTTTATTTTCCTGTGATATTGATTCAGATTCAGCTTTTTGCGGGCTCTGCTATTAACCAGTTTGTTTTGCTCTGTTATCTTGATTCATGTTCAGCATTTGTTTTCTCTCCATATTAACCAGCTTGTTTTGCTCTGTTAAATCACTTCATGTTTACTGCTCTCTTAAACCAGTTCATGTTTTTCAGGTTTTTACTTTGTTAAAACAGTTCACATTCAGTTTATTTTGATATCCGCTTTGCGTTCCTAGATTTAAACACTCCATATTGCTCCCTTTTCTGTGTTCTTTTCTGCTCTCTGATTGCCTTCTTGGAAATACTTAACCAAATTTACACGCACTTCAAATAATTCAGTTCCGATTTTCTGTTTTCTGTTTGCCTGTTTACAGTGTTTGTGCTGCCTTTGGTTTGTGTGAACTTCAGGAAATTCTAGAGTTAGAAGGCATATAAATATATGACTGGATAGTAAAAAAAACAAAGTTAGATATTTGAAAGTTTCAAAGCCAGCACGGAGAGAATTGTATGGTTTTGTGCAGCAAGGGGATGGCGGTGTCTAGTCTGTGCAGTGAAAGTATGGTATCTCATACTTGCGATGTCCAGCGCCGTTTCGCAACCAAGCACAAAGCCAAATTTACTGGAGTCGATAAAACAGACAAATGTGAATCCATTAGAAAAGCTGTTGATTCATTTAAAAAACGGACTGCCATCTTTTCTAGTTTTGTAACAAGAAATACTCTTTCTACCTGGTCAAGTTACATTGAAGCTCTAGCTATAGCTTGGAAAGGCACGTGTTTTACAGATGGAGAATACTTAAAGGATTCTTTCTTAAAATGCGCTGAGGATCCGTTTCAGGATTTTGCGAATACATAAGAAAGACATCATTTCTTGTATTGATGAAATGCCATTGTCATCCAGGACTGTTCAAAGGTGAATAGATGAAATGGCAACTAATGTTAGGGAACAACTGACTCAAGACCTCCATGATTGTGATGTGATGAGCCTTGCACTGGATGAAAGCACAAACATAAATGATATCCCCTGTCTTGCTATAATTGTTCGATTTTTATCCCTGGGGAAGTTTGGGAGGAATTGTTTTCTTTGAGTGCTATGCATAGCAAAACAAAGGTCAGCGATATACTTAATGCTGTCAAAGATATTTTCAGACAGCAACACATTGACCTGCACAAAGTGTTCTCTGTTATCACTGATGGTGCACCTGCTATGGTGGGTAAAACAGCTGGATTTGTAAAGCTTCTGGAAACTGAGACTGGACATCCTCTTATGAGCTTCCATTTTATTGTTCATCAGGAGAGCCTCTGCACTAAGACCTCGTCTTCTGTTTTAAATGAAATCATGACAGTGGTTGTGAAAATTGTCAACTTTTTGATTGTCCGCTCCTCTTTCACACACAGGAGATTCCGTGAACTTTTAAATTATATGGATTCTGCATATGGAGATTTAATGCTGCACAGTAATGTACGCTGGTTGAGTTGAGGTAATGTGCTCAAGCAATTTATTGCTTGTCTCAAATCCATCAACCTGTTTCTTGAGGAAAGTGATCAGCAATATGCAGACCTTTCTGATGACCAGGGATCCTGGTTTTCTCTGATTTTAAAAAATAATCCCTAATTTTCGGTTAAAAAAAAAAAGTAACCCCAAATCCACATTTTTCCGTGATTTAAATGAAACACCACTAATAGATATATTAATAGTGATGTTTTATTTAAATCATGGGAAAATGTGGATTTGGGGTTACTTTTTTTAACAAAAATTGGAATTTTTTTTTTTAAATCCGAGAAAACCAGGATCCCTGCTGATGACAGATTGCTAACAAAACTGATGTTTTTGACAGACATCAAATACCATTTAAATTATTTGAATACTAGGTTACAAGGAACACAGAAAACCATCCTTCAGCTGTCTGAAGACTGGAAAGCTTTCTTTGATAAGTTGTCTGTTTTGAGACAAGATCTTGAAACGTCTGCCTTTCGTTACTTCCCCAGTCTGAAAATGCATTCCGAGCAGCATCAGTGAATAATAGGGATATATGCAACTACATAGGACAGCTGGAAGATGAGTTCACAAGACTATTCCAAGACCTTTGCAACAGAGAACCCATGTTTTCATTTCTTGTGAACCTGAACAGTACTAGGGAAAGTGATATAGAACTGCAGTACTTCCAGTGGATGAACACCAAAGGATTTGAATTGGAACTGGTTAACTTTCAAAACTCGTGCATCCGGGTATCCAAGTTCAAATCACTGTGAGGTGAATGTGAGAATGGAGGGGATTGGCAACTCAAGACTACAGAATGTTTGGTCTTCCCTTTCTGAAAAGTATACCTGCATGAAAAAAGTAGTTTTTGCCTTGCTGTCTGTCTTTGGATCTACTTATCACTGTGAACAAGTGAAATGAAAACCATACTGTCTTGTGAGAAACCATCTGATGACAACCAGATACCAGCCTAACATCACCAAACTCAGCTGTCAGAAGCAGGACCAAAGCAGCCACGAAGAAAAGATCTTTTACTTGAGAGTATTTTTATTTTTTTATGGCAGTAAATACAGAGCATCTGTTTTAAGGAATTAAGTGAGCGTATCCTTAAAGAACCAACATCTTCCATGGCAACATCTTTAGAAAGGTATGGGCATGGTGTAGGGGTGGAGAAGCCATGCAAAGACCCAGGATGTGATATTCCAAGCCTCCCTATGAAGGCCAAGGACAATCAGGTGCCAACCCCCTCTCTGTTCTACCTACCACTTAAGGACAAGGTGTGGTGGGTGATCAACAAAAAGACAGAAGTAGGGTAGGTAGGATTGGGGTAGGACCCTGTGACCAAAGGCCTACTCTGCACCCTGCCACAATATCACCAGGTGATTAGTGCTTTTCTCTTCTCTCTTTTTTTGCTCTCTGTCATTACAACATGCTTAAAGAATACACAAAAACAAAGGTAGTTTATGAGATTTTATTTATTGTCAACAGGTTTAGAATTTTTAGAAAACCTGGTATTTATGGAAAAAAGCAACCTCTATGATTATTAACTATATTAATATGCAGTATGTTCTGCCACGTACCCCACAACCTGGTTTTGTTTTTCTGGTATGCTGGCACTTCAGTACCTTACAAGGTAGATATTGCAGTTTTTTCAGCACCCTGGCCAAAAACGTTGCCTACCCTTGCCTTAGACGAAACTTACTTGTAAGTTGTTGGTGGAATTTCTTCAAGGGAAAAATAAAAAAGTGGAGGGGGAAAGAAACAGACAAGGGGAAAAAAGATGGAGAAAGAGACAGATGTGAAAACTGAGCATAATAGAACCAAGAACTGTCAACATCAGGCAAGAAGCATTAACGCCCAAGATAAAAAAAAACTCTGTGAGAACTTGGCATTGGAGCTAATTAGAAAACATTTAAAAAGCAAACAAAAAGAGTTAAACAAAGGAAGCAATGTAAACAAAAAGAAAGAAAATGGAAGGTATTACATTATACATTAAAGTGCATCTGAATTAAAATCAAAGGTGTGAACTATAAAACTGTATTGAAGCTGATCTTGCTCTCTCTCCCCAAGCTAGACTTTATACTTAAAATCTACCGCAAATCTAATCCTTTGCTTATGTGAATTATGTTAGCAATACTATAAAATTAATTAAGTTACTTTGCTTTGTAAATGCCAACACTTCTATTTGCTTTCTACACATGCTATAGAAAAAAAATATAATTTCTGTAACTTGAACTCCCAAACACCACAAACCAGCACAAAATAGTTATCTCAAATTATATCTTCTCAGCTGCTCACTGTTTCAAATTAAATGGAAATCCGTGTGTATATAAAAGTCTACCACTACATGAAACAAGTTATAAATTTGGTTTGTACTTTGGGACAATGATACTTACACTGCTTGATGAACTGATATTATTTTTTAATTATGATAAGGGAGATTTTAAATGTCTTCATTTCACAAAAGAGTAAACATTAGGGCTATGCAAAGCTTTGGGTGCTGATCCCATTTGAAGGAGATTCGGCAGCGGAATCTCTGAATCCAAATCGAATCAGGAGACCCATTAATC
>NW_017729032.1:128006669-128007769 GCF_001723915.1 Gavialis gangeticus
ATTCGGAAAGATTCGACAATTCAGACATAGACACAGCTTTAAACGTTTTTCTACATGCCTCAAGGTACCAGGCGACTTGTGAACACTGAGATGGTAAGGTAAATGGAGCATTCCACAGGAGCTGGGTGGTGGACCCAGAAGCGGACCAGAAGCACTTCTGGTACACTTCCAGGTCCACCGTGGAGTGCGCGATGGACCTACCCCTGGCTTGGCGACTGGTGCCTCCTGGGTCTGGGGCAGCACCCAGAGATCCCCTGTGGCCGATTGCCGTGGGGGTGGGGGTCACCCGTGCGCTTGGCAGCAGATCCAGAAGTGGACTGGAAGATAGAGAATCCCACAGAACCTCAGGGGGGCCCCCCGTATGCTCAGTGATGGGCCAGAAATACTTCTGGGCTCACCGCTGAGCATGTGGGAGGGTGGGGGGCGCTCCTGTGGGGTGCTCTATCTGCAACTGGTACAGCGAGGTATGTAGAAGAAACATTTAAAGCTGTATCTATGGCCAAATCGCTGATTCTCCAAATCAAAATTGAATCTTCAGATTTGGATTCAGCCAAATCGAATTGGGACAGCAATCCAAATCAGGGAATCAAATCGCTGTCTCCCAAATCGGGCCAAATCCGAATCAAATAAGGCCTGCTTCGCACACCCTTAGTAAGCATACATCTTTTGACCAATCAGGGGTGGCCTGACAGGAGAAAATCAAAAACAACCCATCATGCTATACAATATATCTTGGTACTATTTACCTGTCATGTGGTGATACAGGACCTAAAGCCTAGATGTCTAGCTTTCAAATCCATCTTGATTTTAATGAATACTGATTAGGTATATATAAACTGTTGCACTTAGCACCTACACTCTCCAGAAGCTGAACCAGACCAAAACAGACCACTATATGCTTGCATTTGTAGTTACCAGAGGTTGCAGATCAAACTGAAATATTATGAGCTAGGAATTCTATTTTCATGGGCCATACCTCAAAATGAAATAAAGCAGAGGTACTGAACATGGCCTGGATCTAGCTCATCTGAGGTATTTATACAGCCATTCAGATCATACAAGCTCTAAACTTTCATATCAAAAGTATACCTCCCTAGAAC
>NW_017729032.1:128012769-128016599 GCF_001723915.1 Gavialis gangeticus
ATACCTCAAAATGAAATAAAGCAGAGGTACTGAACATGGCCTGGATCTAGCTCATCTGAGGTATTTATACAGCCATTCAGATCATACAAGCTCTAAACTTTCATATCAAAAGTATACCTCCCTAGAACAGCTCTTATAAAAAAATCCTTCCACTTATGAACTGAGAGTGACCTGCACTGTGTAACCCAAATCAAAGAAAATAACTCAAAGATTAATTCCATTAATCTTTCTGAGCTTTAGAACAGAGAGCAATGATGACACTTCAATGTTGACATATACCTTTCATTTCTGATTATATTGCCGTACAGGGAATTCGGAGTACTAGTAGAGAATGTTGTAGGAAGGAATTGGAGAGACATGGAAGAAAGGGAAGGGAAGATGTAAAAAGTAGAAAAACAGAACAAAAATTAATTTAGTTGTTATTTTCTCACTGAGTATTTTCTCACTGAGTGACTCCAAATATAACTACAGATACAAAACAAATAACAAATAAATGAAATTATTACTGCTAAATATCTTACCATGATTCTTATGCACCTTGGTCTTTAACAGCAGTGGAAGACCCACTGTGGAATCTGGGGGATCTTTAAATGCATATGCATCAGAAAAGAAAATTAAAAACAAAATGAATACACCGTTTTCCACCCACTGACTTTACAGAACACGGAGAACTAAGACCAAGGTAGGCTCACACCTGAAGTCTCTGAGGGACCCACATTAAAAATGTAAACAATAAAAGCCAACTGCTCCACATTGTGCAAATCAGGTAAACTACCCATTTGGTCACCCCTCAAAGCAAGGCAAAATTTATGCCAGACTCTATTTCACATGAACCTCACATGCAGCCACATAGAGCATCTCTGGCCTAAAATGAACAAACATCTGCCCCAATGCTTAGATTACTCTTTAAATATGAATCACAACACAGACTGATTTTTCTATCAAGATTTAAAGTTTTTTGCTTTTTTCCTTTTTTTGTCTATGAGGCAAACATGGAACAGGGGACCAAAAACAAAATGATCCTTGGCCCCTCTCCTTAAACATCAAGCATTGCCTCCTGCAGAGCCCAGATGAGGCAGAAGCTATTGCAGGCTGCAAACCCTGCCTGCCCAAGCACAGCATGGGAAGCCTGAAGGAAGCAGCCCTTGGCAAGCTGGATAATAATGGCCCCCATTTTCTGTTGGCAAAAGGTTGGGGTAGAGGTGGGGAGCAGGTAGGCAGGCTCATCTGAAATGACAATGGAAGATAAAGTGAGGTGAGAGATGGGGCCCCCTCAGCTCCTCAGCTGAGGGAAACAAGCCATAGTTCTCAAGGCAGCGCCCTCTGCAACCCTCTCCTGCCCCTTCTGCTTGGCTTAAATCTGGGGCTTAGGGCATAGCACTGCACCCTGACTCTTGGGCAGGGGGTGGGAAGGGAAGGAGAACAGGGCATTCAGTTCTGCATCTGGAGGGGAGGGAGGGGTGTGATGAGCTCCCCCTCCAACCTGGGCACATCTGGAGGGGAAGGCCTAGCTCTCCTGCATGTGCAAGAGGGTGGGGAGAGTCCCTGGCATCCCTCATGCCCAGCTGCACCAGGGAGGCAACAGCAGCAGCAGATGCACCAGGTCAAATGCAGGGCAACAAACCTGTCCCTGAAGCTGGAAAGCCCGACAGGCCTCATCCATCCCCTCTGACACCAGGGCAGCCAAATCCCCAGGCTGACGAGGCCGGGCCCTGAACATCTCCACTGGAGTGGGATAAGAAGGGAGCCCAATGGCCGGCACCTATCACCAGCATCTCTCTTCATGGTGTGATTGGGGTAGGAGGGATCAGTCCTGGTCCTACTCAGTGCAAGGTTTTATGGATGGTGTGGCAGGTGGTGCAAACTACATGGCCTTCCAGGCAGCGGCTGGGGGCTGGAGGCAGAGGCCAAGCTGGGTGGGGTGTGTGGAGGTGGTCGGTGCGATCTGGTCCTTTTCTCACAGAGGCTGCTTCACCCTTCAGTCTCGCAGCAACAGCTGGGAGCCAGGGGTGCTGGCAGGGAGGGAGGTAGGGACGGAGGCACACAGGTGCGTGTGTAGGTGGCTGCAGCTGCACACAGGCACCTGCACAGGTGAGCAATGCAGGCTTGCCCACAAACATGTGGCCCCAGCACAAATACATACAGATACCCACGGTATATCACACAGGCTTGTGTGCACACACACACACAGGCCCCAATCACAAAAGCATTCACAAACACCCACAAAATATGGCACAGGTTTGCATGCGTGCATGCGCACACGTACACATATATGCAGGCCCCAATCACAAATGCATACTAGGTCTGTGTGAATAGGGAACTATTCGATTCAGATTCAGCTGATTTGGATGCCAGCAATTTGATTCAGAGATTTGGATCGCTTTTCCAGTTTGATTTGTCCGAATCAGCTTTGGAAGATTCGGAGCTGATTCAGAGATTCGGCCATAGAGTATAATGGGGAATCAATGAAATATCTACAATGTATTTGTTTTTTGGCTGATTTTGTTGAAACTTACAGGGATCATAGCCTCTGCTGAGGGCATGAAGCCTGCCTTGTTTCAAGGTGATAGGTGCAGAGATTTCTGGGAAGCTGCACCTCAAAGTCCTGAAAGCAAAACTCATGTCAGGTGTGTGTGTTAAGCCACAGTGGGGTAAAAACTGTAGGGATAGTCGCTCTTCCTGAGGCCACAAAGCCTGCCAAGTTTAAAGGAGATAAGTGCAGGGGTTTCTGGGAAACTGCACCTCAAACTGCTGACAAGTAAAACTCAGGACATAGGTGACACTGTGTGTGTGTTAAGGCACAGGGGGGTGAAAACTGCAGGCTTGCTAGGCCCTGCTGCGGCCACACAGCCTGCCAGCTGTCAAGGAAATAGGTGCAGGGGGAGTCTGGGTTCTGAGGCCATGTACCTCTGGCTGCTCTAACAGGCAAAACTCATGACATGGGTGCTTGTGCAACTGTGTCTGTCTTGGGGCACAGGAGAGGAGAAAACTACTGCAGGACTGGCTGCTAGGCCCTGCTGCGGCCATATAGCCTGCCAGCCGTCAAGCAGATAGGTGCAGGGAGGTTCAACTGCTCCACCAAAGCAGGATCCAGGCAGGTGCAGTGGGGTGTCACAACATCCCCAGCAATGCTGAACACCCTCTCGCTTGGAACACTGGTTGGTGGACAGGACAGGTTTTGCCAGACTACCATGGCCATATCCTGCCACATCTGGCTGCAGCTTGCCCAGTAGGCCAAGGAACCCAAGGAAGCCAGATGTGGCAGGATATGGCCACGGTAGTCTGGCAAAACCTGTCCTGTCCACCAACCAGTGCAGTCCAGTGGCTCCACATTCTCGGCGAGATAGGTAGCTACCGAAGCCTCGGTGCTACCTGCCCGAGCCTGGGTCTGGTGTGTTTGGACCCCAGCATTGCAGCTGTGCCCTTTGCCCACATTGGCAGTGGCTGGCATGGAGGAGACTCACTGGTGCTGGTAGTGCTGGCATGAGAAAGTGGATCTCCCTCTTCCACATCCCCTCACCTCTGCCCTTTGGCCTCCCTGACTTTGTTGACCAGCACCTGCATACGATTGAGGATTTTGTTGCTGCCAGTGCACATGCTCCCCTTCACCCTCAGGTTGCACATGCCCACCAGCATGTGGACCGTATTGGACTGCAGGGGATCCAGCTGTATCCTGAAGCCATCCTTCAGCTGCCTCACCAGTGCCTGCACATCTGGTGACAGCAGCCCACCCCAGCCAGGAACACTGATCCCTGGGAACTTCTCCATTTGGTTCTCAAGTTCCGTCACTATGGAGGGCATCGACAGCACTAAGCGTCTTGGTGGCCTCA
>NW_017729032.1:128021599-128021944 GCF_001723915.1 Gavialis gangeticus
GCCATGGTAGTGAAACATTTTCCTCCTTGCCTTAGCTGATCTGCCTTCAGCAGTGCTGGCAGATAGCAAACCTGGGATCATCTGCCAGCACAAAATGCTCCCACACTATGCTACTCGCCCGATTCTGGGTTGAGCATGGGGATGCTGCCTTATCCCCCTCCTCAGCAGACTGAGGAACAACAGCAGGAGGAGCTCCCTCAGTTGAGCCACTTACCTCCACAACCTCAACCTCCTCCGAGGTGCTGCTTTCTGGAGAAGGAGACCTGAGTCTAGGGGAACTTTGAGGGGTTTGGAGCACAAACTCAGATTCCCCCTCAGTCCCCAGAATTGCTTGAGCCTGGGTGC
>NW_017729032.1:128026944-128027282 GCF_001723915.1 Gavialis gangeticus
CTGACCCCGATCTTCCAGAGCAAGGCCATCTCATGGATGGCCTTCTGTTGTTCCACCAGGCTTTCAAGCATCAGGTATGTGGAGTTCCACCAAGTCTCCACACCCTGCATGATTTTGTGCTGCGGGATGCTCAGCTCTGCCTGTTTCTCCTGCAGTATCTTGCCCCTCTTGATGCTGCAGTGGAAGTAGCCTGCCCTTCCTGCATTTTGAAATTAGCTGGCTTGTAGCGGTAGTGGTGGCGGCACCATCACCGGCAGCCCTGCCTGCCCACCCCCCCAAGGCATCCCTGACTATGAGGTGCAGTCTGTGTGCCACACAGCAGATGCCAACATGGACAG
>NW_017729032.1:128032282-128032527 GCF_001723915.1 Gavialis gangeticus
CTGGTTCCAGCTCCAGCTTCTCCTCTGGCAGTGGGAGGCTTACTTTGGGAGATGACATTGGGGTGGAGGAGACAGTGATACTGCTCCTGGTGCCTATTTCTGGAGTTAGGGGAGGTGGCGCAAGTGCAGGGACATCAGGGACTGCTCCCACCTCCTTGCTTCCACTGGCAGCTGAAGCCTCATGGCTACTTGGGAAGAGGATGCATCTATGTTTGGGGAGCAGGGGGGAACTTGCAGCTCTAGAT
>NW_017729032.1:128037527-128038352 GCF_001723915.1 Gavialis gangeticus
ATGGGTGAGCTTGGCCTGCCCAATGAGCCACCCCTGCACCAAGCGGTTCAGGGCCACCATGATCTCCCTTGCCATGTGGGACTCAGTCAGCACCTCGGCTTCGAAGAAAGCCCACTGACGGCTTGATTGATCACACCAGTGTCCTGTGAGGGAGAGGTGGACATGATCAACACCTTGACTGCTCCAGATGTGAGAGGTGAAATACAAGGCTACTTGCAGCCCTGCCTTGTGTAGCTCCTTCCTCAAGTACTCCCTGCATGCCTCATACAGGGAGGGAACCACCGTCCTGCTAAAGGTGGTGTATGCGGGCACTTGGTAAGATGGGGCTACGAGCACCATGAGCCACCTGAACCCTGGCCGCTTAACTAGGGAGAAGGGCTGGCTGTCCAGAGTAAGCATTTCCCCAATGGTCTAGGTGATCTCGCTCGCCTTGGGAATGCACCCCCCTCTGTCTGCAGCTTTCCCCCACTGTTCCAGGGTGGCCTGCCTCTGATTTGGGGGGATGGGGGCTTTGGAGTGAGCAGGGAACTTCCCTTAGGGCACGCTCACATTCGTGCGAGGCTGAGCAGGAAGGAGGGCAAGGGGGTGCTGCCTCCTGTGATGCAGCAGCATCGCCATGGTAGTGAAACATTTTCCTCCTTGCCTTAGCTGATCTGCCTTCAGCAGTGCTGGCAGATAGCAAACCTGGGATCATCTGCCAGCACAAAATGCTCCCACACTATGCTACTCGCCCGATTCTGGGTTGAGCATGGGGATGCTGCCTTATCCCCCTCCTCAGCAGACTGAGGAACAACAGCAGGAGGAGCTCCCTCAGTTGAGCCACTT
>NW_017729032.1:128043352-128044088 GCF_001723915.1 Gavialis gangeticus
CAGAGGTGGTGTAAGCACCTACTCTGGACTCTTTTAAGAAACATTTGGATGTTTATCTTGCTGTTTATCCTTTGACCCCAGTTGACTTCCTGCCCCTGGGGCAGGGGGCTGGACTTGATCTTCCGAGTTCCCTTTCAACTTTAATGTCTATGAAATCTATAACTGTCCTGAACTTCCATACATTTCCCAGTGTATCTCTGGGGCTGGAAAAGCCCAGCAAGTGGACCCAACTCCAGGGTTCCACTTCGCCTACCCTCTGCTCCCAGTGCCAATTTCATCAGTGTTTGTCCATTCCAGCTGCCAAGGAAGTAGGTCACTTTGGAGGCAGGGGCAAGTGGGATAGGGAGATTTGGTTCACCAGTGGGTTTGTTCATTTGAGGATGGGGTGGGTCTGGAGACTAAAAATAGCCTCTGGTCCAAGGGGCTGGGGAGAGATCCCCTCATTTCCAACCCCTCTCCCCCGCAAATGTCACAAGACCCCCTGACCTGGCCAAACCCTCCTGTACCCCACCAACCCCCAGTATAACCTGTATGCTCCCCTGATTTCCTCCCCCCATCCCCCACAACACTGCCTACTCTCCCAATCCCCTGCCAGAAGACCTGGCACCTGCCTTTCCAGCACACTTCATATTAATCTTTCCTGTGCTGCAAAAGGTGTGTGTGACTGTGTGACTTATTCTGTGTGTTGCTTTCCTCTCTGTGTTGTTGTGAGCCTGGTATGATGACTTTAGATTAT
>NW_017729032.1:128054272-128054580 GCF_001723915.1 Gavialis gangeticus
ATTATTAATAACTATATATGGTGTCTTCTTCTGTGATGTGCTTTAATGCGAATGTGTGACTACTTCTTATTCTTCTTCTGTGTAGTGTACCTAAAGTAATATATCTCCTTCTTCTTCTAGGACTCTAACTGCTGTGTTCTGTGTGTTAATCTCAACCTGAATCGCTATCTGACTTCTGTGTTGTCTTTAGTCTGTATGCAAACTAACTATAATAATATTAAAAACTAATAACTACTATATATAATCCGAATCTCTTCTTCTTCTTCTATGAATATCTGATTTTTCTTCTTATATGTGTGTGGGAGTGT
>NW_017729032.1:128059580-128059862 GCF_001723915.1 Gavialis gangeticus
CCCAATGGTCTAGGTGATCTCGCTCGCCTTGGGAATGCACCCCCCTCTGTCTGCAGCTTTCCCCCACTGTTCCAGGGTGGCCTGCCTCTGATTTGGGGGGATGGGGGCTTTGGAGTGAGCAGGGAACTTCCCTTAGGGCACGCTCACATTCGTGCGAGGCTGAGCAGGAAGGAGGGCAAGGGGGTGCTGCCTCCTGTGATGCAGCAGCATCGCCATGGTAGTGAAACATTTTCCTCCTTGCCTTAGCTGATCTGCCTTCAGCAGTGCTGGCAGATAGCAAAC
>NW_017729032.1:128064862-128077472 GCF_001723915.1 Gavialis gangeticus
GGGGGTGGGGGGGTGGGAAATATAATTTGAAAGAAATGAATTGGAAGTAGACAGATGCTATATCCTATCCAATCCTTTCTAACAGCAAAAAGTAGCAGACCACTGACTCGGAAGCCAGGCCTATAGCCATAGTACCTTTGAGACGCTGTTGCTCAGGCAGAAACAGCTCAGGAAATGGGCAGAAAAGCCTTCACACAGAGGCTTTTATGCTGTTGTCCCTCCCCCCAGACACTGGTATTGGAAGGTCAGTCAGAGAGAAGTCATGGTCACTGGCCAGCTAGAGATATCAGTCTTTCCCCCCCTGCTCCCCCTTTCTCCCCCTCCCTCTTCTAAGTTTCTGTTTCCCCATAAAGACCACCTTCTGAATCTCCATATAGCTGAATCTCTTCTGAATCGATTTGGAAAGTTTTAAGCTTCTAACAATTCAATTCATATTCAGAGATTCAACCTCTGAATCATGCTGAACCTTGTCTGAATTGAATCACAAACTGAAGCTTCGCACAGCCCTAATGCATACACCAATATCCACAAAGTATCACACAGGCTTGTGTGCACACACACACAGGCCCCAATCACAAATGCATACACAAACACCCACAAAGTATTGCACAGGCTTGCACACATACACACACACAGGCCCACAAAGTATGGCACAAGCTTGCATGCACATGTACGTGTGTGCGCACATACATACGTGGGCCCCAATCACAAATGTATACACAAATATCCACAAAGTATCACACAGGCTTGTGCACACACATACACAGGCACCAATCACAAATGCATACACAAACACCCAGAAAGTATACACAGGCATGCATGTGCACGCGTGCAATCACACACACACACTGGTGCCACTTCTAGCAATTTTTTTTTCTTAATAAGTTACTGGCCCTCCTGGTTGAGAATCAAAGCTGGCAAATTTCCCCATGAGTATAACACAAAGGTACAGGAGGGGGAAAAAAAACAGTCACAAAACACAATCTGAAATTTATCTTTAAAAAAAAAAAATCCAGTTTTGAGCAAATGCTTTAATTGCTAGCCCATGAATGCTGAATACCTGACATTGTCAATGCTGTAAATATACAATGTGTACATACAGAAAGATACAATATATAGAGTGCACTGCATAGGTAATGCAGCCACACTCCGATAAACACTACATACCCCACACTTAAAAGGAGGATACATACACAAAATATGACATATCAACTTATGCTGTAGGGATTGTTTTGGCTAAACCTGCTCTCCAACTCTAAAATTTCAGTAAAAGCAAATTCAACACATTTGATAAATTCAATACATTCAACACATATTCCTGTACTTTAGAAATTTTTGGTTTACAAGGACCTCCAGTCTGGTAGTTACACAGAAGACAGGTTAAAGAGATCCGTTTCCAAATGAATCATGCTTTTGTCTTTAAGGAATACAGGAGATCAAATAATATAATATAATATAGAATTTTAAAACAGTCTCTTTAAAATAGGTTTTTAGTACCAACCTTTGTTATTCATTGAGTCTCAAAGTAATTAAAATAAAATAAAAAGCAGCCCAGAATCCTTCAAACAGGGTAAATCTGAACATTCACTTAGCAAGAAGCAGAGACAGAAAAAAGCAATCCAAACTCCTCCATTCCATAGAAATATAGAATCATTCAAAAGCAAAATCCCACTGTACTTCTGACTGCAGCAGTTTTCATAGTCTTTTTTGCCTTGCTGTCTTTCAAGAAGTACAACAGTTTTCTATTTAGATAAGAAATCCTAATTTTGTGACTCAGAGCCATTTTCATATATACATATCCTCTTCCTTGTATCTGTGCAGCTGCACTTTAAAATTTATATTTTAATAATGTCATCAGCAGGAAGGAATTGTTTCATTTCATATCACTGAAAAGCCTAAAAAAGGGGGAAACCCTGTTCTAGAGATCGGCATTAAATAAACCAATAAAACGCAAAGAAATATTTCTGAGCAGATGAACAATATAAAATAGTGTAAGAACATTTCAAAAATGCAAAAATTCAGAAAAAAAAGTTCACATAAATTTTACTATCACCGTATGCATTTCTCATTACTTAATCAAAAAATAAAGTTTTTTTATATTATACTTTGTCTCTCTTGGAGGGTAATAATTGAAGTGATATATCATGGAAAAACAGATTGTTAGAGTTTACAACATTTAAAAAGTTAAAGATCCAATCCTGTAAGTAAAATGGTTTGTGTGAGTAAAGTTACAACTGTACTTAAGTATTTACAGAATCATGCTTTCAGGAAAGAAACAGACAATGGATGGAAAATGTATGGCAGAAATTGAATTAAGGCCTTTTTTTTTAGCTATTATATATAGAATAGCAATAACTAATTTGCCAGTGAGATATCAGATCCAAAGCCCCATGGTGCAGAGGTGCAGCTGGGCAGTTCTGTACCCTAGATGGCAATACCCGGCAGTAGCTGGAGCTGGGCTGCAAGTGCCAGCAGTGGTTGGGCCAGCAGTGCTTGGGCCAGCAGTGCAGCAATACTCAGGTCACCCCTGCTTTTAGTTATACTACTGCATATGTGCTTAACTTTATTGCCCTGAAGTAGTGCACACTAGGCCTGAGAGCTTGGCCAGCATGTTGCCCATCTATACAATTAATCTGATAAAAGATACCATTAAAAATGCCTCTTTTACTGCCTCAGTAGTCCAAATAAAGGTAAGTGTGTATTTAAGTGTTTGCAGGATTGGGGCCCTTAATATTAAGCTAACTACTAATACCTTACTGGGAAGATACTGGGGGAAAATGAATTTAGAGGTAAATACCCCTTTGTATAATATAGTTTATATTTTATAGTGTTCTTCCCCATAGTATGTGACTACTTGGAATATGTTGCTAAGAAGTACTATGATTTTGGTGATATCATCTCTCAGATGAGGAGCAATGGCTGCAGCCAGGGAAACCTCACATCTAAATCTGAGCAAATCAATTCTTAGCAGAGTGGTGCCAGCAGATGTGAATTTATGTATCTGAATGTTTAGTTATATTGACTTAGGGAAAATACTATTTTCTTCTCAATATAAAGTTACATTTGGCACACTATTATATCAACTGACAGAAGACCAAATTCTGCCATTCTTCATCTCATTAAGATGTACCTTAATGAAATACTGAATCCTTCTATAAATTAGGAGAGTAAGTACAAGTGAGAATGGTGGAATCTGCTCTAGAGAGTTGTGTGCTGATTGATACGTTCAGTCACACTTTTAAAAAATATACCATACTTTTTATTAAATATTTTGCCACAGTTCAATTTTTGTAAAGTTATGTCTTTGACATGGAAACCAGTTATAGATTTTTTTAAGGTAAAAGTGAATTGCAAACAGTGCATGATCAAACATGTAGTGTTAAATCTGAAAAATTGTAATGCTTAGTCAGTTTTTTAAAGTAAAGATTCAAAAGATCCACACAAACACATCGCTAGTCACATGTCACTTTTGAATACTCGAGGTCAAAATCTTGCCTCAGATTCATGCATACACAACTCTTATTGACTTCAAAATTTGAGAAAAATTATAAGAACCTGAATATGAGAGTTTATAGTGGGTTTCTTATCTCAGCGTAGCTTTGAGGCCACAGATGCTAACCTTGATCTCTAAAATTACATTGGGATTTTGTGATGAAAACATATGTATTCAACTCTGCTTTCCAAAGAGAAATCATTCCCTTGTCCTGATTACGCACCTGTTCTAGAAAATAGTAGTGGACATACAGCAACCCACTCATGTTTGGAACCAAATTCATTAGGTTTATAAAAACTCCATTTCCACTATCAATAACATCTGCATAAACAGATATCCTTCCAGAACAGTCTCTGCCTTCTGATTATTCTACTGTGATTGAAAATATGTAAAGTTGGGTAACAACTGTACAACATTGTGCATTAACATTTGTTTAATTAATTCAGAAACATTTGTTTATACTCATTTGTGTTCATATTCCAGTATATATTTCCAGTTAATATCAGGAGTAGGGAGTGTTAATAACTGAGTGCTGATGGAAAGTGCATCTTTCTTTTCATAACTGAGTGCTGATGGAAAATGAATTGTGGGTTCAAATACATGTAGAAAACTAATTTCAACATCCCATTTATATTAGGTATTGGAAAAATTGGGATTACCAGCAGAGAACTTTGATCTGTTTGCAGATATGCCACAAAAAGAAAATAAGACAACTTCATTTAATGAACTATTCATTATGAAATGTTTGCTTGATTCTAAAAATAGCCTTATAAAATGTCACTCAGAAATTTAGAACTAAAAGCCAGGTCCAAACAGGCAAGCAAAGTTCTTAATATTAATGTGGGACTTAGATGGAATTTAGACATCTAAATACAAAACTACAATCCTGAAAATCCCTGTTCAGCTGCTACCCAGCCTTGGAGACCAATAAAGTCAATTTACACCTCATTTTTTGACCAACACATTCAATTTACGTACACATTCAGAAACACCTTAGTCTTCACAGGGCTGAGCAGTTCAGCACCTTGCTTATATCTAAGCTTCATCAAGACTAGAACTTTAGGAATATTATTTTCTTTTAATACATGCTGAAAAGAGAAACAGTGTGGGGGGGTGAGAGATCCAGGTTAAATTCACTCATCTGCCAGTGATGAATTTGAATCCACATCTCACATCTTCTGGAGATTGTACTAACCATCAGTTTGTAACTAAGAGATTCCCTCAGGACACCCTCCTACCAAAGGAATGTCCTCTAGGCACAGAGTCATGATCACTCATACTTTCTGTTTCTGCCCTGATGATGATGACCATTGAAATATTTCTTATCAGGGAAAGAAGTTCAACAGGATGGGGGAGTCAAGAGTACTCTACATTCCCAAATAACCTATAGGCTGCCTCAGACAGGTACCCTAACCACAAGGCAGATACCATCATCACTGTCTCTGTTTTATCAGTGTGAGCCCTGCTAGTTTTGAAAGAAAGTAGCTTTTCACAAGAGCTGTAAGTACTTACCTTTAGGAGAGAATTCTGCTTGCAAGTCTTGAGTAGGGGGAGATACCTTATTGTGGCCTTGAGTGAAGTGCCTAAGAGCTAGAAAGGGACACTACTCCATCCTCAGTGTTTCTGTATTGACCTGTATGTATGATTCTGTGCATCTCCCCACTCGCTGCTGTTGCCTTGAAATCCTACATTGAGGTATCTGACTCTCTCTGTGCACTGAATAGGGAGGGAGCCTGGGTGCTTAACAAGGGATTCAGGTTCCCACTCCAGAAGACAAGCATCTAAAGGCATGTGTAGATGAAACGGGGGCCCTAAATTAAAAGCGGTGGGTTTTAAAAAACACCGCTTCATTTTAGGGCTGATTAAACTCCCATGTCATACGCAAACCCTGCTGATTTACCTGTCTCTCCAGTGGGGAGGGAAGGGCGAGCTGCTGTCAGGCAGAGCAGTCCCTGGGCTGGTGGGGGAGGGAGGGAGTGGTGCTTCCCTGTGCAGCTGCTGCAGCCCCCCCACCCCTTAGGTGGCACCCACCCACAGGCACCGGCTCAGGAGGTCTCGGGGGGGGGAGGGCAGAGCTGGGCAGGTGAAGAATGAGCCCTGGGAATGGAGAGGGAGGTGGTAATGGCAGCAGCATCCTTTCCCCTGAAGACAGCTGCAGTCAGTCCTCAGGTGCTTCAGGGGAGCCATGTGCTTCCAGCTTCTCAGAGCAGGGGGACCAGGGGGAAGCTGTGGGGTCTGATGAGGAACCCAGTTAGTATTCATTGATTTTGCTATTCATGGCGATCTCCAAAACAGATCCCCCATGAATGGTGAGGGTCTTCTGTATATTATTAAAACTTTACCCAACTAATCTCTGTATTTTCATTTTAATAATGAAAGAATGCTATTTTGGGTATTTTAACGAGGTAATTTGGGTTTCTTAGCAGATAATTTGCAGTTTTTAAACAAAGAACAGCACGACCTCTGCTGATGAGACAAGTCGTGAGAGGATCCTGTCCAGAGGAGCCTGTCCAGAGCCAGCACTAGGGACCCATCTGGAGGACAGATGAGGTGGCTGAACTCTTGGCCATTTGGGGCCAAGGGGGCACACTTGGACAGCTCAAAGTGGACCACCACAAGGAGCACATCTTTTAGGTGATAGCTGCCTAGATGGAAGACTGAAATCACCCAATCCAGGTCTTGCAGGTGCATAGCGTGGGGCTGCAGGTCCAAGTGGGAGGATACTGTCACAGGTGGAAGCAGGTAACAGCTATGCAGCAGTCCTCACTGTCAGGCTGTTCCAGTGCATTGAAGGGGCAGGGGACACTCCCCACTGGTTAGGGGTGCCTCAGCAGTCCAGTAGTCTGGCTGTTCCAGGTTAGAACTGCTTTAGCAGTCCAGCTGTCACATAGGGTAGCATACCCAGATACCAAGTGGCTGGGCCTCAGAAGCTCCTGTCTATTTGTAACATTCATACCATGGGCCCTAAGGCCCACCTTGCTAACTAGTAACCCTGTGTGGGACTAATGAGTGAGTGATATAGCTAAATTCTTGGGACAACTAATGAGAAAACAGGATAGGAATGTTGCATGGGTCAAAGCATCAAAACATGAAAATAAGTGTGCCTGAGGGGGATACTGAGCAGAGAGCCACCAGTCCTCAAAGGCAACCAAGGAGCTAGTGGATGCCACCCAGTGGTGCTTCACCCATAAATGTGCCTGGACAAGTGACAGAAAAGCAGCTTCTTTGTCCCTGGGCAACTTCCCAGCCAAAGCTTTCCTCCTGGTCAAGTTCAGGGCCCACTTGGCCAGGGCCAGGAGGAGGTTGACCAGGAGGTCCTGGGACTTGGTTGGGCTGTGGATGGGGTACCCAAAAAAAAAAAAAAAGGTGGGAGGTGAAGTTCAACCAGAACTTCAGGAGGAGGTTCTGGAGATGTAGTTGGAGGGGCTGCAGCCTGGTGCACTCGTGTTTCATGTGTGCCAGGGTCTCCCTCTGCCTGCCGATGGGACACAAGACCAAGGTGTCTGTGAAGCTCATCACATACATGCCTGTGGTGATGGGTCCATGAAGGACCTGGTAGCTGAGGTCCCCAGTGGCTTGTGGGATGAGGGTGAAGTACAAACTCAACCACTGGGGTGGCCCAGCCATACCCTCACTGAACAGGTCCCACCACTTGGTGTCTGGGTGGTATACAAGGGTGCCATAATGGATCATGTGGCAGATGACCATGTAGAGGTGGTGGTGATGGATAGTGGAAGAACAGACATGTCTGGTGACCTCCAGCTGGTGCTGGTGGTGTAGCAGGGAGTGCCACAAAGCTGGGTGAGGCACCAGCCCCACAATAAACTCTGGTGGGCTGGAGGACATGGGCAGGGGGCAGAAAATGCCAATGCACAGAACATGGTCAAAAAGGGCAAAGGCATTGAGAGGCAGGACAGATTTCACCTCCTGAACCAAATGGCAAGTCACACATGTTATGGGTAGACCCATGCACTAGGCCAGTGCAGCAGGGTCCACTCACTCATGTCTATCATAGTCCAGGAGTCCTCCAATATGGGTGACACCAGCCAAGATCAACTTCCCTCACAACTGGGGCGCCTCTGCTGTCAGCACCTCTGGCTGGGGGTTCCAGAGGAAGGGCTCGACAAGCAGGTTGGTTCCCTGGGTGAGTGTTGCAGGGGACCTGGAGGCAGAGACAAGGCTCCAGGCCCAGAGGAGGTCCTGATAGAACTCTGGCAGCCCTTGCAGTTCCTGCAGGAAGAAGACCCACAGGCCGAGGAGCTGCCGGTTGTAATGGAGCCCCTGGAAGTGGCAGAGGAAGGTATGCCTCAGGTGGCCCCAGGCTGCAGGGCTACCAACACTGTATAGCAGTCACTGTAGGGCCATAAAGCAGAATGTCAGGACCTGGCTGTGGAGGCAAACTAAGCCCTGGCTGCCCACCCACAATGGAAGGCTCAGAGCCTCTGCAGTGACCCAGTGCCATCCTGGCCAGAAAATCTCCATTGTCCATTGCTGGAGCCCTGCCAGGACCTCAGGGGGCAAAGGCAGGGTGTAAGCAGTGCCAAAGCATGAACAGGACGAGCTGGTTCAGCACCAGCACTCTCCCATGTAGGGAGAGACACCTCAGGAGCCCTTCTCAAGCCCAGAGCTGCTTCACCACCCTTGCCTCCAACTGGTGCTAGTTCTTTGGTGGGGAGGAGTCTGTGGGGGACAGACTCCCTATGGTGTGGGACCATGGAGCAGTTTGGGAGTGATGCTTTTCTGGGAGAGGGTGGAAAGAGACCCATCAGGCACCGGGGTGGCTTCAGTGTCTGCTTTGGGGTCCTGGGAGTGGGGACTGCCCTCCCCAGGACTCACCGGGGTGAGTCCCAGAGCCCCTGTATTACCCAGATAATTGGGGGGGTTCTTCACTGCCAGACCTTCCTTTGAGTCAGCATCAGCGCAGTGGTCTCAGAAGGTAGGGCCTGGCCAGCAGAGTGAGCGCCTTCCTCCATGGGCTCCTGTTCAGGACTGTCCAGCAGCCCCAAAACCTTTTCCACAGGGATCACACATTTGATCTTTCCAGGGGGTGGGGTGTCAGGTGCAGCCAAGGAGGCCCCTGGGCTGCTCCGTCCCCCTGGGTGGTGGTCTTGGGAGGTGGGGGGAGTCGTCCAAATCAGAAGGCTCCAACTGCACCCAAGACTTCCTCTTGGCTTTGCACCCAGAAGGGATTTGCACTCACTCAGCCACGGGGTAGTCCTCAGATGGACAGGCTCCAGTAGGAGAAGGTGAGGGGGTAGGGCAGCTACAGCAGGGGCATGACTAAGGGCAGGGTGGGGGGCTCTCCCTCTCTCTCCTTGGCTGCTGCTGCCCTCCCTAGGATCCCACCAAACTTGGTTTGGGGGAAGGTTCCCTGAGTTCACAGGGGCCTGGATGATGTGGCTGGGGTGCCAGGGAAGTTTGAGGGGGGAGGAGTACCGGTGGCAGAAGCACCCCTTTCACTATTTGGACCTACAGATGCCCTTTCCTCCTGGGCCGTGGGGCACTCATGATGCAAGTGCCAGGGGCATGGCACCAGAAGCATTGCAGGTCCCCCAGTGTATAGAAAACCCTCATCAGAGCCCCCTAAAAAGGAATCATGAGGCACCCCTCAGCCTTCAGCCACTTTCCTGCCACCAGCTGGATGATAACCTAGTGACAGAAAGAGTGCACATGGTGGAGATGAGGGTCTCAGCACCCCAGCGAGAAGCCCACCACTGGGGAGATAACTCTCCCCAGGGTTTGTAGCTGGGGGAGCAGGGCCCATTTAGAGATATAGGCAGGGATGGAGCCGATGACCACCCTGGTCCCTAGCTTTTCTACCATGGGCATACTTGCCCTCTATCATGAGCCCCTTTTCCACCACCTTTTGTGTAGTGGCCTCTGAGGCAAGGAAAAAGACCCCTTTGCCATGAAAGCAGGAGGCTGCCACGATTTTGGGGGGGGCCCACTACCCAAGCCAGGACCTGCACCCAGGTCTCAAACAGCAGATTCTGCCACTTGGGCAGTTGACACTTCACCTTCTGCCTGCAGGTGAGTGCTGGAAAGGGGGCCCTGCCCGAGCTGGAAGGGCCGCCAGTGGAGAGTCCAGACCCTGCAGCTTCAGGTTGCCCCACATCTACCTGTGCATAGCTGTGGTTCCCACGCTGGGGGGCCACATTGGTGGGGCCAGGGCTAGAGCCAGGGAGAGGCTGAGTGGGTGTGCTGGCTGGTGTAGCACACCTAGCCCCCTCAGGTGCCAGTGGTCTAGGTTTGGGGGTAGGGTCTTTGCCCTTCCAACCCCCAGCTGTGCAGGAGACTGAAGAGTAACCCTACCTACTGCCCTTTCCCTTTGTCCCTGATAGTGCAGGAGGGGGCTTGGGAACTCCTCCTGGGGAGGCCTTGCCAAGGAAGACCCCCTGGCCCTGTTGGCTCCCTGCTGGAGTCCTGCCTGTCCCTGCAGTGGAAGTTGCAGGCTTCTCTGCCCCCTGGAGGAAGTTGGTTGGGCTCTGCCTCCAGGGTGGGGGCTACAGGGGCATGCATCCTTTTGGGGGCTTGGCTAGAATCCACCCCCATAGTGGGGGCTGCAGGAAGCTCTGTGGGGGCATCTGCCCCCCGAGAAGTTTTCTGCCCTGCCACTGTTTCATGTGAGGGATGGGAAAACAATAAAGAAAACCAAAGTGTGGCTGGGGAATCTAGCAGAGGCAGACTGGGGTTGTTGGGGAAATGGGGGGGGGGGGAATTGAAGCTTACTGAGCTACAGGCCCATAGGAAAAAAAAAACAGGATGGCTATGCTTATAGAATATGGAGGAGGGGGAACACACACACACACACACGGGCTGGGGATACTCAAGCTGGCTTACTCAACTACACATGAAACACCAGGGCAGAGGAAGTGGACCATGGGAATTACCACACAAGGGCAAAAACACACAGGGAAGGCTGCTGAGGCAGATATAAAAGATGGCTGGAGCAGTGGAGGGGCTTTTTTTTGTTGCAGATCAGTCCAGGAGCCCCTCAGCCTCCAGCCAAGCACTTAGAAGCAGAGCAATCTGCAGGAAAACAAAGCAGGATCAGATGCAGTGAGGCAGCTGTGGGAGAGGGCAGGAGCAATCAGTCAATTAGGAAGTAATCCAGTGCAGATGTGGTGTTGAGTGGTATAAGGTGCTGCAGCAGGGAATCTCTCTCTATCCTGAGAGAGGGCAGTAGCAGAACAGATGGCAGCAGCAACAGCAACAGCAGTAGTGGTGGTAGCAGCCATCCAGTTCAGCCACTCAGGGTGTGCTTTGGGTGAAAGTGGAGGTGAAGGTGTGGGGTGGCCTGCCAAGGAAGCTGGGGGAGGCAAGGCACCTTTAGACTCCAGTAGTGATGGTGGGGGAGGAGCCCACAGGCAGTGCAGGCTTCCTCCCCAGGCTGTCCCCCGACTGCAGCTTGGTGGCTGACTGGGCAGCAGACTGGAACAGGAGTACAGAAGCTGGGGTACATTGCTGGGGTGCAATGCGGTGCTGTGGGCCCACTCCGAGGGGAGGGCAGCGGCGTGCAGCAGCAGTAGCCCAGGTCAGGAAGGGGTGTGGCCAACTTATACCCAAAAGCTCTGAGAATAAGCCAGCAACTAGCAATAGCCAGAGGCAGGGAGGGGTCTGGCCATCTTGTCCTCAGAAGCTCCAGAGACCAAGTGTGCAGCAACAACAGCAGCAGCCTGGGACAGGAAGGGGCATGGCCAATTTCCTGCCAGAGGCTCCTCCCCCAGAAGCTCTTGAGGACACATATCCCTGAACTGCTGGCCAGGGCAGGTTTTTATACTGCTGGGGCCAGCACAGGTGCTGGCCCCAAGCTCTAGCCCCCACTGGCTGCAGATCTGGGAGGAGCTTGGGCTGGGTTATTTTGCCCTAAGTGGCACAACTTGCCCCACACCAAAGTGAATGTCTGGGCATGTGTGCTGAGACAAAATTCCTTGGCTCAAATATGTGTCACTCTTATTTGAGTTGCTGCAAGTACACATTCCTGCATGTGTGGACATGGCCAGAATGTTTAATACATAGGGTATCGCTATACTCCTTTCCTGCTCATGACCTCAGCATCCCAGAAAGATTCTCTAGGGAGCTACTGGCACCAGGAAGCTGGAGAACAAATCTCAGGGAAAACCAGAAGTAATGATTTGGTAGATTTAGGTTGTAGGTTTCCATGAGAAAAGTGCAAATCTTTTAAACCAAAATAAATTAACAATATGACCCTATCTTTTTATTATTTCATTAAACCATGTTTTCAGGTATGAAATCTGTATTACTTTACAGGCTTTGGAAATTTATCTCAGTTGGACATTAGTTCCTATAGAATTACCTTCCCTTGGAATTCTGTGGGCTTGTGATCAAACTTGAATTGTCTATACAAAATATCTGTATTCCTTCTATTCATTTTTTCATGCTGACAGTACTATTTGAATCCCAAGGTGATGATGAGGGAGTGTTTCCAATGATGTCTATAGATTTTCACAGAAAAAAATCAAATATTTATATCTACAATAGCACTATTTTTTTCCATTATGAGTATTAGACACATTCTTGGCACCAAGAATTTGCAAACCCAATAACTAACCAGTCTTACTTCCAGAATTATATCTATATTTATATTGAAGAATATCCATAGTTAGAAGATATTGAAGATATAGATATAGATATATTTCCATGTTTGTTTGAATGATGCAAGAGCAGTCTTATTGGTAAATATGAAACATTATTTAATTACTTCTTTACCTTATTGATAAGTATTGAATCAATATGAATATTTAATTTTTATGGTGACTTTAAGCATCACAGAGAATCTGTAAAAAATTCTAGACCTAGAAGACCGTCTCCCACCCCATCCTCATTAAAAAATTGGGCGACTGCAGCATTGATGCCTACACAGTCAGATGGATTGCAGATTGGCTGAAGGGTCACACTCAGAGGGTGGTGGTGGATGGGTCATATTTGACCTGGAGAGAAATGGGCAGTGGAGTCCCCCAGGGCTCGGTTCTTGGGCCCGCGCTGTTCAATCTCTTTATCAGTGATTTGGATGACGGGGTGAAAAGCACCCTGTTTAAATTAGCTGATGATACCAAAATTTGGGGTGGGGTGAGCACGCTAGTAGGGAGGGAAAGA
>NW_017729032.1:128082472-128084565 GCF_001723915.1 Gavialis gangeticus
CCACAAGTTGTTGGAGAGTAGGTTTAGATTAGACATCCGTAAGAACTACTTTACAGTTAGGGCGGCTAGGATCTGGAACCAACTTCCAAGGGAAGTGGTGCTGGCTCCTACCCTGGGGGTGTTTAAGAGGAGGCTTGATGCCTACCTAGCTAGGATGATTTGAGCCCAGTTTTTTCTCCTGCCCAGGCAGGAGGTCGGACTTGAAGATCTACAAGGTACCTTTCAACCCTACTTCTATGATTCTATGAAGACCATTTCATAAACTGGTGTAACTCTTCAGAACAAGGGCTGCAAATATTTTTAAATATTTCAAAAATATTGTCACATTGACTAAGTAATGTAACGCCTTATATTTAAATAAATATGGCAAATTGGATACACTTGTCCTTAACTTCAGTTTGGCTTAAATAAAAATGAGTATTTTCTCTTGACTACTAAAATATGTATTTTTTAAATTACATAATTATATCCTTCACATTTATGTGGCAAATTAAAAATCTAAAAACTTCTCCTGAATATCTAGGCTAATGGAAATAGAGAGAAAACTTATTTATTCAAATAGAAAGTTATGTCAATGGGCTTCCCAAATGGAAAATTGAAAAGGGACAAATCCAGATATACAGCTAGGTGCCTATCCAAGACTTAGGCAGAGCTTAGACATTTAAATCAAAAGAGCTAAGCAAAATAATCACACTGCACTGGCAGTGAAACTCTTTACACACTTAGGGTGGAATCCTGTCTCTTTTGTGTGTCTAAATTACAACCCTATATTTGGGTAAGTGACATTATTAGCACTTGTACACAGATCAAGATTCTACTGCCTCTGCATTGTGAATGCTTAAATCCATGTATATAGACAGACTGGGTACAGCAGGAAATGCACTGGTCAGGCAGCTATATGCCTTTGTGGATATGCATGTGTGTCTGAGTAATGAAAATGTTCCGTCCAAAACCCCATTACTGAGGGGTGCTAAGCAGGACAGCCCAATTGTTTTGGCCCCAACAGCTAGGAGGCAAAAAATTATCCAGAGGAGATTCTTACCTGCATCTCTCTAAGGCACTTGTTACACATTAATTTTAGATGGCTCTTGGAGCTCTTAACCCTTGGATTATTCACACATTAACACCCAAAACAAGTTTAAGCACACTTTAGGCAGCTTATAATCACACTACTTCAGGTTTTTCTCTGATCTGCGTTACTTGTGTTTTATTAATGTGTGGTGACACCCCATAGATGAGGCACACAAGTTGCAGTCCTCCAGGATCCCAGGATGCAGTGTGACTTTCCCCTCCCTCCTGTTTTGTGTGGACCATTTCCTTAACTCTACTGCCTATGGGGCAGTTTTGGCACCAAGTCAACTCCCCTCTTTCTCCCCAGGGGATATGACCTTCCTGCCCCCATGGGTGTAACTCCATGCAAACAGCTTGCAGAGAACTTGCCAGCTGTCCAGGTTGCAGGGCTTAGATGACTCTTGGAGGGGGGTCTTGATTAGGTCCCCATGAGCTAGGGCTTTCTTCCTGGGGCTCGGGCAGTAGTTCCCACAGAAGCACCTTCCCTCACAGTTCCCAGCTAGCCCAGGAAGCACAATCAGCACTCCCCACACCCTAATCCTAATTTATTAAACATGAGGCCATCTTTAATTACTTCTTCTTTATTTATTTCTATATATGTTTTACTTATTTTTATTTTATACTTTAGTAGCTGGCTGACTGTCTTTCACCACCCATCCCCCATCCCTATTTCCTTTCCATCTCCCATTTAATTACTCACCCCATCCCATTAACTCTCCACCCAGCTTCATGTTCCTTCCCCTCCCCCATCCATCTCTCATACATCCCCACTTGGGGCAGGGCTAGAAGCCTGTCCTAGTTCACCAGTTCTCTAGTTGCAAGTTTGAACTGTCCAGGTCTGGGACAGTTATGTATTTAGCCTTAAGGTGTGACTGCTCCAAACTCAAGCTAGCACTAATGCTAGACAAAATTTAGGCAGCTCAAAGTGCAATGTATAGTAAGGCCCTATGTTCTTAGCATAGTGCTCTAACCACCATGCCACAAACTAGGCATTATACAGGCTCTTCTCCAACAGTCCTTTT
>NW_017729032.1:128089565-128098627 GCF_001723915.1 Gavialis gangeticus
CCCCCCCCCCCCCCCCCCCCCAAGTAGCCAAGATCAGGAAAGGTGGGTCCAGGTAGAAATAGGTAAGCAACAGGAGGTGGTGAAAGCTCTGTGAGATGGCTGCTACAAAAAAAGTACAGGAGATCATTTCTAGCTGGAAGTCTTGCTCCCACTGGGGCAGAAGTTTCTGTACCATGTGGTATCTATCTATTTTAGTAAATTATTATTAAATGGAAACAGCAGTGGTTCATCTGCAAAACAAGCTCTGGAGAAGGTACTGGATAATGCCTGATCTGTGGTGACTAGAACACCTTACTGAAAGCTTGAAGAGACGGTGATTTCATTAGGTTCAATAAGAAGAAGTGCAAAGTCCTGACCTTAGAAGAGAACACTTTCTTTCATTGGTATAGGCTGGGGACTGATTGGCTAGACAGCATCTCTGCAGAAAAATACCTCAGAGTTACAGTGGACAATAAGCTGAATATGAGCAAACAGTGCGCCCCTATTGTGAAGAAGGCTAACAGCATACTGGGCTGCATTAGTAGGAGTGTTGCAAGCAGATTTAGGGAAGTGATTCTTGCCCTCTATTTGCCACTGGTGAGTCCACATGTGGAATACTGTGTCCAATTTTGTGCCTTCCACTGCAGAAAATATGTGGACAACCTGAAGAGAGTCCAGTGGAGGCAGTGGAGGCCAATGGAAATTGTTAGAGGACTGGGGAAGCAACATTCAAAGGAAGAGAGACTGGGGGAACTGGGCTTATTAATCTGGAGAAGAGAAGACAGCAGGGATTTAATAGCATCCTCCAACTACCTGAAGCGGGGGTTCAAAAGAGGATGGAGCTAAACTGTTCTCAGTGGTGGCAGATGGCAGAACAAAAAGCAACTGTCTCAAGTTGCAGCAAGGGAAGTTTAGGTTAGATATTAGGAAGAATTTTCTCACTAGGAGGGTAGTAAAACACTGGAAGAGGTTCCCCAGGGAGGTGGTGGAATTTCTGTCCTTGGAGACTTTTAAGACCCATCTAGACAGAGCTCTGACTGGGATGATGTAGTTGGGGATGGTCCTGCTTTGAGCAGGTGGTTGGACCAGATGTCTTCCTGAGGCCCCTCCAACCTTCGTTGTCTACATTTCTATGTTTTGGCTGCAGGAAGGAAAATAGAATTACTCCTTAAAGTTCTTTAGTGTCTACATTTTGGCCTGAAAAAACCTGTTAGGTGCCCACATTTTTCCACACATTTTAACATTTAGAATCATAGAAAAAATGGTACTAGACAGGACCTCATAATTTTATCTAGTAGTCCAACCTCTGCTGACTGCAGGAACCTTTGTGTCGTAAGCTTCTCAGACAAATAGTTATCCAACTTGCATTTAAAAATCTTCTAACTATGGAGATTCTTCAATTTCCCATGTAATTTATTAGCATAACTGGAAAGTTCTTCCTAATATCCAAGCCCTATTTTGTCTCAATTTAAGCCCACATTCCCTGAGAATACAGAGAATTGTTGATCACTATGCTTTTTGCAACAGCCCTTTTGTAATTGAAGACTTACCAAATCCCATTCAATCTTTTCTTCTTTGAGAAAGAAGAAACAAACCAAAAAGTCTTCCCACTTTTCCTTTAATGTCATGTTTCCTATATTTCCAAACAGCTTTCTTGCTCTCCTAGGGAATCCTTGCAATTTCCTTTGCATCTTAAAATGTGGTGGATATTATTCAGGTGTGGCTTCTCTACTATGCAATAGACTAGAAGAATCATGTCTCTTGATTTTCATGTGACATTCCAGTCAATAAACACAATATACTATTGACTTGTTTAGCAATAAAAACATGCTTATTCATCTTGAAATGCACTCTGACCCTCCATATTCCAGCTGAGACAGTTGTACATTTGATTGCTCCTTCCAATGTGTAATATTTTGTACTTCTCCTTACTGAATTTTATCTGATCGATTTTCAAGCATTTGTCCAAAGTATCAAGGTTATTCAGAATTCTGATCCTATCCTCTATCCATTTTGATATCATTTGCAAATTTACTAAGTGAGTATTTAATTCTATTTTCCTAGTCAGTAATGAATATATTGGACAATATTAGACCCAGGAAAGACTCCTGAAGAACTCAATTTAATACCTAATTCTACTTACAATTTGATACACTGATGACAGCTCGTCAAGTCCAATGATCCAACCAAATATGCACTTACAATAGTTTTATCTATACTATATTTTCCTAGCTCAGTAATGCCAGAGGAGATAGTTTTTAAACACTTGCCAAAGTCAAGGCATGTAACATCCATTGCTCTCTCAACATGCACATAACCTATCATCTTATCATGGAAAGAAATCAGGATTATTACACATGACTTGCTTTCAACAACTTGATGCTCAAGACCTGGCTAGATGAAATTTTGACTGGGATGATCTAGTTGGAGATGGTCCTGCTTTGAGCAGGGGGTTAAACTAGATGACCTCCTGAAGTCCCTTCCAACCATAATTTTCTATGATTCTATGAATCATCCTTGTCTTAACCACTCCATAAAAATGTTTATCTATTTTACGCTTAAAAACTTCTGATAGCAGTGATTCCATGATGTTTCCAGGTAAATTGCTTTTTTGGCTGAACAATCATGCTCTTCTTAGGAGCCTAACTCTTCCCATTCCATGTTATGTGTAGGAAATGTTGCTGCCAACATCATGATACTTACTGGATCTTTGAAAACTATAAAACATTTGAAGATAACTGGATGCATGTTTTCAAATTAGCAAGATTCCAAAGAATCAACTAACACTCTCCTCTGGTAAGTTATGAAATAGGATTCAGGACTAATGTATACAGGATTGATACAACAACTCATTGATAAATGACAGAAAGGCTTTATTTGCTACAATTATTCACTGTTAAATGAGCCTAAAGCAAAGTATAGTATATTTATCTGTAAAACTGATAGTACCTCACCAATACAGGCAAAGAGGTGGTCTCAGTCTCATCAGCCTTTCCAGGAGTGGATCCATTCACCAGAAGATGCAATGTGTGCAGTAGCAGTTCTTGTGCTGAGTAATTTTGAGTGTCAGCTGCTTCATTCCTGTTTTTCTATCGTTCAGCTCAGCATCTTCAAAGTATTATTACAGGTGTTTAAATCCAGACAGAAACCAAAGCAGTAATTAACAGGAAAAGCCTATAAATCAAACTTTTCATTATTGGTTGTAAGCAGGGACCCTGGTTTTCTCTGATCAAAAAAAAAAAAAATCCCCAATTTTCTGATTTAAAAAAGTAGCTCCAAATCCACATTGTTCTGTGGTATATATATGCACATTTTTCCATGATTAAAAGGAAACAACACTTTTATTTATATATATATATATATATATATAAACACGGTATACAAAGGTTTAAAATTGGAGATATAAACCAGGATCCGTGGTTATAAGAAAGTCCCAATATTGATTGAATTACCTTCCTCAGAAACAGGTTATCATTTTTTACTGAGTTGAAACATATCAAGAAATTCATTAAATACCAGGAAAAACACAAGGCAGGCAAGGCTCTTTGAGTAGATGCAATATCTTTTATTCGACCAACTGAGTAGTTGGAAAGAAGTTCTTAGCAAGTTCTTAAAAGTTTCAGGCACAGTAACCCTTCTTCAGTCCCTGCTGGTCTACGATGCCAAGGAATAAGAGAAGTTAAAAATGTGGCAGGATGTCAGTGAGAATGTAAAAAGGTAGAAATTACAAAGAGAAAAGGTAAGGCAGAGAAGGGAGGAGGAAGAAAGCAGGGGAAAGAAAAGGTAGAAATTACAGTTAAAATACAAGGTAGAAAAGAGGCTGTCTCTGAAAAAGGGAATAGTTGGATATAGGAAAACAGGAATGATTGAAGCTAAAGGTGTGACAGTATGTCAGTGAAAATATAAATAGGTAGAAATTAGAAAAACAAAAGGTAAAGCAGGGAAGGGAGGGGGAAGAAGCAGAGAGAAAAAGCCAAAGGGAAACATACAGAGGCAATGAAAGAAGGTGAAAAAGAGGCATTAATGAGAAAGGAAATATATGGAAATCATGAAGACATAGGGCAGAAACGTAGGGGAGGGGTGGGGAGAAAAGGTGGAGGAAAAGATGAATGTAAAAGGTCAGGTCAGGCAGGTACCTGGTGAATCAGATGTCAGGCAGGTTGTAATGTGCATATATCTTATGTCTGTACTGAGTCAATGATTTTTTGTGTCTAGTAGTTTTATGAAGTATAGTTCATTGGCTTGTCTATGAAAGGGATTTTGTAAGTTCCCTTTGGGGTCTCCCAGGGCTGCAGCACTGGTGATTCTGCCGCGTAGAGCCTGGCTGGCAGCCACAGTGCAGCTTTGGGTGATCTGGCTGTGCTTTTGAGAAGTCAGTGCTGCCCATGTGTCCACTGCTCCACTTTTTTTTCTTCTGTGACATCCAGAGGTCAAAACCCCCCTCTGTACTTCTCCCTTACAGCACAGAGAGCAACTGAACGTGCAGTATGTGGTGCTGCAGATGTATCTGCGCTGCCACATACTGCACGGACACACTCATCTGAACATGGCCTGTGTGTTCAGAAAGGAGAGAGCAACAAAAAGGGTATGTGACTTAGTGAAGTAAAGGCTGCCATTGGTCCTAACCTGTCCTCTTACTCCCAGTGGGGCAGATACTTTTCTTTTCATCCATTTTCTGCAAATAATGTTAAATACAAGGCCCAGTGGGTCAGTTTCAAGAAGAGGGGTAGCGTGGGCCCTATGCAATACACATTCTGTATTATGATTGTTAGAGATTTTTTTTTTTAGAAACATAGCAAACAGATTTCAGCCTGGGTGAGGACTAAGCAGCTGAGATTTCTGCTCCCTTTCACAAGTGCCCTAACAATACTGGGTTTCATGGTGGGAGGGGCCCTCCTCCTCTGCTTTACTTTCAGCAGGGGATAAAACATAGCAATTCTATTTTGACACTTAACAAAGGAAAATATGAACTTGTTAGTAAGTTCCCAAAACTGCAGTAACTGAAGATAAATGACTACAAGATATACATACACAAAGTAAAGTTAAATAGAATTTATCCCTACATTAATTGTCTGTGTGTGTAAAATGTGTGCTGCTTATGGAAAGAGTTGTCTTTTTTCCTAATCAAGAAGTAAAGTGTGAGGGCTTTGAGTGAATACATAAATCCAATATTACTGTTAATTTATCATTATCAACTTGGGGTTGAATCCAGGTAGCTCTATGCCATGTTTCTTTTCTCTTAATCCTGATGGCAGGCAGAAGTCAATTCAGTTTTTGGTGCAAATAAGAACGGCATCAGGGCTACTTCATTTCAGGCCCTAAGTGGCCACATACACGTGATGAAAAATGATGAAAAATCACCATTTGCCCTGCATAATGGCATCACCATATGTTTACAATTTTTTGTGTGTGTTAAATTTTCTTTGATCATGGCAACTTAGACCACCTCCTATGTATTTTAGTTTTATCATGGCAAATTGTTCTATGAAACTTAGTTTCATTGTGGCAAATCCATCATATGTACGAGCCTGGTTTATCAGTCAGGATTCTCATCATATTCTAGCCCTGCCTTAGATATGCTCTCCTCTGTCCTGACTGTATAAAATGGACATGCCATAGTGTGACAGAGAGCTCCTGTGACTTCTATTAGAGAGTGCAGCAGGCCAAGTCTGTTGTGTGGGGCTGCAGCAGAGAGGTACAGGGTAGCCATTAGGCAAAAAGGAAACCCCTCTGAGTAGCTGGGAAGGCACCCATAACCAGAAAGTGTGGGGTTTTGAGGCTCATAAACCTAGGGACGGAGGCAAAGCAGGCAGTCTTGCTCTGCATGCTATGGGGGAAGGAGCTCCTGGGATAGAGGGGTTACAGGGAACAGGCGCCATGGACATCCAAGCTACCTCATATCTGCAGTGCTACCTTAAAAAAAAAGCGGAAAATATGGCTTGTGTTGATGCACTGACCCAAAGTGGGGTCCAATGTTTAATTTGGAACCAGTTAGCTTATACATGTGTTCCAATTAAGTCTAAAATTTGAGGATTGGGTTGTGGCAAAAAGAGTTGTATGGAGGCCTCAGAGTTGCCTGTGGCACACCCAGCTTAGAGGCTTGCCTGGCACAGAGATTGCCAAAGGCCTAAGCAGACAAGGCAGCCTGGCCAGAGACCCCAAGGGGCTGCTATAAGAGAAAAAGCCATGGGGTCCAGAGCCTAGTAGGGTGAAACCAAGGCCTGAGAGGGTGAGAGAAGAGGTCAAAGGGTCCTGATGTTCAAGAGGATGAGATCAGGGTTGCAGCCCAGAAGTCAAGGGCTGGGACAGAGCACCTTGATTGAGGGGCATAGCCAGAGTAAGGGGGCCAGGAGGCTGAAGTCCAGACAAAGGTTTGAGTCCTGAGGGGCCAAGTGCTGCATTGGGGGCCAAAGGACTTTCTCCAAATTGGTAGTGAGTGACAACTGTGAGGCATGGGCATGGCTGGGGAGGGGGTTGGAAGCCATGATTAACACCTCTAAGGTGATTTTAGTGCCTAAAGACAAGAGTGGTGCCATTTGGGCATGTGGAGCACAAGATAGTTGAAGAACTGAGGCTCACTCTGGAACCCTGGGGAAGCCTCCTGCAATACTATAAATTCCCTCAAGGCATGGCAGGTAAGTTAGTAAACAGAAGTACCCCAAGGAGCTGAAGTGGTACAGGAGTCACTTGTCCACTAGGCGGATATCACAGCCACCCTTTGGGCCAGGACCTGTCAATCACATTATTGGTTACACTAGCATTCTTCCAGCTGAATTTTCCCCTATAATAGAAAACTCCTCAGGTATTTCCTTAAGATGTCTTTCAGTTCCATTTATATCACTGGAGTGGTACAGTGAAGATTATAAGAGGATTCGAAGTTTCCAGTTCTGACTTTCTGAAATAAAGTACCACTTAAAGCATTACCGTTATGTCAAATGCTTTCTACATCATACTCAAACTGTTTGAATTAAATAGTTATATTTCACTAAATCGGAATGTTATTCATGATATTGTTGAAAGAAGGTCTTAATCATTTGCTCTGTAGCTTGATTCCTTTATTCTTCAATTTTTGAAGATGAAAAACTTGTATTTAAGACTTCAATAAAGCTTCAAAGAAACTGCACTTTGGTGCCAGAAACTTACATTTTCAACAATTCCTGTATAGATACATGCATATTACCAGTTCTCAAAGTTTTTAAGTATTCTGAAAAAATATACTTTAAATCTTCTCCAGAAGTTTAGAGATAGCTTTCTCATTCCTAAGCTACTGAAGCCTGCTCTGTCACATTCCACTGCAGATATGAGGTGAAATTTTTAGAAAAAAAGTTTAACTGGCAAACTGCTAGACTGTCTAAAATAATACTCATTCTTTGAACAAACCAGTTTCAGTGAAATGACAATTGGGAAAACTGGGGGGTGGGGGGTTGTGAATGATGGACTCTTTGGTCAAAAACAGAGTGAGAGAGAAGGCAGTATTGAATGGTTAGGTTACCCCCTGGTAGGCATGAAACTTAGGTTCAAGCCCCCTTTCTGAATAAGTTCCCTAGCCAACAGTTTAATGGAACAAAATAATAGAATCATAGACAATTATAGTTGGAAGGGACTTCAGGAGATCATCTAGTCCAACACCCTGGTAAAAGCATCCCTAACTAGATCATCCAAACCAAGGCTTTGTCTAGCTTAGTCTTAACAACTTCCAAAGATGGAGACTGTACAGGCTACCTGGGTAACCTGTTTCAGTGCATTATGACCCTCCTCATGAGAAAGTTTGTTCTTCTTAATGTCTAACCTAAGCTTCCCTTGCTCAACTTGAGACCATTGCTCCTTGTTCTGTCATCTGCCACCACTAAGAACAGTCTATCTCCATTGTATTGTGATATATATGTATGTATGTGCTTGGTGTATTTAGGATACCTGGGGAAAAGTCAAAGTAAGAAAGAAGAAGTGTAGGGAGTAAAAGTTGCTGGAAATTAAAGTCACCGGGACCAGGATTAGAACCAGTAGACTAGAGGGGCCTGGGCTGAAGAACTGAGGCTCGGGAGTAACTTTAGGTTAATTGATCTTAATTGATTAAGAGACAATGCCCAAAGCCTGCAGAACAGGGAAGCATGCTGGCACCAAGTCTGGGACTGAAGCCAGAGCTACAGGGGAGCTGAAAAGGTAGATGGGGAGGGGGGAAAATGGGACTAAGGGAAAGTGTGGGTGTTAAAGAGGGGCTCTGGGTGTGGGGAGCCAGAGGATGGCTCCAGGGCAGCTAGAGAGGTTGCAGGGAGCAGCAGTGGGTGCTGGAAGCTGGAGAAAACTGGACAGCTAAGAGGAGATAGGAAGCAGCAGGGAGGAGGGAGATTACAGAAGGTGCGGGGAAAGCCTGAAAACAGAGACAGAGAGCAGAAAATCACTGGAAAAGCAGCAGGCAGCAGGGCAGCAGAGAGTCACAGGGAAAAAGCAATAGGAGCAGGGAAGGCTGAGAGGTGGCAGAAAAGGGGAGATGGAATTGGGAGGAGATGGGGAAACTAACAGAAAGGGTGGGGACTAGAGTTGAGAGAGAGAGAGAATGAGGCTGGAATTTAAGATAAGGAAGGAACTGGGATTTACTAAAACATCACCCAACTTAGGGTTGCAAATGACAGTGGTTTTATTGAACAGGAAAGATGGTAACACAATGCCAAATTGGTTCCCTTGCACCCACCCACACATGCACAATGGCAGCAGGGGTTAAAGAGGCTTGGTGCGGGGGTTGAAGTCCACTGAAGTCCAGGAGGAGAGAGAGAGAGAGAGAGAGAGAGAATGAGTCTAAATTGTAGGAGGAGGTATGCAGGTAATATCTATCTATCCCAGGCTGGAAGTTGATCCTAAAAGGCCAGTCCAGGTCTCCTTCAGCTCGGTGTTGTCCGTAGGGGGTTGCCAGCAGGGCCTCTGGGGTGGATAGGTGACATGAAGCTGGTCTGGTCCGGATAGAAATGACGTTCCCAATGGGTCTGTCTTCACTGCCCCTCTATAGGCGCAGACCGTGTGTGACCCTAGTGACAGGAGGCATGCCCACGCAAGGGTCAGCCCCTGGCGTACTGAGCATGTGTGCTCCA
>NW_017729032.1:128103627-128104896 GCF_001723915.1 Gavialis gangeticus
CTTGACATATAAAATGGAAACTTGACATGACTCTGGTTCACTTACAAACACAGGCCTAAACCATACAATATCCATATGAAACAATAAAAATCAATACAAAAATGATAATAATACAATATACAACAGTAAAAATCAATACAAACCTAATAATAATACAATATAAAACAGTGGATATCCAAAACCAGAAACTTGCTACCAAAATAAAAATGTTTAAAGCTTATCCTATGTTTGAGCTCACTTATACTTATCTATAGGGAATAGAGAGAGAGAGAAAAAGTCAGAAATGGTTGGGGAAGGGGAGGAAATACAATAAAAAAGAGAAGAAACTGAGGGTTTTGCTACAACAGGGTTTGAAATCTAAAAAATTATAAGCGAACAAAAACAATTGAGGATATCAGATGGGGAAACAGCATACAAAAATGTCCTTGGTAAAAACTTAATACAACAGTCTAGCGTTGTTTCTGATTACTGTTGTTGTTTCTTTATCCATGCTTTATTACAGATTTTTAACATCATATAAGATGTTTGTATTAATTAGTTTAGATATTTGTCACCATTCCTTTATTTCGATATGCTTAGCTTGTCTTTGAATGGAACTAATTACAATGAGTTTGGTACAAGAGGACTTTCTTAGGCAAGCAACCTCCTATTCTAAGAAACAACCCCATGGTGCCTTTACAAATATTGAGTAATTTTCTGTCCCCCTCAGGTAAGCAATGATTTTTATTAGGGCCTAAACAATATTTAAGACTATATATTTTCTTAAACTAAAGTTACTGTAATAATGTAAGCTGCATGTGCTATTGGCTGCTTCATGTTTCTCACCAGATTGCCATTTTAGCATAAATGGCTGCCTGCCAATTTGATTAAAAATGAAACCAAAGTAACATTTGGATATGGATCTAAATTTTCAAATGTGCAACAGAGTTTAGATTCTCATTCATTGCACCTGGTTCTGAATGGATTTGATCTGTAAAATATTGTGTTTGTATGTTGACATATAACTTCTTACAGTGGCGATGTGTAGGGGGTGCATGGGGGTGCACGTGCACCTCCTGACAGCACCAGTGCACCCCCTGTCAGGCCATGTCCTCTGTTTAGCTAACAGGCAGGGGGACAGGGGGGAGTGCCAGTGCCCCCACTGCAAGTGTCGGCCAGCAAGTGGGGCCACCAGTAAAAGTGAACATGCCGCTTCTGGAATTGGCTTCTTTTTGGTGAGTGAAATTAGGCAGTCAGATCCCCCCCAGTCAGTGGGATCAGCCGCCAGGA
>NW_017729032.1:128109896-128114758 GCF_001723915.1 Gavialis gangeticus
CACCCTGGTCGCGGACTGGTGTCCAGAGAAGTACATCCCCCCCCCCCGACTCAAGCAGCACCAGTCACCCATGATTTCTTAGCATGGGATTGTAACCATCCTGACGTGCCTCAAGGTAATCTGCTGCCCCGGCAGTCAGACCTGGCCTATTGGCCCTCTCCTTGTCCTGAAGTATCTGCCTACCTTTCCCCATAGAAATTAAGCCATAGGCCTTCCGTTCCATAGGAAGAAGATAAAAAAAAAAAGAAGTAGGCTTTCTAGCCCCCATCATCAGTCCAACAAACTGAACTCTCTCAGTTTTGGTTTCCTTGTTCTGTTAGAAAAAAAACAGCTTGGAACAGGGCAGTAGGAGTGCCAAGCTATATGGTCTTTCCTACTACTAGAATTCCTGCCTTGCCCCAAGTGCTGTAATCAGTTCTGGTGGGCTTGGCCAGTCTGCATTCAATCTTTTCCAGTAGGCTCAGTAGATCTGCAAGCCATTAGACCACCTGACTTGACTACCATGCAGGCTGTCAGTCCCAGTACCTTTTCCCCGCACTCTTCCTGGGTGTCTACCCAAATTGCTGTGGCTCTCTCTATCATAGTCCTCCCAGATCCATTTACTGCCACAAAGTATCAGTACTGCTTTCTCCAGTTCTCAGCCAAGCACTCTGGATGGATCAGTCTGCTATCACTATAGTCCAGGAACTGGGATTATAACCCCACGTCCACCTCTTACAGCTTACCTTAATGATGCAGTCTATTCTTAAACTAATTCTATAGTAAGGGCAGAGTGCCCTGGTACAGGGAAAAATTATGAGATGGATGTAAAATTGGGATCAACGAAATATTGTGAGAGTGCTGGGTGTCCATGGCTTCTCACAGATCCCTGATAAAAGCTCCAGCATATCACTAAAACTCTTCCACTCAGCTTCTTCCTACTGACAACACAGCTTTCAGAGAAACTACAATGGAAAACATTAACACCTCCCTAAAAAGATACTACCACAGGAAGCAAGCTAATGTCTGAAAAGAAAAACATTAATGTTCACAGGGAAATCCACTGACTCTTGAGGGAACTGTGCTCCAGCAATCAGTTACTCCCGGTTCTTGCTTCTCACTCTCCTCTCCCCATTACACGAGACTGCTATGCTTTCAGGTAGTGAAGATGAAATTAGTGGAAGCGCACCCCAGAGGCATTGTTTATGCCTCTGACTTCAGTACTAATTCTGATTTTATCATTCTCTGGTCCCTTTTCTACCTTCACAACAAAGTAAAAAAAAAATAATTTAAAGAAGAAAAAGAAATATATATATATATATATATATATATATATATATATCTTATTTCATATTTGGAATATTTCATGAATTCTTTTGTGAGTTAACAGCACAGAATCCAGCTGTGTCTTTCTGTCTGGAAATCCAGAGCAAATTCATAAGTAAATAGGGAAAAAAGTAATTTTAATATTCCATTTTGTTCATTTGTTTTTTCCTTTGGATTTCCAACTGAGTATAGGCAAATACTTCTCTATTAGTGAGTTTTTTTCTATGTCAGAGCAATTGGGGGAGTGGGAGATCTGATTTTTTTTCTTTCTCTAAATATATAGAAAAGGATTTGTGTATAACTTGAACATTGCAAAAATATATAGGCACGCAAGAATTTAGAGATTAGCTTTAGGTCTCCAGCTCCTGTAACTAGAAACAACAGCAACAAAATACACACTAGTCATTCTTAAAGATTTCTTAGGGTGACAAGACTCTTAGGGATCCTTGGGTATGATATTACTCATATTATATTTAGGCTATTAAAGCTTAAATCCTGGTCTACTTTAAAAAAAAAAAATCAATGAATTATTTTTTGTACTTGTTCTTTATTATTGCCTTTTTCACCTACCCCAATGTAATTCAGTTATAGAACCAGTTAATTTATTATTAAAACAATATTTCTAGCATCTATGCTTATTTTTCAGCATAGTGAAGTGTCACATTAACTCACTGGGCTTGATTTGTATATAATTGCATGCATAGGTAATTGCAGTTAATGGAGCTCAGGCATTCAATCCCTTTTTTTTTCATCATTTATACTGTTTCTTATATCTGCCCCTTACCATAAGACTTGATTCATTTAATCACAAGTTACTGTAACAGGGTGCAAATGTGAGGTAGAATTCTACAATATCAGCACTTACGAATATTAATTTTGCCTGTAGGTTTGCTGCTTGTCACATGGGGCCAGGACATATCCTCCCCCCCACCCGACCTTGCTACTACTTGTCCTGTGTGCTGTGTGCCACCTCCCCCCCCCACCACACCCCTGCAAAAGCATTGGTGGTTGGTTTCAGCCAAGGCTGAGGATTTTTAATGAACTCTGTCAATTCTGCTCAGACTTAAACCTGTAGGTTCTTGACTAGGTCTTTTTCCTCTGCTCAGGGTCAGGCTAACTGCCATATTTGCACTCAGGAAAGAATTTCAACCTATGGTCAGAATGGTGCAGACTATAGAGGTTTTTGTCTTTCTCTATAGTAGGAAAATAGCAGTCTTCCTTGGATCGCTCGAGTATACTTAACAATCTTTGTAGCAGCAGGACTTTGGCTCTTGTTCCCCTGATTTATATGTGATAGTTTAGAGGGTTTTGCTTTATGATTGGGTCAGGGTTGACTGTGTAGTTTACCTAATAGAGTAATCAATGGATTTGTATGAGATGATTTGGATAAGGATGATGCAACCATGGGTGGATTTGAATTACATGACCTCTTGAGGGCCTTACTTTTTAATTATACTAATTAGTGGGATAATTTTTTGTTTCTATGTATTTCAAAGAGATCTATCCACTATGAACCACTCCCTATTTATTTGTTGTTTATTTGCTTTAAATCAAGCTAGCATTTATTTAATATATTTGAGACTAACTGCATCAAATGCTTTGCAGTTCTGCTGCTGGGTATCTCCATGCTGATGTTGTAGTTTTAGAATAATTGTGTTAGAGTAATAAAAAAAAAATACAGACACTCCCATGTTTTGGTCATGTATTTGGCTTATTTTACTAACTTTTGTAAGATTATGACATACTCTCATAAGTCTTTTTGGGCATATAAAATAATGGACTTCCTGTTTTCTGTTTTTATACCCTTATAAAGAATTAGGGAGATGAGACAAATTAGCTTATCATTATATTACATCCCATAAAGTCATGGAACAGTTTTCTTCAAGAATATTAGACTGCATCACAATTTCTTCGCCAGCACATCCAATAATAACTGGGAGAAGTGAGTATACAGAGGAGCTTGATCAAAAGGTAAACCAGCCAATTTTGTGCATTTTCATCTGAAGAGAAAAATATATCATATAATTTTAAAATGGCCTTTCCAGTAAGAAAACAAAAATTGCATACTGCCAAGATGCATGTTACTGAAGCATCCTATTATGTGTCTTAGTCATCTATGTAAGAAGTTAGTAAACCAAAGATGACTAGCCTGGAGGCACAGTTTAGATTTTCACGAAACAATCAGATACAGATTCCCTTTTGCCATGAGCATCTAAAAGACTCAAAATATCACTGTATTATGTAGCAAATGAGTAGTTTATCATAGCAGTAGGGACCAGTTGGCAGTAACCAAAAGGAAGAGAGTTTTTTGATTCAGTTAAATATGAGTATAATGAGGCAAAAAACACATATTTAAAAATGTAAAGAAATATATAAAGCTAGAAAGTTTCTATTTTATGGACTTCAGTGGGTTCTGGACTGGGCCACTGATTTCTAAGTTACATTAGTCTATTTTTGAGAAGCAGGGATCCTGGTTTTCTCTGATTTAAAAAAAACCCTAATTTTTGGATTTTAAAAAAGTAACCCCAAATCCACACACACATGTGTATATGTATATGTGTGTTTGTGTGGATTTGGGGTTACTTTTTAAAAAGTATATCTAATTAGAGAAAGCGAGGATCCCTGCTGATCGAGTTGGGAATATAATTAATGTAGTCATACAATTGTCACCAATTTCATTAATCACTGTTTTATTATGTTTTACAAAATAAATAATATTAGTGCATTCATTCAGCTTCTTACAGATATGCTTGTGTTGCTTTACTTCAGGAATTACAGAGCTGACACATTTAATGTAAATAATATAAATTCAAAGTACTAAGAGTCTTCAAATAATTAGCACTGTAACATTGCACCAGTGCATGTACAAAGGAGATGGATAGGTTAGTGGATTAATTAGTGATCATTGTACTAAAACCTTGAAGGAGTCATATTTCATCTTGTATATGACATGAAAATGGTGGTCTCACCATTGCACCTGTTGGATTATACAACTGACATGACAAATCTACCAAAACTCAGAAAACATGACATGAATTGCTGTCTCTTCCAAATAAAATCCCGCTAAGCCTGAGCTGGCATGGAGATTGATTTACCTCTTATCCCTCTGCACAAAGCTCTTTCAAGTCTGTATAGCTGTCACCAGTGTGATCAGACTAGAGCATCCGATCTTTTTTCATAGGACAATGCATGGACTCAGGATTCAAATAGGAATTTGACAGTTTTTACTTGGATGTAACCATCATTGTCAAAAATTCTTATTTGAAGTTAAAATATATATGTATACACACACATATATATATATATATATATAATGTACATGGTTAGATAGGCATGTACTATAAGACCCAGCTGCCATATGGAAATTCAAAGCCAAAATGAAGTTTTGAACAGATGTAACTTGTGATACTCTCACCACTATTATTATCTACACTGCCATCCTGATAAATACAGCCACACAGACTGCAAAAAAAATGTTGTCTGTGCTTTAATATTTTAAAAAGCAAACATATCCTTTATATGTCATTGGAAAAAATGAGAACATGTTACTTTATATA
>NW_017729032.1:128128587-128146941 GCF_001723915.1 Gavialis gangeticus
GGGGGGGCACTGCAGCCACGGAGGGAAGCACCAGGCCCCTGTGCAGATTAGGCAGGCAGGCAGGCTCCAGGAGGGGGAAAAGTAAAAGATCAGGCTCACCACTTTTCTTGAGTCTGCTTTCCTGGGATGCTATCAGGCTGCCTGTAGGCCTTCCTGCAGGGCTGTACAGAGCCCAGTGCTCTGGTCCGTGGCTGTAGGGGTGGCAAACTAAAACTCCTCGAAGGAGTTTAATGCACCCCAAGTCATTAAAGGCACATTACACCGCCGAATTTCCTACAGCAGCTGGAATTAATGTGCAATACGCCTCTGAGGCATGCAAAGACCAACACAATTAAAGTGGTGCAAAAGCATTTAGCCCGCTTTAAAGTGTCGTGCAAACATGCCTCTCATTTCATCTACACATGGCCTAAATGTCAAGCATTGCAATATTCGGTGTTGTGGCACATAAGTACCTTTTTAAATCTAATCTTCAGAGGCCATTATAGAAAACATTACAGGGCAGATTTACTGTTTAATGAATCAGAAATGAGGTCAATTTACATTCACAAGTAGTTTGACTGATACAACTGGTATTCAAAGTTGTCAAACTTGTGTATCTAGAATTGGGGCCCTAATTTAACATTAAATATCTAAATAAAAGAAGGGATGTATTATTTTCCAAACCAGATAGTTTAAACGAGGCTCCTAAATTTGGGTTTCTACATATGTGGCTAGATTTTAAAATGTGTCAAGTATACAGGGATAATGTAGTAATGAATTGTCCTTTTTCTTCTTCCTTTTTCTGTATCACCAGGCCATAGTGCTAAATCAAAGCATTGAAACCATATGAATGGCAGTTGCTCTAGCTTGGAGGATCTGGCATCCATATGTTCAATGGCAGCTCTAAGCATTAGAACTGATTTATTATTATTTTGCCTCCAAAGCCTCAGCAATGTTTATTTCTTTAAATTTGCCATCCCCAAGAATGAATTTCCAGACACAAGAATGTAAACTTTCTTTCATTGCTGTTAATCCCACTGTGCTACTTTCTGGTAGGTTTTTTTAATTGCCTTTTAATGATTTCCCACGCCCCACTCTCCTCTACTTTTTTGTCCAGCACTACTTTCTTGCTTTATTCAAAGAAAAAAAAAGAATTTCAGTCATAAAAGCAATTAAGTCCATCCTAAAAACCATGTGCCCACAAATTAGTCCCTGCTTGAACTCTGTAAGATACAGTTTAATTGGGCTACACATGATCCTGACTCACTTTATGAAATAATTGTCAGCAAGCTTTAGATTACTGCCTTCAGTATTCCAGCATGACTTGGAGCCCTGTGTAGATGTGGTAGTAAAAAAGTTATGTTACCTAAGGGCACCTGTACAGACCACAGGCTTTGATCATCATTCAATTAAATAGGTTTATAAAATTTAAACTTGTTTATTTTGGAGCGTCGCATCTGTGTTTATACACATTAGGTTTTCAAATGAATTAAACCTTGGAGTGTCACATCTGTGGTTACACACACTGGGTTTTTGAAGAAATTAAGATGGGTCCCTAGCCAGCACCTCAGGAGAGTGTGATGGTCCAGTGCTGCCCCCCAGCCTGGGACCCTCCACCCAGCCCATGCTCATGACCTACCACACAGCTGTGGAAGCAGGGAGCCTGGACACCACACAAGAAAAAAAAAAAAGCGGAAGCATTTCAAAAGTGAAAGCAATTGAAAAGGGTGAACTACAAGAAAGTCACAGCGCCATCTGGTGGACAAAGAGGTTCATTACATGTCTTTGAGTGCCTTTGTTTTTGCACGCAGCAAATCAATAGGCGCAGCTCTTTAATTCCCAGTGAGCCAAACTAAACTATGTTTAAGGAGTTTTAGTGTAATATACCAGAAAGACTTTTAAAGTGTCCAGAAAACCCACTCGTGCAAACAGTCACGGAGTTGCAATGCAAGAAAGGGAAAAAAACGTGGCATATATAAAGGCCCTAAGGCACCAGCAAAAAACAGGAAGTTACATATGGCTTTTGGAAACTAAATAATAAGAGTCTTCTAAAAAATCAAACTTTTAAAAGACCCAGATAGGGATCTTTTCCAGAGATCCAGAACATTCAGGTTATTGTTTTGGTGCATGTAGGACACAACAGTAACAGAATATTTTGACCATACTTAGCCTTCCAACTGTTTGAACAGCCCATATTCACTCCTACACTATATAAATTCAGGCCAACAGGTGTTAATCTAAGCTGTTCTACCTTGATTCCATAATTGCGACAGCCTTTTCTATTCCCTATGGCATCCCATCCACTGTCCCAGATTCAATGTCACATCAACAAAGAGAGTACAAAGTTTCCTAATTTGCACAAATCTAACATCCATGAAACTGCTGCTACAATCCTGTGAGTAGGTATATCAGCAAGCCCAATGATAAATATAAATCATTTTGCATGCATCTGATTTATTTCCTTTGTAGATTTTTAATTTCTTTTTTGTCTTTTGGTCCATAGATGTTAATGCAGATTAAAGTAATTTCTGACCATACAATCTGAAGATATTTTTTAATCTCAACATTGAAATTATGTTTAGCCACACTATCTTGTGCAATTTATAAATTCTGGTTAATTATATGGGTGTTAGTTGTTGCTGTGTTGGTCTAAGGACATAGGCAGACAAGGTTCTTTGGGTAAATCTGATATTTTTTATTAGATCAGCTAAAATAGTTGGAAAAATCCAAAAAGAGCACAAAAGAAGATGCTCCCCCTGCCTGAAGAAGGGTGTTTGTACCCCAAAGCTTGCAAATAAGAATTTTTCCAACTATTTTAGTTGGTCTAATAAAAGATACCAGATTCACCCAAAGAACCTTGTCTGGTTAATTTTATGAAATTACTGTGTCATCAAATACCTCAGCGGATCTAGCTAGAATCAAGCATTTGCCTCCAGGGCTGGTGTTTTCTCTCCCAAACGATGAATAATGTAGCCATTATAATGAATAGCTCTTGTTATAATTAATCCACATGAAAGCTCTTTCGGATGGAATGAGTGTAGGACAGTGATTCTTAGCCTTTTTTAGACTCAAGGCATCCGTTGTTAGCCTGGAGGCACCCCTCGAAAAATGACAACTCTTAGTTCTCACTTGTTTTTTTTTGACTACAGAAAATAATACAGCAATTCTTCTCTTGCAAATAACTCAGAAAGACTATAGAATGTTTTTGACACTATAGATTCCTCTTTGAAATCTCTGGTTTATCTTGTGAATCATGCGTTACAGCTCATAGTGGTAACAAGGCATCACAACCCAAGGCATCCTTGAAATGATCTCAAGGTACCCCAGGTGCTGTGGCTCATTGGTTGGGAATCACTGGTGAGGGGAATCAGTTCAACCCAGTTTGACTGCAGGGTGTGGTTGGGGTTGGAGCAGAAGAATTTCACCCAAAAAAATCAAGTGTTACTGCAACAGTTAAAATGCAAGGGAAAAAGAATAGGGGCAAAAGTGAAACGCTTCAGGAAGGAAAGGAGAGATGACCAGCCAGAGCTGAATGATTTTAACTGTAGAGGAGGACTGTATGGTTCAAAAGAGAAACTTAATCTGGAGGGATAAAGATTTGAAGAGATTGCCTGGAATCTTGATGGGAGGCTGACCCAAATCCCAATGAATGCTGAAGAGTGCTGAGGAAACTGAGGCAGAGATTCATGAGCAAGAGCTCACCTCTTCTTCCTGTCCTATCTAAAGTAAACAGTGTTGGGAATACTGTCTAAAATGTATCTCACTATAAACCAGAATGTCTCCAGGACTGGAACTCTGGGATGTGTGTATTTAAGCAACTGATCTGGGGAAGCTTTTACTAGTCACAGGATTTAGTCTATGACAGGGGTGCTCAACCTCCAGCCTGCGAGCCAAATGCAGCCTGTGGAGGCCTGGAATTCGGCTTGCAGGGCTCCCCATAGGTCAGGAATTTGGTGGCGGGGGAGTGGTGGCAGTTAATACCCCTTCCTACTGCCAAAATCCTAAGCCCTGCATAGTGGGTCAGAGCTGGGCCATGACTCCTTCCTTCCTCAAGGTCAGATCAGGCCCAAGCCACCCCTCTCCTGTTGCCCATCCAGCCCACAGAGCAAAATATTTGAGTACCATTGTTCTGCAAGGTCCCAGCTCTTAGAAAAAGATGCTACATGGAGGAGCTAAAGATCCCTGAGGTGACTTTAGACTTAAAGACAAAATCAGTGCCTGGATTCTGCTAAGACACAATTAGGCAAAACCATATGGGTGCAATGTTGTGAACTAAATGGAGCAGCCTGGTGAACATATAGCAAGGGAGGCTTGACTGGAGCCACTGCAGGAGCAATGTAATAGGAAGAAGACAGGTTTTCTGCTTCCATACATTTCACATGAATAATAATGCACTCATGCACATAATGAATTAATTATAAAGGTTTTACACCCGTTTACAAGAGGCCTTCTATACACTTCTAAAGGACTGCTTCTATGACACCGTTTACAAATTACCTGAAACCATGCAGACAGTCCTAAATTCCCTTTAAAAATATCAGCTTTTTTTTCTTTCTGACATTAAAACCATGGGCATTTAGCTTTCTATTAGCTCTGGAAAGTGAATTTATATCTTAATTTATAGTGTATCTTATCTTATATTTCATTGTCACTTTACCTTTTATTCGGCCTACATTACTCCTTATTACCTTCTCACAATTTAAATAGATGTTGTTGGAATAACAGTTACCTTAAAATACCCAACAGTTTTCTTTGATGAGTTCTGATGTTTCCCAGCTATTTTTAAAGTAGCCAATTCTATGCCTATGTAATTCCCCCCCCATAGTGCATATATCAAGGATTGATTTATAAATTAAACTACCCACTTCTGGTAGCAACAACACTAAGTTAGCAGTTGCAAGATGTAAAAACTATTTGAAAAAAGCCATCTGCCTCCTCAGATCAACATGAATTCTGTTTTGCAGCACCATCACATCAATTATTGTATTTTCTTTGACTGAAAAACCTACTCTGGTTTGGTTGGAAATTAAAATATTCTTGCCTTTCTGTCAAAGATAAATACATTTCAACTATTCTAACCTTGCCACACTGCTTGCAAACCTTTTTTTACCCTCTTAAATTTGAATCAAGCTGCCATCCAGCTGTTTCTAAGTCTGCAAGGCTCTAAAAGTTGCTATATAGCCTTCATCAGTCTGGTTAAGAAATTAAGCTACTAGTTCAGGGGTGGGCAAAATGCAGCCCCTGGGCCAGATGCAGCCTGCCTGGCCATTCTATCTGGCCCACGGGGCCCCTAAAAAATTTAGAAAATTAATATTTCTCTGCTCCTGGATGCCTGTCATGCGGCCTTCAATGGCTTGCCAAAACTCAGTAAGCAGCCCTCCACCCAAAATAATTGCCCGCCCCTGTACTAGTTGTTATTTCCAAAAAGAAGAATGAGGCTGAAAAAAAAAACCAGACTCAATCTCTCATCATGGCAGCCATTCCAGATTTTTTATCAGAACATTCATAAATAATACAGTCAAAATGAGGCTCAAGTTCAGGCATGTGCAGCAGTATGCTTCTTTCTGGTCCCCCAACTTTATCCCAAGGAATTTTTTGTCTAGCTGACATTAATTAAATCTATTGCCTCCCTTATACATGGTTGCTCGGCAAAAATAGCCTGTTCCTCTTCTTTCCTCTGACTGGCTTCTAAGTACTGTGGGCTTCTCCCTCTGTCTTCTTCCCTCTGACTTGAAGCTCAGTCCAATTGCCCTGCTTATTCCTTGTTCTCAGACAGCTCAGTTATCTTTGATCCACTCAAGTCCCTCTGGAAATCCTTCCCTAAGGTATAAACAGAAACTTAGAGACAACTTTATCCATCTGTAACAAAACAGTTTATTCTTAGAAGCTATCACAAAAATTAGAATGCCTACTTCTGATTATTAGATCAGCTGTGCTGACTTCATCTTTTTTATAATCATACAGAATCCACAAGACATACTTTTATTATTATTTTTATATTAAAGGCTCCAAACAGATTGAGGGATCTGTTTTGCTTGTTGCCACATAGATGTATGGCAAAAGACAGTCCTTACCTTAGAGTTTGAGACATGCCTCTGACTTGTCTGTGCACTTCATGAATGCAGTGCCCCCAGCAGTTGTGGTGGGGGGCATGGCTGCTCTGGTGATGGTGGGAGTGTGGCAGTGGGAGCCCAATGGCAGGAAGCATGGAGCTCCTGAGGAGCTCCTTTAAATGTATTTAAGTTGCGGGTTTGGCATTCACGAATGTTTGAAATAGTGAATGCCAAACCTGGGAATAGCAAGGGTTTCCTGTATAGCAAAAAAGGCAAAATTCATAGCGCTAAAAGAAAAGTACCATTAAGCTGTAATTTAATGGTTAGGACATTCTTTTGAATAGTTGGTTCTGGGCCCTGCTCTCAGTTTTATTTCTCTGCAGGTGTATTTTAAATTATCCTAGTCGCATTCAACCCAGACCTACTGTATCAGTATATACGGATTTCCTAGTCACAAATTGTTAAATTATAACATTTCTATGAAAGAACAAATGTTAAAGTATATCATACATGGAATCAGAAACATAAACACACACCCCTGTATAAAAACACTTGTAAAGCTGAAACTCTAGGGTGCATATTTGTGATAATCCACTCTCAGACTGTATAACTAGTGTGTCTTCTCCAAATTTTAAATGTCCGGCCTGTTTAAAGAATGCATACTAATTAAAATCTTTACGGTTTTAATGCCCCAATTTCATCCATAGGTTACAGACTGCATGACTATACCCTTCCATTCCTATTTTAGAAAGGATGAGGGGGAAAAGGGAGCTAAAAGAATTTTTATAATTTCAATGTAATATTTCCTATTATTTTTTCCTGAAGTCTAAATTTCCTGAAGTGTTGTTGCTGTGGTCTTCAAAGGTCTTTTCCTAAAACTACTATAAATCACTTAAAAGTATTGAAGCAATATAGAACTTACTGATGCATAAAATATGCACCACTTCAAAATATAGCACTTAACTTTCCCTCTGTGAATAGATAGCAACAGGCAAGGTAGATTTGTACCTTACAGACTAACTAAAGCAGGTGTGGGAGGTGTGTGCCCAAAAGCTTGCAAATAAAGACAAGGCAGGCAGGGAGGGAGGGAGGGAAGAGTGGGGAGAGGTGGTAGTGCTGGAAGAGGCAAATAAGCAAGCAACAAACCTATAGGAACAAAGGGATAAAAATCTGTAGTCCCTGTTTAAACCATACTTAATACAATCCAGTCTATGGGTGGTTTCTTGTTATGCAATTTCCCATTCAATTTGTTTTTTAAAGTTCTAGGGTGGTGACAGAACTGACAATTTTCACCTGATCTGACCACAAAAAGTAGTTTATAGCTGTGACCAAACACAAGTGCATGGCAGCAAGCAATTTAAAAAATGGCCAATTGAATGAAAATCTGACCCTTTATTGTTTGATGTATCAGAAAAATAAGTTACAAAATGTAACCTCTTTGGTAACTTGTGTCTGCAGAGCTCCCAGCCTGTTACTGTTTTTAGAATGGGAAGGGGGAAAGGGAGTTCAGTCTGGAGTTTTTTCAGTCCCTGCCCCCACCATAGGGTTGGGTGGGTGTATTGCAGCCCCCACCCCCAAGGTGGTGGGGGGAGGTTTCCAATTCACCCACCCCACCCTTTAGCACCAGCTAGGCAGCCTCAAGAATGAATTCCCTCTGTTGCTGTTCTCCCCTTCCATTATGAAAGCAGGGAGCACTGGCAGAGAGCCTGGCCGTTGCTAGGGTATGGGAACCCAGCTGCAGACTTGCAGCCACAGCTAGATTCCCCTCCCCCCTGGAACCAACAGTGAACTTCTGTTTGGTCTGGGGTAACGCTGCAACTCAGAACATTTTGCAAAATTTGTTCTGAGTCACAGCTGGGAGGTACACTTTTGTCTGCACCCCTACTACCTAAGAACATCTATATGGAGGTCACTGATGGAGTGTCCAAGGAGATTAAAGTGCTAGCGTGGGCTTTTGTGTCTTTCTGGAAATGATGTCAGATAGGTATTTTTTCATTCTTATATGCAAGGATCACTCCATCTGTCTACTGAGGTGGCATAGGGGCACTGTAAGCCTGTGATGGAATATATGATGTTGGTAGGGTTCCAGGTGAATGAATCTTGGATGTTATATTCTATGTTATCCAGTCCAGCTTATGCTATATACTATATTTTTATCTTTTTCCCTAATCACAGAATCAAAAAAGTTAGGCTTGGAAGGGACCTTAGAAGATCATCTAGTCCAATCCCCTGCTCAAAGCAGGATCATCCCCAACTAGATTATCACAGTCAAGGTTTTGTTTAACCCTGGTCTTAAAAGCCTCTAAGGATGGAGATTCTACAGCCTCTCTGGGTAGACTGTTCAAGTGCTTTACTACCCTTCTAATGAGTAAGTTTTTCCTACAACTTGAGACCATTGCTCATTGTTTTGTCATCTGTCATCAGTGAGAACAGTGTAGCAGCTCCATCATTTTTATAACTACCCTTCAGGTAGCTGAAGGCTGTTATTAAATCTCCCCTCAGTCTTCTCTTCTCCAGACCAAATAAACCCAGTTCTCACAGCTTCTTCTCATAATCCCTAGCCCTCTAACCATTTTCTTAACCTTCTGCTGGACTCTCTCCAATTTGTCCACATCTTTTCTGGAGCAGGGGGCCCAAAACTGGACACCGTACTCCAGATGTGCACTCCAGTGCAGTATAGAGGGGAATCTGGCCAAAGCCAGAGCTAAGCTCCTGCCTGCCCCAGGCTACGGTGGCTCATATGGCAGAAGAGGGGGCTCCCCACCGTTGGGGAGGTCATGCAAGGGAGCGCACAGAGAAAACCACGAACTGGGAGAGGATTCAGGGGACAGCTGCAGTGTACAGCCTGGGGAGAAGCATGGGGAGACTTAACAGCCCCTCCCCCGCCACCTGTCACCCTGGCCACTTGCCTGCTACCATCTCTTACCTTTCGCTCTGGCACCAGCCAAGGCCTGGAGCTATACCACTGCTTCTGCCTCACCAAGGTAGGTTGAGGTTACCACTGAATGCCCTGGAACCGGAGCTGGAGCCACTGCAGAAGATAAGTGCAAAAGTGGGAGCACAGGGAAGGATCAGGGGGCAGGTGACAAGGAGCAGGTACCAGAAGAGAGACAGGTGGCAGGGGGGCACAGACATGGGAGGGGCAAAAGGTAGAAGTGGCTGGGGAGCAGGCACCAGGATCCGGCATAGGCATGGGGAGGGGCAAGGAGTTGGAGGGAATGTGACAGGGGGGATAGGTGGCAGAAGTGCAGGTGGGTGGAGGTTTGGCCCTTCCCCTCCTGCTATTGCTTTCCCTGCCGTAGTGTTGGGAGGGGGAACTTAAGATGACCTTCCAATAATTAGACTCTATATATGGAAAATTATAACCAATGTATCACTTCCCATATATAGAATCTAATTATTGGGAGGTGGTCAGCTTCAATTTAATGTCATCTTGGATTTGGGTAAATATGGTAAATCTTTGATTTAGTAAGTCTCTAAGGTATAAATCTACCTTATCTTCTTTGAATGGAGCCATTGAAGTCAAGGGATGACTCTGGTAAAGTTAACATGAACATAGTTGTTTGTAGGATTGGGTTTGAACAGATGCCAACCTCAGTCTTTAGTGAGATCTGCAGAGGCACAGAATCAGCTGTATTACTCTCAGTTCAAGATGAGAATCTATATTACATTTTCAATGTTGATATATAAAGCTATAAAATGTAGCAACAGCTTTTTAATATTGTTTCCTTCTAATAAACTAAAGATGTACATCAATGAAGTACTTTTTCACAAATGAGAGTCACATATAGCATTTCATCTAGCTCTTTGATTCTTGGCTTCATTTTTTAATTAAAACAATTACACACACACAGTATGTTTGGGCAGCTAGTTAAAAACTGTTCACTGTTCGGGGTTTCCTGGAAAAAATATGTTTAGGGACTGGTGGAAGCAAATTTTATGTCCAAAAGAACTAATTTAGGTAGTTTTTGTGGATCCAAGGGTGATTGTTGTTTACTGTGAGGGAGAGTGCTTAGACTGGTCACAGTATTCATACTATGAATGCAAAAATGCTTCATTGTTCTCCTTTAAATCTTTTTGAGAACAGCTGCTGTTTTCTTTCCAGTTAGGTCAAGCAGCTCCTGCAGACTGAGCTCAGGTGAGCTGTCACCTGGGGGTTAAAGACACACCTGGAGTTAATTAAGGCAGTAAGGCTGGTGCAAAGTTGTAAAATGAAAGATTCTGTTTTCCATCTCCTTTGTTCATGGATTAGGAAAGCCATATAATAGGAGACATTATGCAGTAGGTTATATATTCCAGAAACAGAAAATAACAAGAGAGCTGCACTTTGCACATGAACAGACAATAGCCTTTATTATAAGGCTCTGTAAAGTTTTGTCTTTGTAACCAATGTGATGAATCGCATTTTGCTAGTAGGAGTAAATTGCTGAATTCTAATACCTTAAAAGATTAAGAGAATGTATTCCTGGGCAACTTCTAACAACCTATGCTTTAGCACCGCTCAGGAAGCTTTAGTTGATTTTAATTTATTTTAATAGAAACTGTCTCCTATGAAAATTGGAATTCACAGCACTTTGGCCACTTAAGAGACTAACTGATCTAAAAGTCAAGATTTTCTATTTAACAGTAACAGAATGTTCTAAGCAGATCATTGGCAGGCATTACTGCCTTCATTGGGGGCCTGGAAATAGAGGACATTCCACTGAGTTCACTGTGCTAACTTGAATGCAGCTTTTGGGGCTTTCTGGAAATGTTACATCTGTACCGTAAAGCAAAACTGCTTTAACTAAAACTGTGACCGTCTTGTAGCACACTATATTCTGAGGGCTATAAAGCTGCATTTTTTAAAGGAACAAACCAGGGAATCTCCACTTTTGAAAGAGGTGTTAAAAAACCTTTAGTGAACCACTAAGAATCTCTAATTCAGCAGCATGATTTCTTGTCTTAAACAGTATGATCTGCATTATGAAAAATACTGTATATCCACCACAATACCCATATTCTTCTAAGGATTTTTCTTCTGTGGAAGTCAGGATTAGGTATTCCCTAATGGCTTTCCAGCTCCAGAACTGCTGGGACAATTAGCGACTCTCCAGGACAAAGGAACCAACAAGTGTTAAACACTGAGTAGCCTAAAGAAATGTCACAGGCAGCTCTGCCAAATTTCCCTCATTTGGAGGGAAACTCCCTCAACTTAGTTCATTTGAAGGCATTGTGCTGTGTGTTTTAATGGGGCATTTAAAGTTCACTCCTGATCATTTTCAAATGGCAATCACTGTGGCTGTCAGAGCTGAGTGTCACCCCTGTGAGAATTCAAACACAGAATGGTGGAGGAGGAGGACAACCTGGATCCAAATTATGTTACTTCTCACTGAAAAAAGAAAAAAAGGAAAGCACTTGCCTAAATGCTGGCACTCTCTAATACAAGTATTAAGTGGTGTTAAGGTCTTCTGCCGAATACACATTTCCCCACTCACTCAGATCACCTTAAACACCCATTAATCATACTTAATTCGCATAGACATTCTTCAGATGTTTATGGTGCCTGTACTTGGGGAATGAGACAGTTGGCTTAAATCTGTGAATAGGACACTTTTAATGTCAAAATAAACCATCTGGCCCTGCAAGTGTTTCTAATTACTTCCCAGCCTAGACTGTAAACTTTGGGGTTTGGCACTAGCCTCTCTCCTAGAGTGCTGCCCAAATCCAGCTTCCAGGCAGCTAATCAAAGGCACTTGCAGCACCGAGGGAAGCAGCTTTGGAGCCGGTTTTGGCCAGCTCGGAGCTTTGCAGACCTAGAGAGGGTCTGTCTGGCTGTGGGACTCTAGTAGAGTGCTGCAAACTGCCTGGGATCTGAACATGTACGCTCAGGGGCTCCTCAAACTGGTGCTGCTGCTGGCTGCTTCGCTTCTGAGTCTGCTGCCAGCGCTTCCACCTACTTTCTCCCTGTCCCTGCGGTAAGTTTGTGTTTTTAAATCAACTCAGTTACTTAGCTGTCATCTCAAGATCTGTACTTTAACTGGGAACAAGTTGCCACGAGTATATAGTCAGTGGATGGAGCCTGTTCCTATTTAAAATAAGAAATCTGCAACACACATGACTTGCTTAAGTTTGCATTTTGTTGTGGGTAGAGTGGCACTTGTGCATAAAATATGAGATCATAAAGTTTATGTACTGTATATTACACAGGGAAGTCTTTAATATGCAGGTATCTACAGGCAAAAATAACTGCTGAATCTTGATTAATTCAGCATTTGGCTCTCTAAATGTCACTGCCTAAATAGAACAGAAGTGCAACTACAGCCGGTCTACCAAAACCTGGTATCCCCATGTGGTCTGGTGCCATAGCACAGCAGGGGTAAAAAAGAAAGGAGGGGTTGAAGAAGGCAGATCCAGCCCTTAGTTGCAGTAGGACTAGCCAATTTTTAGACCCAGCCCACATAACTTTTATTTCTAAGAACAAGTGTAGTTGCTACAATTGCCCCCAAGAAAATTCAAATTGCCAGTGCATCCTGGCACAACAGTGTAGCAGATGTCTAGATCTGGTACTTGGATTTGGCCTGTCTTTTATCCCAGTCTCCTGAAATCCCAATGGTTAAAGAGTTAACGCTTATTTGTTCCTGATGCACATTAGAAATCTGGACTCTGATGTGCTTCAGCAAAATGGAGCTACAAAAATCCAGACCTGACATCTAAATCCCCCTGGATTTTGCCAAATTATGGTGATAAATCCAGAAATTATACCAATAAACTTGGGAAAAATTCTTGCTTCTGCTATTCTACTAAAAGGTCTGGACCAAATGTGGGCTGACACAAAAAAACTGAAAAAAAACTTTAGTTGAATCCACTTCGATACACATGCCAATTTTTTTTTTAACCTCAACATCTTCAAGTTTTACTGTGTGAAGTTTGTATGTATAGGACTTTTCCAAGCCCATTAAAATAACCTGGATTGAAATGTATCATGGCGATCCAGCTTTATATATGTATGCATAAGAAAATAAATATGACCCTAATTAAATGTTAAAGATAGGGTTTTGAAACCCTGCAAAATAATTAAATTGCAATGTATGCATTCCCACAAGTGATACACTGGATCAAAATTCCAGGTACACTGTGAAATGTCAAGAAGTCTATGAAACTTTGAATTAAATCGCATCTATGCAGCCACAGATTTCTGTGCTACTGTGCAGTTTTACAGCCACACATAAAGCAGAGTTTTAAGGTAACAGGTAAATGTCTTGCCTCATCTGCCCTCTTTAGCAGCATCTGACTTTGATTTTGATTGAAGCAGGTTTTCTTTGTCACCTTCCACAGGAGCACCTCTACCAATGCTTCCTCATGCCGACTCTCTCGGGCTGAGTCAGAGCTCAGGTGTCGTACGCCAGGAGGGAAGCTATGCAATGGCAGAGGCCAATGTAATTGTGGTGTCTGCATCTGCCGAGTGACTGAGCCAGGGAAATACTATGGACCCCTGTGTGAGTGCCACGACTGGGTGTGTGACACTTATGATGGCAAGATTTGTGCAGGTAAGCGGTTTTCTCCAGTGCACTGAGTCTGCTACTCTAAAACTGGCAGAGGCCTGGCATCCCTGTCACCAACTTTCTTCTTTCTAGGTTGATGGCTTCTCACACTAGTGGCAACTCTAGTAACATGAGGATCCTGGACATTATAATTAGTTATGCTGAGGAGCATAGTACAGTTCCATTTTAAAGTATAGACAGGATTGTATAAGTCTTATTGAACCATAGCTTTAGTTAAATAGATGACACATCCAGGGTTTCAGCAGGGTTTGGGAACACAATTTAAGTTTCTCTCTCTCCCACATAATCAAGCAGTGTTGTAATGGAGTCTCCTGACTAGGTTGCACTAGGTTTGGAAATTCGGCTTTGAGTCAGAGAAGTGACAAACAACTGTCAGCACATGATGCTGCTGCATCAGTATTACTTTGTACAAATAATATGATTTGATCCATGAAACAATCTTTCTATACAGTATAAATGAGCTTGGCACAGTGACTTTTAAGACTTTGTTTACTTTTGGTGTTTTACTGACTATATACTGTGTAGTACTTTCATAAAAGATATTAGATTGACAGGTACAAAATAAACGTATGTAATTTTGTTATTTAACATTGACATATTTCCCCAAATATAGACATTGCTTTACAAATATGGACTAAGATTAAATGGCCAAAACCTACTTTCAGGTATATAAACATTGATCTCATTGACTTCAATGGAAGTTGCATATATGTACCTCTCCTTGTATAGAATTTAGCCAAATAACCACACAAACACACAGATTGCTTTGCATCTAACATTATCCACTTTTGCATGTTTTCCAGCTGTCTTCATTTAAGTTTCTGATCTATTTCCACCAGATTCTGAGAATTTTCTTTAAAGCTGGAGATCAAGATGGGAGAAAAGAACATAGGGAAGAAATGTCTATTTATTGCATTCCTTAGGTGGTGTGGCCTGGGGCTTGATGAGAGGGGACAGAATGATACTTCATTTCAAGTGTCCTTGACTAAACATCTTTACCAGACTCACATAAACGTGTCATTTTTTTCAGGCCAAAACCCACAATTAGGTCAGTGGGAATGTTAGAGGAACTCCGTTAGTAACAGGATAATAGAAATGCATTCCAGCAGAGGGTTTGGCAAATTTTGTAGGAAAAAATAGCAACTTATTTTAGTAACAATGTAACCAAGAAAAAGTAGTCCAATAATAACACAAAAAGATCAAGAGTAAGATTATAAGAAAAATGTTTGTACTTGGCACCTAAAACCTGAGAGTTCTAAGGAGAAACCACTTTGTGTGTACCCTTCTGAGCAGTGCAAGACTAGTTATGCAAATAATTTAGTGGAGCATATATACACTTTAGTAGTTTGTTCTCTCCAAGTTAGACTTTCTGGTTGTTGTTGTTGTTTTTGGTTGGTTTTTTGTATTGCCATAGTTTGATCTATTAACTTAATTTGGTCTCTAAAATTGCTGCTGGGGTGGTCATTTGGGGTGAAACTGAAGCTACTCCTATTTTAATATATCATTCCAAATCCAATTGCTATAAAGTTTTATTACTCTTGGCTTTTCCCCCTGCTAATACCATGAGCCATAGCTGAAAGCTTTGGCAGTACTTTGGTGAGCAGGGCAGAACTGAGTCTGAAAAGCTTCTAATAATACTGTTAAATTCTTTAGCCCTTTATAACATGTTGAAATTGTAAATATTAGAAAAGACTACTTTCAACTGCTTTGAGGATTAATCAATCAGCAATGTTGAGCTGCTACAACTGATGCATGCAACGATTTAATCATGCTCCTAAAACAAAACAGTAACACATTTTTAAGTCTAGGGGCTGGATTTGGAGCTGCTCAGCACTCCATTCCTACAAAATTCACTTGGGAGTTTGGGTGCTCAGCACTTCTGGAAATTAGACTTGACTGATTTTGCTCATGGGCAAGCCAATGGCTGAACCTCATTTTGAATTTTAGAGCTTCTGGTTTCCAGTTATGTTCTTAATCCACTGGTCTATTGCATTTTTAACCAGTTAAATTTAGCAATCAGTGGTACTGTGTGTTGCTCCTGTATTAACTTTCCACACCCTCAAAAAGTTATCACATTATATAAGGCAGAGTTGCAAAAGAGTATTCTTGCACACTTGGCAAGGGTCAATGTACAGTGACTCTAAAGACCAACATTAATGTTCCTTTTAATATATATATATCAAAAGTAAAGTAATCATAATAGGAATCAAATCAATAACAAAAATTACAAGGAAAAAAAATAAGGGACAAGAGTAAATAATTGGCAACTTATAAAAAGTAATCTTGTCTACTTAATTTAAAAAGATTAGCCCAAACTTGGATGAAATAATTTTTTTTTTTAAATCTCAGTTTTCATGTATTTCTTCTGTTCTGTCCTCTTACAATAAAAATGTTGATCTTTCTAGGCAACTGGGATATGCCATCATTTTTGGACACAGATAATATGATGTCCTGAGACTCTGACAGACACTTGTATGTATAGTGATCTGCTCTTTTTCACAGGATTGTTTTGTTACTGTAAATGATTGAGGGTTAGCTCATACACTTTCTAATTTCAATAATCTTGAGAAACTGGCTTTTAGGATAAGATCCCTAATCCTAATCTACCAGGAGGTAAATGGAAAATGAACTCCATGGAAATTTGAAAGGTTGGAAATATGAAGTTCTAAATTGAAAAATTAAAGCTTCAAAGCATTTAATACTTTGGGAATCTTTCTTTCTCAGCTAGTTTGACACATCTGCCTATATGGGGGTGAACTGACAACAGTTCTCCTTTGAGCTGAGAGCAGATGATTGAGTTATTACAGGGCTAATACTGCCAATCTAAAGAAACTGCAGAAAAGAATGGGCACAGATTGGTGTGAACCCCATGGCTAAGTATAGACATTCAAAAAACATGACGTAGAATTGATCCAATCTATGTGGGTTTCTCTAAACTGCATAGTTTGGATTAGGAGCAAAGGGAAAATATGTGGAAGACATCTGCGCTGACAGGCCAGAAGGTGAGGTGGGGGTGGGGATGCTCCTGAGTGCCTTGCAATGTGACGGAGAAGGCTGAGGGCAGCTGAGCACAGCCAAGTGGGAGCCATTCCTGAGTTGTTTCTGGCACATGTCCCCAACACCCTGGTGTTGGCTGTGGGGAGAGGGGAGCTGGCACAGAATCTCTCCCCAATCCCCCATAGCTCACCAGTGGTTGGCTGTTAGTGGTGGTAAGGTGGAGAGGAAAAGCAGAAGCTTCAGCTTGTGGACCAACCCCCCACCCCAGACCTAGCCAGAACAGTTGGAGCAGGTGTGTGGTGGGGTCTCCTTTCTCACAAACGCCCCATTTGACTGCCTGACAGCTGCAGGGAGAAGCTGTAGTTTGGAGCTATGTAGCCCACTACACCAGGAAATGGGGATGGGAATTGGGGGAACAAAGGGTCCCCCCCCCACAAGCTTGCTGGCTTGGATCTGTGGGGGGCAGATTGGGTCCACATGGTTGGGGCTTTACTCCCCCACTCCGCCCCTGGTTCCTGGTACAGCAGAGAGCTGCACAGCTTTGAGCCATGCCTCCTGGATGCTGCTGTCAGGTAGTCAGGCAGGAGGAGGGGAGTGGTGGTAGGGGAATGGAGCCGCCGACTTTGTGGGAGCCACCGCCACTGTGCTGGCTCAGGACCAGGGCTGCATGGTGGGTGGCTCCATTTCTCCACCCCCCCGGTTCCTGGCCCAGCTGACAGATGTGGCCAGGAACCACAACTCAGAGCTGTGCAGCTCTCTGCCATGCCAGAAACTGGGGGCAGGAGGTACTTGAGGCTCACTGCACAGACCTAGCTTGGCCCCCCAGACCTGAGCCAGCAAGCTGTGGGGGGGAGGGGTCCTGCCCGGTGGTGGCTCTCTTTCCCCCCACGCTCTAGGAGCTATAACTTAACTTGAGTCAGGAGGGGATCTGGGACAGAAATTCAATAGACCACTCTGAACCAGTTAAATCTGATGTTACATTCATCCAGGTCTATCTTAGACTGGGTTTGGCCATATTAAAACTGGTCTACATGTGTTGAACTTCTGTTCTGCTACATATTTAGCCTGGTTTCTGACCACCTAAACCAGAAAAAGTGTAACGTCTACACCTGGCCTATGACTTCATGTAAACTGATATTTATTGAATGTGGGTTGCTTACTAGACTGGATTACAGCCGGTTAGCCAGTTTTTTTTCTCATCTAACGGTGTTTAATCTTTATGAGGCTAAACTTTAGTGATTTGATTTCTTCGCTTTATTATTTTGTGGGAGTAGGCCCCTGAAGAGATGGAGTTGGAATTAACCATGTGTTTGCTGCACCAATTAGACTTTTAGTGTTGGTTCTTCAGGAAGTTTTGCTGTCACTTTCTTATGAGTACTCTGAGGTTAGATATGGAGGAAAGAAACAGTCCTCTGTCTGTTGCATCTCTTTTACAGCATTCCTAACACTTCATAGATTTCATATACATTTGGGCTGGAAGAGACCCTGGAGGATCATCGAGTCCATCCCCCTGGGATCATAGGATCCCAGCAAGATAAGCATCTAAAAGTGTCTTGAAGGCATTCAAAGTGGGTGCTTGAACAGCCTCTGGTGGCAGTCTGTTCCAAACCTTGGGGACTCGGACAGTAAAGAAGTTCTTCCTTATGTCCAGCCTGAATCGGTCATGGTACAGTTTGTGATTGTTTGATCTTGTCATCCCTTGGGGTGCTCTGGTGAACAGATGTTCCCTTGGATCCTGATGAGCAGCCCTGATAAACTTATAGGTGGCCACCAGGTCCCCC
>NW_017729032.1:128147308-128160080 GCF_001723915.1 Gavialis gangeticus
TCATGACCCCCAAGTTCCTTTCATCTGTAGTGCTAACCAGCGTAGCACTGCCAAGCCTATAAGGATGCTGCAGGTTTTCAAGAACATTGCATTTTTCAGTGTTGAACACCATCAGGTTCTCATCCACCCATTTCATGAGCCTGTCAAGATCTGCCTGGATCATTCTCCTGTCCTTAGGTGTGGATGCTTTATCCCAGAGTTTGGTGTCATCGGCAAACTTCGCCAGTCCATGTCTGACACCAATGTCCACGTCATTGATGAAGATGTTAAACAGTATAGGCCATAGGACAGAGCCTTGAGATACCCCACTGGTCACAGTGCACCAAGACGATTGGCTTCTGTCAACCACCACACTCTGGGTCCTGCCGCGGAGCCAATTCCCCAGCCAGCGGACCATGGTGAGGTCAAGGCTGCAGTTAACCAGTTTTGCCAAGAGGCAATCATGGGATACCAGATCGAAGGCTTTTTTAAAGTCAAGATATACAACACCAATCTCTTCCCCCTTGTCTAGGTGATAGGTCACCTGGTTGTAAAAGGAAATGAGATTGGTCAAGCAAGACCTTCCCACAACCAACCCATGCTGGGTTTCTCCCACCCAAAAATTACTGTTGGAAGGTGCTTTTAGTTAAGTCCAGCCTGATTCTCACTACTGTCCAAAGGGGTAAGAGCCTGAGGACCAGTGAGCAATGGTGTCCCACAGGGGTCAGTGCTTAGTCCAGTACTTTTCAACATCTTTATTAACGATTTGGATGTGGGGGTGAATAGCTCACTAGCCAAGTTTGCAGACCTAGACAGGCTAGCAAGTTGGGTGGATCAGAACCTGACGAAGTTCAACACTGAGAAATGTAAAGTGCTCCACCTTGGAACGAACAACCCCTAACATACCCACAGGCTTGGCAACACCAAACTGACTAGCACCACAAAAGGTACCTGGGGGTAATAATAGACCATAGTATGAATATGAGCCAGCAGTGCAATGCTGTAGCAAGTAGGGCAAATAATACTCTGTCATGCATCAATCAGTGCATCTCCAGCAAAGCCAAAGAGTGATTCTTCCACTCAACTCAGCACTGGTGAAACCCCAGCTGGAGTACTACATCCAGTTCTGGGCACCACACTTTAACAAGGATGTGGACAAGCTTGAGAGAGTCCAAAGAAGAGTCACCCATACGATCAGAGTCTTAAAGAGCAAGTCATGTGAGGAAAAGCTAAGGGATCTGGGACTCTTCAGCCTGAGAAAAGGAAGGCTAAGAGGGGACCTGGTAGCAACTTAGCACTGTACTAGGGGAGTACATCAAGAGCTCGGTGAGCAGCTGTTCTGGAAAACCAGGAGTAATGGCCACAAACTCCTGGAAGACCGATTCAGGCTCAACATTAGGAAAAACTTCTTCACAGTCAGGGTGTCCTGGTTTAGACTGTGGAATAAGCTCCCTCCAGAGGTAGTGTAATCACCTACCCTAGAAATCTTCAAGAGGAGACTAGACAATCACCTTGCTAGGGTCACCTGACTCCCAGTTATCTTTCCTGCTTGATGCAGGGGGCTGGACCTGATGGTCTTCCAAGGTCCTTTCCGACCTTACAATCTATGACCAGAGGAGATGCTAATCTGTTTGCCTTTGACTCCCCTAATGAGTTTATTCATCACCATGAATAAACACGGTAAAATGAAACAGGAATTGACTGAGAAGCCGTGCATTGGACAAAGTGCAAAGGAAGGGCAAGGAGGGTGATTTTGTAAAAGGGACTTATCTTCTTTATTCTTTCACGTCCTTTTCATGTTTTTTAAGGAGAGTATCGGGATAATTTTGTTGCTTCTGTCCCTCTGCTTGTTGCATCCACCAAGATACACTTCTCACATCCACCTTGTTTTTTGAGTCTGTAGCAGATCATCTGCTCCTGTAGAGTTGCTGGTCTATTCTCAGCTACTTAGATGGCTTATCTAGTCAGCCTCCTCCATCTGCTACATCAGGGTAGAGGAGTGCAACGTAGGTGATATTACTGTTTTCTGTATTTTCTGTATTGTGCCACTAGCCAGTGAAGAAAAAAGGAATGTGTTCTGCACCCTGGCTGGCTGTGAAATTTAAAGCATGAAGAGACAAAAAATCTAAATTTAAAAAACAAAGGATTGGCTGGTAGAAAATAAGGATTGGCGATCAGTGAGGGAGGGACCCCTTAGTGGCTTGCCTCTCTCCTCAGCAACAGCAAAAACTTCTGTCATGGAACTTGATAGGCATCCCCCATGGTCCTAGGTTCACAATATTTGACAGCTCTGGCTGCCAGCTTCCTGTGCATAAGAGGGGACCTGACCCATAATACATAAGGGAGCTTTGCAAGTGCCTTTTACAAGAGAAAAACTGTACACTATATAAGAGAGAGTTTCAGTGAAACTAGGAATTTTACCCTGTAAACACTATCACAGAGAGATTCTCTCTCTCAGCAAAACATCTAAAGTTCATGTTATTTCCAAATACAGCTAAAATGCAAACATGCATAACAGGATATTGCATACTGAACTGCAGTTAAAAAGGGCTTCGTGAAACTAGGAAAACACATACACCTGTATACTGATACAGAATTTCCTGTCACCACTTCTGAAACTCACCTTGGACTCTCAAGAGATTATCAGCTTTTTCATGCTAAGAAAAAGTATTAATAATTTGGGAGCTACATACAAACAAATGGCGACAAGGTTAGCTATATTGTGAACTCAGTGCCTTCTACCAAGAATAATCTGAATCTGTATTGCATGGAAAAGGAAAAAAAAAGTAACACACAGCACTTATTTTTTCTGTGCATATATTGAGTTCATACCTTTCAGTAGTATTACAGCAGTATACCTTTCAGTAGTATTGCATCATACAGGACACTCAAGAGTGCACAACATTTTTTTGTCTAGTTCTTAGTGAAGGTATTTTAGATACTCTGTGATTAAGGAAAAGCACAAAATAAATTAAGCATAAACCTTTAAACCACGTACAGTGGAAGTATTATGGAATAGATCCCCAGCAATGGAATCTGAGGTAGTTTCTCATTTCACAAGATATCAGACAACAGGGCTGCAAACAGATGTCACATTTATCTCAGGATAAACCATTTTATCTTAGGACAAAGTATAATCATACAAGCATCCATATCCATTGTTCCAGAATAAATCTTAAACAGAAGTTTCCTGGAAAAGCGGTAGTAACAGTTTATCCTGGGATAAAAGTACAAAGTACATGTGCACAATTATCCTAGGATTTCATCTTTGAATCAATGACAGAAAAGTAGCATGACTAAACCCTGATTAGAAGGGTAATATGTGTACATGCCACAGATATTTAAAATCTATTGGCTGAATTTAAATTGGCAATAATGACTAAATTTGTTTTCTGTGTGAAAACAAAGAGCAATTTATTAGAACACAGCCATTTTCTTTACCTTAAACAGTGGGTTTCTACTATTTTAATAGAGCTGACAGAGGTCAGTCCAACAACCTTTTCTTCTACTCCTGGAGTTTTCCTCAGCAGGTGTGGATCATGACAGTATCACATGCATACAGAGAGATTTGCCACAGGCATGAACAGTTACTTAAAATAGTGAAATCAATGGAATTGCACTGTATCAACTTATTCCAGTAGTAGATTTGTCTCTCCTTAGTTGCAATGGTTTTAACTACTGAAAGAATAAGAAGAATACGGGTTGAGGACTGAAAGAATAAGAAGAATACTGGTTGAGGATTATTCAGTAATTTAAACTGTATTGCTCATAAAAGACTTAAACAGCTGAAAGTGTTAGTACAAGCAAATGCAGGTATCAAATTTGAAACTTTATGAAAAGTGACATGAGAGAACTCTTGGCTCTGCAGTTTATTTGCAGAGTTGGAATCAATGCAATTGTATGCAACTTTGTAGAGTTTTAAGAATGATTAGTACAAATGGCAAAAAACAAATTAGTGAACAATATGGTAGACAGTGGACACAGCTATAAATAAACATATCTAATTTAATATATTACTATAATATGTATTAATGTATGTGTGCAAATATACGTAGGGGTCCCTAATATAATGTGTGGGGAGTTAGATAAGTAGGAATGGGATTCTCAGGAGTCAGCTAACTGAGTGGGTAGATGCTTAAAACTATCATTAGGAAATATTAGGGATACTAGTATTACCTAATGATACTAATAACAGGGCTACTTAAAATTATGTGGCAAACTGTGCTGAAGAGACCTAGCTTCTAGCTCTGCTTAGGAAGTGCTTCTGGCTGAGAATCCCATAACCATCTAAACCAAATCATCCTTTTCTTATGAAATATGAAGGATATAGACACTGTCAGACCTTTTATGCATCTCAATCATTAATAATCCAGAGATTAGAACATTCATCTGGGAGATGAGACATGCTTTCAAATCCTGGCTGGTAATTTTGGAGCAAGGACCTGAATTTAAGTATCCCACATCACAGGACAGTTCCCAGCCACCAGACATTTAGGGTATTCTGAGAGTGTCTGTCTTTCAATGTCTCCTCCAGATAGAGCAGGCTTTAGGGGTGGGCGGTGTGGTGACCTTGCAGGGCACCCTGGTTAGGGTGATGGTCTTGGTGGTGGCTCTGCAGGCGGAGGTGGGGGCTGGGCCACAGTTCTGATATTACTATTCAGGAAGCTAAGTGAGATGATTGTTAACACCTGTGAAGTAAAGCACACTGGGTCACTAATGGGCCATTAACTCCCTTAGCTGCCTGAATAATAATACATACCAGAGCTGTACCAGCCCAGGGAGGGGGGTGGCTGGGATTCTCATTTTAATTTTCACTGGCCAGGATCCTTGCAAGCATGTGTCAGAGTGTTCAAGTGTGTGCAAGCATGTGCCAGGACACTAGTTTTAATTTTCACCAGCCATGAAACTTGGAAACAAGTCACAAGTACCTAAGCAGAGGATGTCGGGGTGCAGAACAGGAAATGAAAAGCTCAGCCAATGACTGCAATGAAAAAAGATGCAGGCATAATGAAAATATACTTTAAATCTGTTAACAACAACCTATACCGTAGAAGAGAAATGGTTACAGTGGGGATATCAGATGAAAAATGCATAGATGAACCTTAATTCAACTTCCAAGAATCATCACAAGAGAAACAAAGAGACCCAAATGAAACGAAAATTTTTCATTAGGACTAGAATAATGACAATGCCTCTAGTGATAGAAATGAAATGATTCCCATTGTGATGACACCCTGACAAAGAGACTGTAAAGAAACACTGTAAAGACCTACATTGTACATTGACATATAGGAAAAGGTCTGACCTTAACGGCATCAACTTCTGTGAAGAACTTGGCTATCTCCAAAGTCTACTTCAAACAGACTACAGTGCTTCTTATGAAGTTCTACAACTTATTTACAACAGTGAACTTTATGACAACATTGAATTGAATTTTGTGTCATTTGTTCTCTTGGAATAATTTTTTTTAGTAAGTAATCAAGAGGATTCCTGGTTTTCTCTGATTTAAAAAAAAAACCTTGATCATTTGGTTTAAAAAAAGTAACACAAAATCCACATTTTTCTACGATTAAAATGAAACACCACTAATATATAGACATATTATAGATTATAGTGTATAATACTATTATTGTATAATATATATTATAATAATTACTATATCTATATATTTGTGGTTTCATTTTAATCATGGAAAAATGTGGATTTGGGGGTTGTTTGGTTTTTTTTTTTACTGAAAATTGGGATTTAAAAAAAAATCAGAGTAAACCAGGAGCCCTGGTCACTGTAGAGAAAGCTTGCCTTACCTCCAGGAAACCTGGTCTAGATCACATTTAGTTGCTGTGGGGACAGAATGTGCACAGTCTGAGAGAATCTGTGAGTTGTTAGAGACCAAGTCTGCTTAGTCTGAATATGGAAGTTTAATAGCTTTAGTTACTAAAAACTAAGAAGTCTCTACTGAGGATATGTAGACTGAGGTTTACACATGTGCAAAATGACAATTTTAAAGATTTATAATTTGACCAAATTTGGGCAGACTTTCCTGCAACTGGGAATAAGCACATTCCTGATACAGAAATATCTCCCACCCTTCCCAATTTGGATTCCCCATCCAATGTTTAAAAACACAAGGGTGTTTTTTGTTGTGTTTTTTTAAGGGTGCTCTTTTTTCCCCCTTTGATACTTGATCATGTTCTTCGAGGCAGAGGAACGATTTTGACAACATTTAAAAAAAATATTTCAGCCTGCAGCAGGCAGCCAAGTTGGAAAATTTCAACCCAGACAGTTTGTCAGACCAGTTAAATAACTGTGTGTTATAAGCAAATAAAATTGTAAGATTGAAGTTGGCCAACTTCAATACCTGGAAAGTATTGGAGCAAATTATAAAATTATAAAAGAATCCATTTGTATATGCCTACAGGAGAAAAGGGTGATCACCAGCAGCCAACATGAATTTGTTAGAAACAAATCATGCTAAATCAACTTGATATTATTTGTCGACAGAATAACTAGCCTGATGTCTGAAGGGGATGCAGTGGACATGATATACTTGGACTTTGGTAAGGCTTTTTATACATGATGTCTTGCAAACAAACTGGAAATATGTATCTATCTGACAGTAATTCTAGCTATCCTACATAATTAGTGGAATAACTACAAGCAAAGAGGAGCTATAAATGGATCAATGTCAGAAAGGCAAGAGTTTAAGTGGGGTTCCATATGGATAATCTCGTAAGAGAGTTCAGCTTGTCTGCATCTGGTGTTATTTTTATTAATTATTACTAGTGATTTGGATGCCAGAGTAAGAGTTTCCTGATCGAGTTTTCAGATGAGAGGGGAGGGATTGCAGATACTTAGGCTCCATATACATGTTACACTTAAGGCATGATTAACAGGTAATTGTGCTTTAAATTGTGACCCAGCTACACATTCAACCAATTAATGCCCTGATAAAGCAAGCAATAAGCTACAAAGTTATTCCACAAAAATTGTGTAATAACTTTGTAGCTTGTTCTAATGACAGCCACATTTTCAATTAATGGTAAGTGCTCCCCTATGGCTGGGAGCCCATCAACTGAGGATTGCACTACCTGCTGCCAGCCCCACAGCAGACAAGGCTTGCAGTGGCAACACTGTCAGCTGTGGGTCCTGCACAGCACTACTCCAGTTACTGTGCACAGTTACTGTGCACAGTAATGACTGTGCAATAGCATCTCATGTAGATGCACCCAGTATGAATTAGCAGTATGATACAGTTGGAAAAAAATACAAACAAACAAAAAACAGCTACAGTTTTGGGTTGCATTAGCAAAGCATTGTGTTCAAGACATGGGAAATGATAGTATAGTGCTGTATAGGCCTCAGTTGTGGGAAGGATGTAGAGAAGCTGAGGATGATCCAGAGATGAGTGACAAGATGATAAAGGGATTAGAATGAAAGTCATATGAGGAAAAGCTGAGAGAACTGGCTATAGTTAGTTTGCCAAAGCGGAGATTAACACGTGAGACAGTATGTATCATAAGTGTGTAATTTATCATATTTTTGTTTCAAACTTGCAAATTGCCTGTCATGGAGAGATAAGTTAGCCAGGAGCCATGAATGACTACAAGATGGAGCGCCTCCACCCAGTGCCCCTCTGTGCTGCCACTCTGCCTCTGGCCTCATGGGCTCCCCTCACCCCTGTGTGCAGCCCCTGTCTAGAGGAACAGACTACCATCTTCAACTTCCTCTGTGCAAAACTGAAATTTATTGTCTGCCTATGGGGACTTTTTATCATCTTTAATTTTCCCTGAGCCTGATGAAGGGCATGTGAACCCAAAAGCTTGCAGAAAAATATATATACATATATTTTCTTAATTTCTTAGTTGGTGTAATAAAAAGTATCATCTCTAAACCAAGAGTTCTAGAGTTCTTGCATTTCTTTCTGCATGTGAGTACACTTGGAAACTTCAGCCAAGTGCAGAATGAAACTGCCTGTTCACGGAGTGCACAGCAGAGCTGCTCTGTCTCATATCTTCCATAACAGTTGATTTTTAGGGTGAAAACTGAGGTTTTGATGTTTGATACTCATGTTGAGATGTTGCCCTAGAGAAACAGCATGTTTCCTGGCCTAGGTGATATTGTGATACAATCCTTGGTGAAGCCCATCCTAGCTTGGGTATGTCCACATGTGCTGCTGTGACACTTTCCAGTTGCTGTCAATAGAGTAACTGCAGTAGGTGGTGGCAGCATCCAGGCGCTGACTCAGGGTGGGGGGGGGCTCCAGTTTTGCCTCCTTTCCCCAGGAATCTTTACTGAGGCAGGGCAGCCCTGGGCTACCTGGCTGTAGGAGGTAGGCAGGCACAGCTGGCATATCCAGTACTGTATTTGTGGGGGAGACGGGGTGTGGAATGACAGCCTGCCCGCAGGAGGCTTATCTACAGGAAGCAGAGTCTTTTGTCTGGAGGGAGGTGGGGCCTGAACCATTGCCTGTCCCCTAGTGGTGGCAGTCCAAACCCATGTATCCTCAACAGCAATAGCAGCTGCTGTTGGAGTAAGGAGAGCCAGGCAGGGAAGACTCCTTTACCCCTCCCCTTTTGTCCTTCCTCCTGCTTTCCAGTGGTCAGCATAATTCCCCTCTCCCAACCACCAACCCCTACCTCTGCCCCTGGGGCTGAAAGAGCTCGTTACACCTTGCCAGTGGTGGTGGTGAAGATTGAGACATGTAAGAGGCAAAAGAAAGGAGGAATGAGGTTTACTGAGGGCCAGAGTGAGGCTATAATATAATGGAGGCTTTGCTGGGGTCAGCAGAGTTCCCCATGAATATGTTTAAAAATTTATTTGGTGAGTTTTATGAAATTATTTCTTATGATATGCTTAGATTTCAATGAGAGCAAGATTGAGTTCTTATTCCCTTGTAGACTAAAGCAGTCATAGTTAGAGATTCTAGCTTATTCAAAGAAAATATACACAGTCTTAAACTAGAAGGAAGTCCATTTGATAAAGGAACAGGCTTTTGTCATGTTTGTTAATAATACAATGCAGCTGGAGTCCAGCACTGGATTTCTCCAAATCACATTTGTATTGCCCACCTGTAATTCTCTCTAGGAAGCTAGAAAGACTATCAAGCCCAGGGTAGGAAAAAAATTTTTTTTTTTTATTTTGAACTTTGCCTCTCCATGGGAAGGGAAGACTCTTTTGACTTGGTGTTCCAAATGTTAAGGAAATCTAGTTTACTTGTGCAAGATCATTGTAGGAAGAAAACTGAAGCACAGACACTTATGGGTATCAGAACATGTATTTATGATTAAGGAACTGCATTTCCTTTAAACAATACTTCTTTTCAGACTGATTTTTGTCCTGGGTCCTTGCTGGGGATCAGAGCTTATAGCGAAGGTAGGTGGAGTGAAACAGTTGCACATCATCTGAAGAATTTGACTGTCCTTGTAGCAGAACAAAGCTTCAGGAGAGCTAACTTTCAGTTGTATTTTGCAGTTCCTTTCTCAGAGCCTCAGTAATGTCCCTAAAGTTCCTAAAACCATTTAGTTTCCATCCACTGCCTGTCCACCTGATGCAATAGTGATGTATCCCAAAGGTTTTGCTCTTGTCAGTGGCAATAGGAGAAGCAGACAAAACTTTCTGAACCATATCCGGGCCACTGTAGGAGGAAAATAAATCTAGAAACTGTAGTGTCACTGTGTGGTTATATGAACTTGAAGGGAACTGAGTATGCAAATTCCTAGTCCAGATTCATGTTACTGCACTGGGGAATGCTTCAGAGAGGACAGAATAGCAAGATCAGAAGAGGGAAGTTGGAAGAGAAATGAGCTCCCTTGATCCTTGACCAGGCCTGTGCTTCTGAGGCAGCGGTCAGAGAGGGGAGATTTGAGACTTACAGCAGCCTATTTCATTTTCTGAAGGTGCTGCATAGCAATGGGGCTTCCCCCATTATGTTTGTTCAGCATGGAAGGAGAGGTAGGCTTTTGTCCCATAACCTCAATTCAACAGCACATTTGAGCATTTGGTCTTCTGTTGCCAGCTAATGTAGTTAGTCTTGTAAGTGATGTAGAAGCATTCTGCCCTGTACTGCAAAAGCAGTGATTCTCAACCAGATTGTCAGGGGTACCTTGGGGTATCTGGACATCCTTTGAAGGGTGACATAGGAAGTGTGAGGAGATGAGTGAGATGTGAGGAGATGAGCACTAAAGGCAAGCTCAGGCTTCAGGTGTGAAGAGATAAGCAAATAAGGACAGGTTCAGGCTCTCTCTGCCTGGCTGCTTCCTGCCCCCACTGCCTGTCCTCTCTGCAAGAATGTAAAAACTGTAAGAAATTAGATATTGATATGGGTTGCTGTTCAACTCACAAAAAATATGGAGTGGTGCATGGAGTCTAAAAAGGCTGACAGGTACTGTGCTAAAGGTTTGGAGTTCAAAGCCTGACAATGATGCACATTTGAAGATAGGGGTTGTTGCAAGTGAATATAACAGAAATTACTTTTTTGCATATTAAAAACCATGTTTATGTCTCAAAGTTAATCACTCAAAAGTTAGGAAATAGTGATTTGAAGTCACCCATGAAATCTTAATTCAGCACACTTACCCATGTGTACTGTCCCACAGTCTCTAATGGCATTATTTAGTTATTTTTTAACAGGAATCATACATCATATAGTGCAAAAGGGCAGAATTAAGGGTACACAGGAAAACCATACCTGGATTTTTGTAACTTTTACGCATGTGACTTTAGTTATGACTATACAAGCAAATTACTACAAGATGAACCAGAGTGTGAATGTATAGTGCACAGAATCATAGAAAGTTATGTTTGGAAGGGACCTCAAGAGGTCATCAGTTCAACCCCCTGCTCAAAGCAGGACCATCCCTGACTAGATCATCCCAACCAAAACTTTGTCTAGCTGGGTTTTGAAAACTTCCAAGGATGGAGACTCCACAACCTCTCTGGCTAATCTCTTCCAGTGCTTTACTACCTTAGTGAGAGTTTTTTCCTAATATGTAACCTAAACTTCCCTTGCTGCAACCTGAGGCCATTGCTCCTTGTTCTGTCATCTGCCACCACTGAGAACAGTCTAGCTCCATCTTCTTTGAATCCCCCTTCAGGTAACTGAAGGTTACTATTAAGTCCCCTCTCAGTCTCCTCTTCTCTAAACTAAATAAGCCCAGTTCCCTCAGTCTTTCCTAATAAGTCATGTCCCCCAGCCCCCTCACCACTTTTGTCACCCTCCGCTGGACTCTCCAATTTGTCCATATCCTTTCTGTAGGGGGAAGTGGGGGAAAACACTGAACACAGTTCTCCAGAGGTGACCTCACCAGTGCTGAAAAGAGGGGAAGAATCACTTCCCTTGACCTGTTGGTAATACACCCACTGGTGCAGCCCAGTATGCCATTAGCCTTCTTGGCAACAAGGGCCAGAGCCAGTCATCTCATGGATAGAAGGCAATCTGGTTGGTCAGGCATAACTTGCCCTTTGGTGAGTATGTGCTGCCTGTTTCTAATCATGTTTTTCTCCTCCAAGGGCTTAGAAATGGATTCCTTGAGGGATCTGCTCCATGATTTTTCCGGGGACTAGGGTGAGGCTGACTGGTCTGTAGTTCCCTGGATCCTCTTTTTCCCTTTCTTAAATATGAGCACTATTTGCCCTTTTCGAGCCATCCAGAACCTCTCCTGATCACCATGAGTTTTCAAAGATGATAGCCACTGGCTCTGCAATCACATTAATTTGTTTAGGGTAACTGCCTGTGGAAGTGCAAGGCAGAGAGACAAGGGTATGAGCATATCCATGGACAGTTGCATTACAGCAGTTAATACTATAAACTCCCAGCCTACTTTATTCACTGGGTTTATTAGATTACCAGGGATGGATGGAGGATGACAAGAACTTCCATTATTCTTGCAAATTAGATCTTTACCCTTTGAAATAATATTTTAGGGACCACTTCAGATGGAGTGAAAAACTTATAGGTATCTGCACGTGTTTATTTGTTACTAAGGTAAATCAAGGTAATGCGTAATTAGGTACTGGCTTTTATCCCATGTATATAACATGAGTCTGAGCTTAAGCACTCTTTGCTTCTACACGCACACTTTACTGCACAGTAAAGTGTCACCATCTACATGTTCACAGCAATTGAGCCTGTGTAGCCTAATTCACAGTGCCATGAGATAGTTTTGTCAGACACAGGTAATATCCAACAGCAGAGTAAATTCTTGCACTTAAATGCATGTGTAGGGGGTGACGTTGAGATTAGTTTATTCTGGCTCAGATTGCATTGGAGATTATTCAGTCACATCAACTGCATATGTAGACGCATCCACCGTGTAGTAAATGATATCCAGCTCTTGTACAGTCCTTTTCTTTTCAGGATTTCAAAATGCATTACAGAAAAGGCTGCCAGTATTATTATTCTTATTTTAGAGATGGGGAAAACTGAGATGCAGAAAGGTAAAATGTCCTGCCTAAAATCACACAGCAGGCCTGTAGCAGAGCAAGAATAGAACTGAAGTAATCTGAACTCCAATCCCTAATCCATTCACTACTTGTTATTAATGTACAGCTACTACTTGCCAATAGTAAAGGCTGCAAAATGTAAATTAAAAAGTCTACGTATGCCTTTGTTAAAAATACCATTTTGTTCAGAACGAAGGAAAGATAATACCTGCATTTCCTTGCATACGATTCCCTCACCCCCCCCCAATAAGGTTGAATAAAGGTTTTTTCCCCCAGTTATAGCCTCATAGAGCAAGGACAGAGCTTACTCAGCCCCCCTTTCCCTCTCAGTAAAAAAAAAAAAAAAAAAAAA
>NW_017729032.1:128160149-128168447 GCF_001723915.1 Gavialis gangeticus
AAAAAAAAAAAAAAAAAAAAAAAAAAGCAGCAACAAACCTTCCCCCAAAAGCCCCTCCCCCTGTTTTAACCCTTTCGTTGCTGAATTGTTAGCTGTTCTGGGTTGCTCAGCCAAAAGTTGAAACAGTAGCTATTGCTGAAGACTGGGCAAATCTAGGATTTTGAAAAGAGCTAGAAACAGTCGGTATGTCTGGGAAATAGGGAGAGAGAGACCAGGAACAGCCCCAAGCTGCATCTACACATGCAATTAATTTGAAGCAATACACTCAGAAGTGATTAGAGAGTAAACTACTTCTGGGTTCATGTGTAGACACTGTGCCTAGTACAGCAGCAATTGAGCTGGGGTGGAGCAGTTTACAGCAGGGCTACTGCTGTTTGGACATGGGTTCTGAGTGGTAGTGTCAGGTGGCAGGGGGGCTGGATGAGGCATGAGGATGCTGAAAGTGCACAGCCATGTGGTTAGGCAGCAGGCAGGACCCTGACCCCCTGCTGACTGTGCTGACTGGGCACAATTTATGCCCACAGTCAATGTTCACATATGCATTTAATCTCAGTTAATTACTCTGCTATAAAATAGCATTGTCCCTGACTACTATTTTATGGCAGTGCTAATTAGTTTAATGAAGCCTAATAACATCACATATGTAGATGGGGACACTTTACTTTGCAGCAAAAAAGTTTAATCTGCAGGAAAACACACTTGTAGATGTGGCCACAGACAGTAAAATTGCTAGAAAAGGGATAGCTTGATTAGTAGAACATTAAGACCATTAAAAAGGAAAGAGGGTGGAGTTGAGAGCTATTAGTAGAAACTGGGTTGGTAATAATAAGCTATGAAGTCTATTAACTCCCAGAGTGCTGACTGAATAGAGGTGCCACTGCTGTTGCCAGGCAGCTGGTTTTAAATTTTGGGTGGAGCAGGAACCAAAGTGGGGCGTGACTGCACCACTGCTCTGCCTCAGATCTGTCCCTGCTGGACTTTGCCCTTTCCTTCATGCAGGGTAGAAGAGAAAGAAAAGAAGTGGCAGCTATCTTACCGTATCTCCATGCTTCTATTCTAGGAAAAAGGTCGCCTTCCTTGCTTAAGACCCACATTCCTATTTGGGGATTTTTTTGGGAAAGGTGTGTGTGATATAAAAGTATGGTAAATATTTTCTTAACAAAATGTATTTCCTGAAGTAAATAATTCTTTCTCCCTGGGAGAGGACATCGCTTCAGCTCAGGGGACACTGGCCATGGCAAGGACATCACTTCAGCTCAGGGGACACTGGCCCTGATCACACTCCACCAAATATGTCTCCAAGGCTTGGTGGCTTTATTCCATTGTTGAAATTAAACTGAATTGAATTATAAATGCTCCTAAGTTAAGGAATCAAATTTGTAGTTAGGTAATCTTGGGTACAAATGAACTGAAGTTGAAGGGAGTCAGCAAAGAATTTTGTTTTTTATATTAATTTAAAGTAATAATACCAGTAACAACATAATGTGAACAAGCTAAAATTATTATTTTTTTTAAGGTCTCTCCCATGTGGTAGCTTCTGTGTGAAATTTTAGTCAGTCATAAAAACTTCAATTTAATTTTATTTCATAAATAGAAAACTGTAAACAAATATTGAACACTAGTATGTGCTGCTAAAAGATCTTGTAAATAATTATCCCGAAAACACCCCTCAAAACTATTGTTGTGCAGAACTCCACAGTACATGTTAAGGATTAATGGAAAGATTCTGGAAAGAATTAATGGGAAGTCTAAAAGACATGTGCTTGTGTAATGAACAAGCGTGGGGACAGCTAGTTCATAAACTATTGGGATCCTCCAAACAAAACCCTTACAGAGGGAACATATGGAATCCTAACTTTTGTAATTGGAGGTACAGAATTATTATGCTGTTAACACTCTGTACCTCACCTGTAGAAAACCCACATACCCTAGATTTCATGGTTCTTGAGACTTTTTCCTTTTAAATAAACACACGGAAGAGGACCATGCTCAGATTATCAAAAGGGAAAAAATAGTGTAGCAGTTCATTTAGAGTGCTACCTTCAAATGAAGGTATCTTGTAAACATTTTGTCTACTCGGGTAAAGTCAGCTATAACACAGGTGCTAGTCAGAATCATGAAGAAAAAGTGGGGAAAAAAATGACTCGACATTGGATTAGAATAGAGGATTTTGCTTTTAAAAACTGGGACCTTTGTTGACCTTCTTTTGGGAAAATTATATTTCATCCTCATTTCAATTTCTAGTCACAGATAAACCTCAGCTCAAACACAGCAAGCAGAATGAAGCTTGGCTCCCAGTTTGTGCTCAGGAAGAGGTCTGGGTGAGAGCTATGATTGAAACAAAATTGCTTGTTACCCCCAGAGAGGGCAGTTCATCCAGGTAGGAATTGAGAATGAAGGAGCAGTTGCATTTAAAGTAAACTATTCACCAAATAGACAGGTTTATCTGTAGTTGGCATTTGCACAAATTCTTGTGTTAACCTAGCCAGTTGATTTCCCATAATAACACACAACCATTATGTTTTGGGAGCAAGGTTGGTGGTACAAATACCCTCCATAGTTCAGGAGAGCTGACCTTTCAAATACAACAGTCATTAACAAACTTGAGTTTCTATTAATTACAGACAACTAGTTGCTTTCCTTGTTAGACAGGGTCTAAATTCATGCAATTCACTATGAATCAACTATAGTAATCATAAAAGTTTACTTTTTTCTGTTTTATACTACAGGGGATACGATATAAATAATTTGTGACAAATGTGATTATACCCTGAAATAGATATACCAAGGTATCTTTGTTTCTGTAGAGTGCCAAGTTGAGATAAAATCCAATTTTCTTAAAAAGGATTTAAAAAAATCCAATTTCAAATTGGATTAACTACCATACAATTTCCTAACAATTGAACAAAGAAGTCGCAGCAAGTGACGAAATAAAACCTTTTTCTTTTAAAACAAAAATAGGATATATTTGGGTCCTTTTTAAAGTAAGTTATTCCTTTCCAAGGAAGAACTTTTGTAAAGTGAGTGTTACTATACTGAGACTGAGCACAAAGCCCTTAAGCATGTTCTTATCTGGAAGCAAATGAATAGTCTCACTACAGTCCAAGGAACTTCTAAAAGCTCTCTCCTAACTATGTTGTTGATTTAGTAGAAAATATCTACCCAAAACATCCTATTCTGGAATTGCATAGGAAACAATTCAGGCACCTTCAGGGTGCCTATACACAGCACTGAGGATGCTCTGACATGCTGGATTAATAGAGTCTGTTGGAATGTGGAAATTAGCATGCTCCATCAGCCTTCTGCATCTCTTGTATCAGCATCCCCACGCTTAAAAAAATGGTGGCAGGTGCACACGTCGAAGCATCCTCAGTGCTTTTGTATATGCACCCTGAAGTTCAGAATTGTTTCCTATGCAATACCAGAATAGGATGTTTTGGGTAGATATTTTTAAGCTCTTGGAGCCGCTCTAATTAAAGCATCGCGTCCCTCTCCCCAGCCCTGGAACATGTGAGTGCCTACTTTACTAAATGGAGTTTCTCTATATAACCAAATTAAGCTGAAGCTGGTTGCTTGTCTCATTATTCCTCCTGAAAAATACCAGTGACCTGCATTTGCATTTAAAAAAAAAGTCAGTGTTATAGGCACTTTATAATACAATGATAAGTCAGTATCACTCCGAAGGTTTGCCTTTTGATATTGTTACTGAATGTACTGCCCTGGTACTAAAATAGCTTTAGAGGCTGGGGGGACAGAAACTGACTTAGTTTTTGGTTCTGAAGACTTCTCTAAATTATTGTGCCCTTATTTAGAATGGTTTAATTTAGAGTGAATTGTTTTTTTTTTTTAAATCACTGATTTTAAATAATCAAGCAGGAAAACTCACCTCAAATAATGGATTCTAATTTAGCTTGGCATTTCTCCTTTTTTAGTTGGTTTTCGAAATAAAGGTGATCCTCATCAGTTAGTAATCATCAAAACATCAATTTGCAACTAAATCCAGGCTTTAAACTAAATTTGGTATCCTTTGTCCAACAGGAGGACACATTGTACCTACACACCTTTTATTTAATAAGAAATGTTCTTGCATAATAAAAATGCAAAAAGTTTTAAAACTTACTAAGTACATTGTGTTATATAGCTGTTTAAATAAATTAATCTTTATTCATTACTTTCAAATTGTATTTATATGGAAAATGAAATTCAATTAAAATGCACAAGTGCAATGCTTTAATTGTTCTTATTTAATAAATACAGGTACCTTAACTGACCTACATACATAAAGAAAAAATTAAGCTTTATGTTTAAAAGCATCTAATTTAAAAAAGAAAGGAGCATCTTCTATAGTTAATGAATGGAAGGGAGTGTTTCTGTTTACCATCTTTCAACATTTTAGAACTAGTGGTTCTCATCTTCTCATACCTCATTTTTATTCATGTGCTTGAAGAGGAAAACAAGTTCTCATGCTCTTTTTTTGTTCTATTCACAGTTTATTTACCAATTTTGAATTAACCACTCACATTTACTGTAACTATTTCAATTCCACTCTTTTCTTTGCCAGGTGTGCAAGGCAAAGACGTATCCACCTCTTAATATCTCGGAGCAGGCCTTCTTAAAAGATATTTTTGGGATGGATGGCAAGTAGAAGGATGATAGGATTGTTTCGAATCCCCACACAGCAGAATGGCAAAGGCCTGCCAAGTGGCCACAGAATCTTCCTGAATTCCCCCCATGGCTTTGCTAAATTCCTGAAATTCACTGAACCTATTTTTTATGTTGGGGTTTTGTGCTGAAACTTATTTTGCCCTCCAAGAAGCAAGTCCCTTTTCTGTATTATAGTGAATGCGTTTCTTCTTCCCCTTCCTCACCTCTTTCAGTTTATTTCGTTAGTTTTAGGGAGTATGCTGCGTGTACTTGTCATGGAGAAGGGAGGCCAACTCACAGGTTCCTTAGGTTTGTTGAAGTTTAGGAACTGGTGGGCAAAATCCTCTTGGAGGCAAGGTTGACTATAGATTTATAGACTAAATTAATCTGTTCTGTTTAACACCTAGACCTAGCTACAAATCCCTGTTCTGCATGACTGAAGTATCTTAAACTTTGGTCTCCCATATATGATGTGTAAGGCTTCTTGTATGGACTTGAGAAACTTTTCCTTTTGAAACTGTTATGTATATTTCTACACAAACATTTAGTTTGATCCGGCATTTTTCAATGGAAAGAATATAGAAAAATTCCTGATCAATTCTAGCCATGAATGTAGTTACCATGACTGTGATTAGATCCTTCACAGTTGGTTTTATAGGATGAGGGAAAGATGCAGGTCCATGCACTCTGACATTTGGTAGAATTTGCTGCAGAGTTCAACTCAATGTTGCACATTTGTCTTGTAGCATTGAAGTGCCAGTTCAGGGCAACATTGTGAAGAAAACTTTTAAACTGTTAATTGTTGCACTGTTTATCTTCCTTCACCAAAAGACCTCTCTCTCTCCTAATATGAAAATTTCAATGAATTGGTAACTCTGAGACTTAAAGAGGACAATTTTAATATCAACCTTCTTAACTATTTGCCTCTTGAGGAAACAGTCGATTTACATAGTTTTCCTAACCAGATTCCTGTGCTTTTGGAGGCATTGAAGGGCTCCTTCATGTCCATCAGATGCATGTTTCTCCCCATCCACTTTCACAGTGCAGTTATACATTGTTAATAGTCAGTCTGTAGTACCATGAAACCCAACAGAGTAAGTTCTGCTCAAAGTTAATTAAAACTTGAAAGTCAAATAAATTGCACATGCGCTATTTATTCTTCCACACACAATCAAACCCATAATATAGTTTTCCTTTGGGTATTTTGTAGATCTCTTTGTGTTCAATGTAATGGGGTCTCCTAACCCCTTTTATGGAGAGAGAGGCAGAGCTATAAGGCTGAAGTGCTGCAGACAACTGGTAGAGGACTGAAGTCTACAAGATGTGGGTTGCAGTTTGCCTGCAAAAGGTGGATGAGGAACATCTGGGCCCTGTCAGGAGAGGAGAGCCAGATGACTGGAAGGGGGCAGAGCCTAGTGCTATATAAGCCTTGATCCTGGGCTAGATTCTCCTTTTAGCCCAGATCCTGGAGAGGAAAGGAACTCTGCAAGACTAGGTAGAGACCAAGACTGAGACTGTCTCACAGTGAGACAAGCTGTTTTTGTGTCTGTTAAGTGGGTGTTTGGTTTGCTGTCTTTTGCTGGGAGGCACAGAAGTGATTTATGGGGAGTAGGGAAGGCCACTTTGGGTACCTAGGGTAGGTGCTGTGAGTTCATTTAGTCAACCTAGAGTAGGAGTTGATCAATGAAAGAGGAAGTCCTGAGAGCAAGGGCGGCAATTAGGAGCCCTGGCTAAGGTTGGCTAGTTGAGGTGGGGAAAGAGAGCCCTAACTAAGGACTGCCAGTTCACGGTTAGAAAGGGAGAGGCCTGGATGTAGCACCCCAAATTTACATTAAATTATTTTCAAGGCACAGCAGGCAAGAACAAGGTGGTACCTTGGTTAACTGGAGTGAAAAATGGGCTTGGAGGTGGGCTAACAACTGGATCGCATTACATCAGTGTTATGAGAAACATGTTTTCCTGTTGTTTATATCATATATAAAGTATTAAGGAGGTACACTAGCTGTTAAAAAGGCATGCGGTAAAGCTCTGGAATGGTCTGATGGTGGCTAAGCATGAGTAGAAGATGCCATTAAGTACAGAATGCTAACATGTGATGGCCAAACAGGCACAGATCTATGATGCCTCTCTCCTGCTATGCATGGCCACATACCAGAGACAAATAAATATAAAGGGAGTTAGTTTGACCCATAATATTTATGATTGTAACTTATGTCATGCTCTAACTGGAAAGGGGCTGCTTGTAGACCAGTGGTGTTCAACCTTCTGGCCCTGCTGGCTGGATGAGCGGCAGAAGGCTGGTCCAGATCCCATTGACAGGATCATTGGTGGGCTGGATCCAGCATGGGATTAGGACGTGGGGTCCATTCACAAGTGTGATCTGGCAAGATGGCCTGGTCCCACATGCTAGTTTGGGCCATGGAGCTACCCCCAGGTTTGGCTGTGGAGCAGCTCTGTGCACCAGTGTGATGTGGTGTCTGGAGCCATGTCATCTGGCTCATGTGGGGCCAGAAATTTGATGGTGGGAGAAATGGTGGCAGTGTTAATTGCCAAGGCTCTGAAAGCCATGACAAGTAATATTGCCACTGCTTTTCTGTTGCCATTTCTGGCTCTTTGGGGAGCCCCATAGCTCAGATTGCAGCCTGTGGGCCAGAGGCTGACTACCACTGTTCTAAACCAATAAGTGGTACTATTAACTTGAGAGATTCTTGTATTATCTATTCAAATATAGAAAGTACTTCTAGGAAATACAAAAGTCCTGAAGCATTCTTAGCTGCTATTAAAACATTTAATTTGCTTGTCAGTTTTCATAGAACAGATCCCTTTAGTGCTACTCAAAACCACTATCAGCAAATTAAACATATTTTAAGCATATGGCACTCACCCTACTGAGTTGATTCCATAACTGTTGTTCTGGAGGGACATAGTCATGATACAAATAACATTTCTCAAGTGCCTGCAAACAGTATGTTAATCTGTCCCATGTAAGCATCTCACTCTTAGTATCTGAGATTTTATTTTAACTTGTCCTGTGTTTCTGCAAGCTTATTTTATGTGCACATTTTCCTCCTCCAGAAGGATCTTCACAGATTGGAAAGTTGGGCTGGATCTAACAGGACGAATTTTAATGCAGATGAATGCAAAATGCAAAATAGTTTCATAGTTTCTAGGGTCGGAAGGGACCTGAGTAGATCATTTAGTCCGACCCCCTGCCATGGCAGGAAGGAGTACTGGGGTCAAACGACCCCAGCAAGGTGTTCATCTAACCTCATCTTAAAAACCCCCAGGGTAGGAGGCTGCACCACTTCTCTTGGAAGTTGGTTCCATATCCTAGCTGCCCTGACCGTGAAGTAGCGCCTTCTGATATCTAGCCTAAGCCTACCCTCTGCCAGCTTGTGACCGTTATTCCTTGTCACTCCTGGCAGTGCTCGGGTAAACAGTGACTCCCCCAATGCCTGCTGATCCCCCCTGACTAGTTTATAACAGGCCACAAGTTCCCCCCTCAGCCTTCTCTTTTGGAGGCTGAACAGGTTCAGGTCCCATAGCCTCTCCTCATAGGGCCTGCCCTGCTGTCCCCTGATCATGCGAATGGCCCTCCTCTGGACCCTCTCGATGTTGTCCACATCCCTCTTGAAGTGCGGCGCCCAGAACTGG
>NW_017729032.1:128173447-128174947 GCF_001723915.1 Gavialis gangeticus
CTCCAGAGCACCACGAGTGCTTGTAAAGCCGTGCCAGGGGTCCTGCAGTGACCTCGGCCAATTCCTTTAGAACTCTAGGGTGGAGATCGTCCAGACCGGCTGACTTGAATACGTCCAGCCCCTCCAGAAGGTCCCTAAATAATTCCTTGCTAACCCTTGGCCCAGGTGTGCCTCCCCTGGGGCCCGAGGGGGGCCCAGCAGGAAGGTGGCTGTTCTGGTCCCTACTTAGGAAGACTGAGGCAAAGAAATCGTTAAACATGTTAGCTTTGTCGTCTGGTGTGATGACCAAATTTCCCAGCGCGTCCTGCAAGGGCCCCACATTACCCGGGACCTTCTTTTTTCCCCCTGTGTATTTAAAAAAGGACATCTGAAGGAATAATAAAAAAAACACAAATATAAAATGGGTGGCACCTGGCTGGGTGGTAGTTATATGGAAAAAGACTTGGGAGTCTTGGTAGGCCACAGACTGAATGAGTTTGCAGCATGAGACAGCTGCACAACAGGAAAACATGGTTTTGGGATGCATCAAGTCCAAGACATGGGAGGTGATGGTGGCTCTCTACTTGGCACTGGTTAGGCCTCATCTGGAGTACTGCATGCAGTTCTGGGCTTTGCATTTAAAAAGAGCATGGGGAAGTTGGAGAGGATCCAGAGGAGGGCAAAACAAAGATGATTAAGGGCTTACAAAGTATGAGGAGAGGCTGAAAGAGCTAGGTATGTTAAGCATGTGGAAAAGGCCCTTGAGGGGATGTGTGTTGCAGAGAGGAGGACGCAGACCAAAGGCTTGAAGTTGCAGCAAAGTTTAATTTGATTCCCACAAAAAACTTCTTCACTGTTAGTATAGTGAGGCAGTGGAATAGACTTCCTAGGGAAGTTGTGGACTTTCCATCACTGGAGGTATTCAAGAAGAATTTAGACAGCCGGTGGCCAGGGATGATCTATCTAGGCATAGTTATGCCTATGTTCTACCATGGGTATTTCCCATACATCTGGGCTTTGCTGGTTGTCCCAGAATCCCTGCTCCCCACCCCCCAACAGACAGACAGACAGACAGACTCTTCTGCTATATTGTCAGGGTGTTTTTAAGTCTTCTCAGAGGCACTGGGTATTGCATATAGCCAAGGCTGGGGACTTTGACTGGGGACTTCGACCAATACACCTGCTGAGAACAAAGCCAGAGATTACTAGCTATAGGGTCTTGCACCCCTGCTCAGGGTCCGACCAATTGCCATATTTCGGGTCAAGGAGGAAGTTTACCCCATGGTCAGATTGGTAGGAATTGTGGGGGGGTTTGCCTTCTTCTGTAGTGGGGCGGGTGGCCCTCTACCTGGGATCTCTTGAGTGTATATTGATAGCAGTTTATAGAAGCAGGACATTACCTGCCATGGTTCCCCTGCTTTACCTGTGGCAGTTTAGTGTGTTAGGTCTGTGTTGTGTCAGGGGTGATGGTAGTCTTGCATAGAGTTGAGATTGTGGTTTGTATGAGGTGCTTTGTATATA
>NW_017729032.1:128175089-128186824 GCF_001723915.1 Gavialis gangeticus
GTTGAGATTGTGGTTTGTATGAGGTGCTTTGTATAGGGATGATCCTGCCTCAAGCAGGGGGTTGGAGTAGATGACCCCTGGAGGTTCCTTCCAGACCTGCTTCTCTGATTTCAAGGTTATATTTAATAAAATCCCTATATGTTTAAAATAAATGTTTAAATGAATATCACACACACACTCTGGAGTTATGTTTTAACCATTGTCAGGTATCCTGTGAAACCCATCAAATCTTTCTAATTTGGGAAATACTGACATTTTCACTTCACTGATTTTTTTGAATTGCTTTCTAGGCTAATGCTGTACGGCTTTGTGCTTTGAATGAAATAGGAGTATAATATTAAATTAAATTGTATTTTAATATGGAAAAAATATTTTTTAATTTGCCTTTATGTATGTAATTCTTCTAAGAACTTGATGAAAGGTACCTATTAGCTTGTTGTGTTGATGTGCCTAAAATAAAAAAAAAAAGGCGCCTTACACAGGGTCTTTTCTGGACCCTGCAAGTGCTTCATAAGCTTTCCTTGGAACATTGTGACTTGCACTGGCATACTGGGCAGTTAGTTTAATATGATGATGGGAGAATTGCATATGGAGTAACTTTCTTCTAATTAAGGGATTTTCGTACAATAATAAATATAATAATCAATCAATGTTTTTATCACCTCTGCTTCACAGGAAAGAGTTTATGAATATTCCACAATTTCTCTTGTCTACAGATCTAAAGGAATGTACATGCTTTTACATGCAACTGTTGTACCTCTCCATCTATGTCTCTTCATACATTGCCTACATTTGACTAGGATGCAGGGAGTTTACAGTACATTATTGCTTCTTGAAGTATTGTACTCTTCAAATATGAACATGGATGGTTTCTCACTTGTAGCATATGGGAAAATGCACCCTTTCTTTTTACTTTAATGTATATATCAGTGAAATTTGTACATGGGGTTGGTGTAAATACACAGATTGTACTAAATAGTCACACTTTTCTTCGGTGTAGTGTGCTGGAGACTGGTTTTCAACCAGATGACTCCCTTTCTGTTATTTATCTTACTGCAAAAAGAACACTGGGCATTCTGTGGATGAGTATTACATCCAAGATAATAGACACCTCAGCTTTTACCTTATTTCATTTTTTCTTCTTTCACAGAAGCATTGGATTCAACCAAGATTGGGGATGTTGACTGTGGTGTGCAAATGTTCCTGCTGGGATTTAAACTGGGAGGTACTTGACCAGGGCGTCTTTCTCTTCCAGTCAGCGTCAGACTGATCACCATATTTAGGGGCAGAAAGAAATTTTGCCTCATGGTCAGATTAATACAGACTGGTAGAGGGAGTTGCTTTGCTCTGTATTGGGGTGCATGGCAGTCTTCCTTGGATCGCTCAAACATATTTTAACAACCCTTGCAGCAGCGGGATATTATTTCCCCGCTTTACCTGTTGCAGGTGAGGGCATTATGCCTTGTGTCAAGATTGGTTGTGTAGTTTTACTAGATAATGGATTTGTACAGGATGGTTTGGATATGGATGATCCCACCTCTGGTGCGGGGGTTGGACTAGATGACCTCTGAAGGTGCCTTCCAGCCCTCCATTTCTATGAGTCTATGAAATGTAATGTGCAATGCTCACTCAGCCTCTGAGTGATGCTAGGACAGAGTAGTCTACTCCTCTGATATATTTAGACCTAACTACACCCAGAAGTAAGTGTAACTCTTTATCTTTGTGTTGATGTGCATTTAGCAAAATATCCCTCTCACTCACCTCTTTTTTTTTTCTTCTTAAGTGGCATACCTATTCACTAGAAACTTTACAGTCTGTGTGACAGGACAGAAGTTATGCCCCATCCCAAAGGATGATCGAGCAAGAGTGTCACAAAGGGGGTACACCCCACTATGGGGGATGAGGGAGAGAGTTGAGAATCCTAAAAGCCAGGGAAATCTGAAGAAGGCTTTAATTAAGGCAACTGTGACTTTGGAAGGCAGAGGGGGAGGAAGAGAAGCCACCAGATGGGTTCCCTGTGCTGACCCAGAAGATAAAGCGTGGGAGCCAAGTAAGAGCTTTCCCCGGAGAGGGGAGAGTTGTGAGCAAGAGCTTGTGCAGCTGCATAGAGGTGCAGCGATCACCCGACCCAGCTGGGTAATTAACGGGCCGACAGAAGAGTTTCCGTAGTATTAGAGCTTACCTGAGCGAGGGCTGGCATGAAGTCGTTGTATCTGAAGTTTTGTGTGGAGGACATCTGGTGAGTGAAATAAGTTGCGTCTGGGGCCTGGAGGGAGGAAGAAGAGAGGCCAGTTAAAGGATCCATCCCTGTGTGGAGGTGGGGTTCACTCCAGCAACAGGGACAGGGTCTGATTGCAGGAGTCGTAAATCAGAATGGAGCTGAATTGAAGTTCTGGGACTACTCTGAACTCTTGGCAGGCAGAAAGGCAATTTCTAGCATGTATGCGGAAACTTTTTTGTGAGTTTGAAGACAAGTAAGCTCCAACCTGGACTGACAAGGAACTTGCAAGAGACTCAGCCCCAGCGATGGCAAAATGGCTCTTAAACTGCTAAAGGGTGCACTTGGGAGGCATTTCCAGGACTGTGTGAGTGCTCTAAGCAATGCCATTGACTAAGGAATTATGCTCTTAAAACAGCTGGCGTGGTAAGGACAGGGTATGGGGATGGTAAAGCCCTGTGAAGGTGGCTGACAAAAATGCACTAGGAAACAGCACTTTGCTTCCCGATTACTTACTTTTCCCTTTTTGGTTATTTCCTTTAAGATCAAAAGCATGGTGGGTGAGAAACACAGAGGATAAGCAGGATCAGAGGGAATGTAATAGTGTGCATTTCTTTGGGACTGAGCTTTCACACTCTAGTGTTTCCAGTTCCACACTTGAGTAGTGTAACACGTTGAAAGAACTTTTAGATCAGGGGTGTCAAACTTGCATTCTATCCTGGGCCAGATCTGAACTATGGGGCTCCTGGTGAGTCAGATTCAATCTGGAATAGAGGGTGGTTCCAGTCCAGGGCATGTAGTGGTGGCACCAGTAACAGCTCAAGCTCTGGCATGGAACATGCAGTGGCTGTGGCAGCTCTGACTCCTGTGGTGTATTCCTTGTTGGAGCCAGAGCTGCTTCTATTGCTGTGGCAGCAATTCTGGCTCTGGCAAAGACCAAGCAGCAGTGGCTCCAGCATGGGGTAGCAGGACTGGCAGTTATGCAGGTAGGGCTCCAACAGTGGAAATGGGTAAAGCAGGTGCTGCTAAGTGCCATGTTCGTTGACCTCAAAAGCCCCAGATCCTTGTGGCAGACTACTCCTGTTGCACCTGCAACTTCTGGCTGTATACTGTGGGCCAGATAGAGCCACATGTTTAACACCTCTGCTTTACATAAATGGAAATGCTAGAAGCTGGCTGTCTTTCCTGAAGATAGGACTGAATCCACTGATGACATAATTTGAATGAAATCGGTGGGGTTAATGAAGCAGAGCACTGGGGTTACTAACTTTCTTTTGATTACCTGAACTTCCCTCTCATCAAAAATCAAGACAAAATTATGTCAGCTATATTACTCATTCATAAATTTATAATTAAAGCTTCAAGGGTATAGGCTGTAGTCATGTTGGTCTAAGGACACAGGCAGACAAGGTTCTTTGGGTAAATCTGATCTCTTTTATTAGACTAAGTCAAATAGTTAGAAAATTTCTTCTTTGCAAGCTTTTGGGGACAAGTACCCTTCATCAGGCTGAGGAAGTGTCTGCAGTTGGTCTGTGCTCTTCCTGGATGGAATAATAAATAATCAGGAGGCTGGTTTGCATATGAGAGAGCCAGTCAGTGAAAATGTAAATTGAGGTAGTCAGTGGGTATGGATTCAGTTTACATTTTCAGTTTGGATTCAGTTTACATTTCTGGTAAACAACAACTGTGTACCAGAATGAACACACACTAAAAATCTGTATACAGGAGATTGTTAACATCACTTTTTAATCTTTCTGCATGAATTTTTAGAAGTTTCAGTCCTACATTTAAACAACTAGGAAATAGCTCTATATCTGGCCATCCTCATGTGCTGTATGAGATCTCCTCTACAGTATTGATTTAGTGTTCCATGTTATCAGTACACAGTTAACTCTTGAAGTTTGCCAACTTATAGAATTTTTCTTAAGCAAAGGGTTTCACAGGATACCAGTCAGTAATCTGATGCTACAGTCACATCCTTCAGTTTGCTCCCTGCTTGCTTGATGAACTTGCACTCAGCACTCGTTTTAAAATAATGTTCCTTCTCTACTATTGATTTATTAAGCCCCCATGGGGAAAAAAAAACATGTAGATCCTTCACCATTTCAACTTCCACTGCTCTTATGGGGCATAGACCATCATATTATAGGAAGCAACCAAGAGTTATTGAGATTTGTGTGCAGTGTCTTGCTGTATAACATGTCTTCCTAGTCACATTACTGGGGGATATATTTTATTGTATGTATCTCAGAAATGTTTTCACTGCTGCTATACTTTAAACTTTGCTTTGTGTTCTAAAGCAATTCAACAATTAACTTTATAGGCAGGTCTTGGAGAATACAAGACAAAAAATTAAAGTTAAATAAGTATAATAAAATATAGTTAATGAATAATAGACTCAAGAATGATGTGATAAAAAGCCTTTATTCATTTTGGCTCTATTAACACTTCTTAAAAAAGCAAATTATATTTCCAAATGTGTTTAGTACTTCTGAAACTAAAACAAATTAACCAACCCCAGTGATCTCCTACATTATCATATAACCCTACATCATCATTATATAATCATATAATTTGTTATAATTTTCCATTTACAGAATCTAATTATTCAGGGAGGTACTGTCTTAAATTCAAAGTTGTCTTCAGTATGGGTAAATATGGTAGCTTCTTTCTGTTCAGCTGACTGCCCAATGATTGCATGAAATTGGAATGGAGAAGCTGTTTTGAGACCCTGTAAAATGTATGTAAATGTATGCCATAAAATTATGGTGACTGATAACTTATTTGTACACTGGGCTAGTTTTCTAAGTGTACACATTAGAGATATACAGATACAGGTAATTATTTGCAAAAAAAATCTTTATGAAAAGAAATATACTTATTTTGAGAAGAGCAATGAAGAATTAAATCCATTTCACTGGAGATAATTTTGTGCAGCTATAGGATTATATGATGATGTAGGAGATCACTGGGGTTTGATCTTTTTTTTAACTTCAGAAGTACTGAACACATTTTGGGAATATATGATATGCTATTTTAAAAACTGTTAATAGAGCTGAAATGAATTAAAGGCTTTTTATCACATCATTCTCGAGTCTGTTAGTCATTAATTGCATTATATCTTAAATTTGTCCCTCCCCAGTGCTGCAACAGGGAAAGAAGTGGGGGAGGGCAGGCAGCAGGGGACTCGAGCTACCTGACCGCCACCACTTGTTCTTCTGTGCCTGTACCCCCAGCATCTGCACCCATGCCACCCTGTGCATGCCCCTTCCTGCCACTTGTTCTCTACTTGGCCTCCCTTGTGCCCTCCCCGCTCTACTACTGCTTACCCCGAGTTGTGGTTCTGTCTCTGCCCCTGCTCTGACTTAGGGCATGGAGGATACGTTGACTTTGGTCTCCACCCAGCCTGACAGCAGCGGTCACAGTAGTAGCAGTTCCAGCCTCTGCCCTGCCCCTGGGACCAGGTTAGTGCTGAAGTTAGGGCCAGGGCCACTGACATAACTGTAACTGCCGAGCAGGGTGGGCTGAAGGTCAACATGTACCTCTGTTCCCCTGGCTGGAGCCAGAGCTGGATCCAGACCAACCACTCTGTGTAAGCAGCTGTGGCAGGAATTTGGCCGGGGGAAGGAAGAGCCAGGCATGGGGAGGGCACAGATGGGAGGGGCAAGTGTTACAGGGTGGGGCCAAAGGCAGGTGGAGGGGATGGGCAGCAGGGAGCAGGGGCAGTGGGGGTAGAGGAGCTGCCTAGGTTGGGGCCAGACCTGGATTCCACCTTGTACTAGAATCCAAAACTAGGGGCTTTCTGCTCCATGTTTATTTACTCAATACATTTATTATAAAAAAAGAGGACTCCTCCTCCAAAAGGTCTTTCCATCCTTCCTGCACAGTAATGCATCGATTCATTTTAGCAACAAAAATCTCCAACCTTTAGTTTGTGTGTTGAACTGCTGGTCTGAAATTTTAAGATGCATGAGAGTGTACATTATATTGGCTTCATATCTCAGAACCATCTCAAAGCAAGTGCCAAGAACTAAGAATTTCACACTCTGTTGTTGCTTATTGCTTATCTAGAAACAGAATCGAAGTGTGTACTTGGAGCTGAATGTGATGGTGATAAGAGGCCAAATGATGAGAAACAAATGTGAGGAGATAATACTGCAGTTCAAATATATGGGAATATTGTGTTGCACAAAACATTCTTCAAGAAAGGAAAATAGAGAACTATAAAAACACTTCAATATTTAAAAGGTTAAATGCATTTCCTGGTGATGAAGTTCACAACAAGTTCTTGTTTAATAATCTGTACAACATTTTAAATCTAGGAGACAAGTGTCATTCCAATTATCTAGACTACACTGATAGCCAGCACTTGTTATAGGAAAATGAGGCCTTACAGTTTCCAACTACAAACCCCAAACCCTGCTGGGAAAATACCAATGTCTTTTCAGCAAAGTTGTGTGGCTGCAAAATCCTGCTTTGTGACATAGGTTAACAAATAACTCTAGAAAAAAATGACAGAGGATGACAAAAAAGTCAGGGTTGTTTGAGTGTCATGTTTAAACCTGCTATATTACCACATCTAGTAAGCTTTTGACATTTCATTAATATCATTTATTTAATTAAAGCAGAGATGTACAGTTCAACATCTTTGCTCATTTGTCTGGAAATAGATTCTTCTCAGGATCACAGGGAAACAGAGCTTTTGATTTTCTTTGCTATGACAATATAATGTACCAGAAATGTAACTTTTAAAAAAAGTATTGTATTTTGCAAAACAGAAAATCATGACAACTGCAAAATAGAAAACCAGGAACTGCAAAATGAGCAGTTGCAAAAGAACAGGAATTTCAGCCTCAGGAGCACTTCAGATTTTCAATGCTGGGGAGGGTCTGATCTGGTTTGGTACCTGAAGCTCTGAAGCCATCAGATTTACCTCTAGCTTCTATTTACTGGAGGAGCCTTAAAAGTTGGTGTAGAGACCTGAGCATCAGATTTGAAGTGGCTAACCTCACGGGGACCACAGTTAAATTACAGTAGGGCTGACTTGAGCCTTTGTCTCTTTTAAGACTAATAGAATTCTTTTGTGTTTCTGAGATGTGATTTTGGTATGGCTCTTAATAGCAGAGGTTCCTTCTACTCTGTATGGACTTTAAAGAGGCCGTGGTCCTTTTCAGCAGAATAGAAATTTGTCCTGCAATCCTTGAATACAACTTCTTTCCTCTTCTTTCCCTGTTGTACAATATCCTAATGGTTAGTTTCTGACCTACTGGTGCCTTCATTTTCGTGGTGCTGGGACTTAAAAGAAATCTCAGAGGTCAGATGATTTCTGATAGAACAAACCCTGTTGATAATTATCCTGGATATAGTTTATATGAGTGAAGACAGGATGAAATTACTTTGGCATTTTCCAGGAGTTTTCATATGCCTTACAGTAAAGCATGCTTCAGAAAGCAATTAGAAGATTAGCATGTTATAGCTAGTCTCCAATCCAAAACTCCATTTTTTTTGTTTTTTCTTAAAGATATATACCTGCTAATACTTAGCTTTCCTGGGGAGCTAAATAGATTTGCAATTTAATAGTGAGTGGTAAAAAAAAAAAATATAGATGATTTGGTTCATAAATATTGATAAATGAAATCTGATATGTAGCTGTGCAGTGTTATGAATAGATTTTTGGGGCTTCTTTTCCATAAATGTTTTAAAATTGTGGCCATCAGGAATTTCTAAGACGATTTGCAAGCTTCTGAGTAATGAGATATTGTTCTTAGCGTACCATAAACAGGGATATAATTTGAGATGAAAAGCATGGAGAATAATTATTTGACAGTAACATTGGTATTGGAACAAATAGTATAAAAGTGCCTAAGGGCAGGTTTTGTATGAGGAGAAGGGATGAAATGAGGAAAGAGTAAATAGGCATATATGCAGCTACTAATAGCCATCAGAAATAACATTTGTATTGCATCATTACTTTGGATGCCTCCAAAACAATTGATTTCCTTAAAGCATATTAAAAGGAGAAAATAAGTTGATGGTTAATGAAATTAGACCATCCAAGAAGATTTAGGAGTGTTCATTGGTACTAGCAGCAGAGGATATAGAGACATATGAGTTTAAAGCAGCTGAAGTATTACCATCAGGAATATTTAACCTCAGAAATATTAGCACAGATTGCCTTTGCAGCTCTTTCAAGTATTTCTTATTCATTACTGTTTTTGTGTATTAGTCATTAAACTTGCAGTCTTCCCTTATGTAGTTAAAAAAGGGAATACTGTACCTATGCTCTTGTTTGAAAATCACAGTCAGATACTCTATCTGCCAAAGTACAGCAGTGACCAGTGAACAATTTGTTACTTTTCACTGTGTTGGCAGAGTAGCTAGTGTCCCTCTCCTGTCAAGCAGAAGATTCCTTAGAAATGGAAATACGTACGTGCCTAAGTTTAAGAAAAGACTGAAAGCCCTTTTTCTACATACCTTTGGCTAGATACACCAAGTAACCTACTTTTCTGTGTGCACATGTACTACATGTACCATAAAAAATAAGCTTGCCCACCTCAATACTTGAAATGCTAATCAAGTTCAATGTAAAAATGTAAGGGAATTCCTGAGATTCCAAAAAATATTTCCTCATCAGTGTTAGATGAACTAAGAAAACAGAGTTGGCAAATGTAGATTCTCTCCAGTGTATTGCAGGCAGTAAGCCAAAAGCTGTCTAGGTGACAAGGTCAAAAGTATCAAAACATGCTAAAATACAGATACACTCTGCTAAAACAATATTCAGTTCATCTGACTCATTGGATCAAAAAGAGAACTTTTTAATAATTGTATTGAAATCTTGATGTGACAAAAACAAAATTAGAGACCCCAAACTAATTTCTTCCGTGTTAGAAATTGGCTATATCAAAATGCAGTACTTCTACCCTAAGTCCTTTTAAGTCTTCACTGAATCACTCCTTAAAAATGTGGTCTGAGTACAAGGACAGACTATTGTCTTAGGCTGGTATACTTAGCCACTGCAAACTGACTCATGCCCTGTTTTTTCTCAGACTTGCTGACCTAATAAAACTATTGCAAGCAATGCTTAGCAAGAGGGTGGAAAGCAGGGTGACTACCCTGGGCACCAAAGCAAAGGGGCACTAACAGGCACAGTCCAGCTATATACAGGATAGAGCCATGCACAGCTCCGTTGGGAGGGGGGCATGGGGACAGGAGAAGGGTGGTTCCCGCCACTGTGTGCACTCCTGGACAAGCATGGGGAGGGGCATGTGCCCCCTGGATCTGTGTGTGGGGCAAGGGGGGGCTGCTGCTGTGGGCTTTGCCCCAGGCACCAAACATTGGCGCTATGGCACTGGTTGCAGGTTAGAATCATAGAACCATACAACTGGAAAGGACCTGTAAGATCATCAAGTCTGGTCCCATACTGCGGGCAGGAAATTATTGGGTTTAGATGAGCTCAACAAGGTGCTGTCACCTTGAGCATTTCCAAGAAGGGTGACTGTGCCACCTCTGCTGGGAGTGTGTTCCAGATTCTGGTGACCCTTACAGAGAGAGGGTCCAGCCTGAATTTACCCTCTATTAATTTATGCCCATTGGTCCTTGTTCTCCCTTGAGGTGCCCACCTGAAGAGCTGCTTTCCTAGTTCTTGATGCTCCCACCTGACGTATTTGTAGGTGGCTATTAAGTCAGCTCCCAGCCTTCTCTTACTCAGACTGAACAGGACCAGTTCCCAGAGTCTCTCCTCACGGGGCCTACCCTCCATGCCTTTAACTATATGAGTGGCCCTTCTTTGTACCCTCTTGAGCTTACCCACATCCTTCCTGAGGTGTGGTGCCCAGAACTGGGCACAGTACTCCAGCTAAGGCCTTACAAATGCCATATAGAGAGGGAGGAGTACTAGGGCTGTGCAAAGCTTCGGGTGCTGATTAAATTTGGAGAAGATTCAGCCTGATTCAGCAACTGAATCTCCGAACCCAAATTGAAATGGGAGACCAATAAAAAGGTCCAAATCAATTTGAAGCTCTCCAGATCAATTTGGAAAAGATTCAGAGAGCTTCAGAGAGATTTGGAGGTTCGAGCAGTCCCCATTTGCCACTCCAGGGAGCTGAACCTGGACTCCGTGCAGTTAAGTAGGGGGCTGGGCAGGGTGGGGCTGGAGGAGAGGGGAGGGGACCATGGACCACCAGGTCCCATCCCCTGCCTGATCCCTCAGGCACCCTGAGTGCTCCTGCCCCCTGCCTGCTCTCCCAGCCCCATATATGGCTTCCCCACCCAGCCCCAGCATCCCAACTCTTAAAAAAAAAAAGCCCCACACTCACCAGCTGCTGCAGCAGCTATTGGGGCCTCTGGGGCCTCATGGTAGAGCCTCCCACACAGTAGGGGGCAGTGGGGATCACCCCCTTCAGCAGGATCCGGTGACTGAGGGTTTGTTTTTTTTTTTTTTTTAAGAGCTGGGACACTGGGGCTGGGTGGGGCAGCCATTGGTGGGGCTGGGAGAGAGGGTGAGGGATGGGGCCTTTTTGATTTGGTTGATTCAGCAGCAGCTGAACCTCTGAATCAGATTTGGCTGAATCAATTTGCGACAGTGATTCGAATCACCGATTTGAATCCAAAGCAAATACTAGCTGCTTCGCACAGGCTTAAGGGGTACCTCCCTGGATCTATTGGCCACACATCAGCTGATGTATGCCAGAGTTTTATTTGCCCTTCTGGTAGCCTCATTGCAGTGTTGGCTCATATTCATCTTCCAGTCATTTGTGACCCCCCAGGTCTTGCTGAGATGATGTGCCAGCCAGTGGACCACCACCCATTGTATGGTTGTGGTGAAAGTTCTTCTTACCCAGGTGAAGGACCTTGTACTTCTCCCTGTTAAACCTTATTTGATTTTGTTTTTCCCATAAATCCTATCTGTCAAGGTCACCCTGAATCTCTGCCCTATCCTCTGGTATGCCCATGTTTCCCCACAGCTTGGTATTATCCACAGACTTAATCACTGAGCTTTTCACCCCCTCATCCAAGTCATTAATGAATATATTGAATAGCATGGGTCCAAGCACCAATCCCTGGGGGACACCACTGGAGATAGCCCTCCAGGATGAGGCCATCCCATTGATTTACCACTCTGGGAGTGGCCTCTAAGCCACTTGTCCACCCACCTCATTGTAGACTGGTCCAGCCCAGTACTCTCCAGTTTGTTAAAGAGGATCCTATGGGAGACAGTCAAGGTTTTACTGAAGTCTAAGTAGATGGTGTCAACCTTGTGTCTCTCATCCAGGTAATTAGTTGCCTGGTCATAGAAGGACACAAGGTTCATCAGGCATGATCTACCCTCAACAAAGCAGTGCTGGTTGCTTTTAGTACCCCATCTGTTACCAGCTTGTAATTGATGGTCTCCTTAACAAACTTTTCAAAGATTTTACCCAGGACCGAGGTCAGACAGACCAGTCTGTAGTTTGCAGGGTCATCCTTCTTCCCTTTCTTAAAGATGGGCACCACATTGGCTCTCTTCCAGTCATCCAGG
>NW_017729032.1:128191824-128192622 GCF_001723915.1 Gavialis gangeticus
AGCAGTGCTGGTTGCTTTTAGTACCCCATCTGTTACCAGCTTGTAATTGATGGTCTCCTTAACAAACTTTTCAAAGATTTTACCCAGGACCGAGGTCAGACAGACCAGTCTGTAGTTTGCAGGGTCATCCTTCTTCCCTTTCTTAAAGATGGGCACCACATTGGCTCTCTTCCAGTCATCCAGGACCACTCCTGAGTTCCACAACTCTTCACAGTTTGGCCAGTGGCACTGTTATAATTTCAGCCAGTTCTTTCATGACTCTAGGGTGCAGGTCGTCTAGCCCACCAGACCTGAAAACATCCAAGTGTTGTAGAAGAACCCTCACCTGTTCTGGGATGATTTCATATAGGCTGTTGCCTTCTCTATGACCCCTTGGACTCTGGTCAGGTATGAAGCTCCCATTGGATTTCAGGAATACTGATACAAAATATATATTTAGTAGTTCTGGCTTTTCATGGGCATTGACTGTGGGTTCCAACAGATGCCCTTCTTTCTCCTGGTTTTATGCCTGACACTCAGTTCAGTTCTTCCTGAATTTCCTCATGAGTAGGGCACTTAGAAAATTGAAGATTTCTTGTTGAAAATTTGTAGCATGTGCATGGGTAAAGTATAATTTTTCATAGATTGCAGCCAGACCACATGGGGAACATGTAGCTTATCAATCTTAAGGCTGCCTCAAAGAAAAGAGACCCCAAATTGAGCTCTGTCCCATCCCTTCTAGTCCCTCCCATCCTGAAGACAGCACTGGGGTGGGGCTGGGTTTCATAGTTAGTAGGGTTGGAAGGGACCTGAGCAGAT
>NW_017729032.1:128194390-128195485 GCF_001723915.1 Gavialis gangeticus
TGCATTGGGTCCCACCACATTTCAGTGAGCCCCACTATGTCTAGGTTAGTGTCAGCTAGCAGGATGGTCGCTTCAGCCCAGCTCACCTCCCTGTCGGGGACTGACAGAAGTTACTGAAGGCTCTCTGCTTTGGAGTGCCTTCATTGGAACCCTTATGTAATGAGGGTTAATTTGTCATTCAATCAGGTACTTTTAAAGTCCTCTGCAGCTGTATTCTTCAGGGCATGACTGTAGAGCACTTTCAGGGGGCTGATCATGTGACAAAATGGCATTTGTGCTAGTGCCCTTAGCATCTGGTAAAAGGTCATCGGCCCATAAGGGTTGAGGCAATAACCAGGTTGTATATTCTTTTTATCAGGTTGGGGTATGATTATGTAGTGAAAGCCTTTTTCTACAAGGGTGCTGAAGACTCATGAGCAGGGATCCTGGTTTTCTCTGATTTAAAAAAAATCCCCAATTTTCAAATTAAAATAAGTAACCCAAAATCCACATTTTTCTATGATTAAAATAAAACACCAGTAATATACAGACACATATATAGTAGTATTTCATTTTAATCATGGAAAAATGTGGATTTTGAGTTACTTATTTTAATCTGAAAATTAGGGATTTTTTCTTATCAGAGAAAACCAGGTTCCCTGCTCATGAGTCCCACTGACCTCTATTGGAATTGAGTTTTCAGAACTTCTGAAACTCAGGCTCAGAATAAATTTCTGTATTGACTTTCATAGAATCATAGAAGTAGGGTCGGAAGGGACCTTGTAGATCTTCAAGTCCAACCCCCTGCCTGGGCGGGAGAAAAGACTGGACTCAAATGAGTCCAGCCAGGTAGTCATCAAGCCTCTTCTTAAAGATCCCCAGGGTAGGAGCCAGCATCACTTCCCTAGGAAGCCCTAACTGTGAAGTAGTTCTTGCGGATGTCTAATCTAAACCTACTCTCTAATAATTTGTGTCCATTGTTTGTTGTCATGCCAGGGGGCGCTAGGGGAAACAGTGTCTCCCCTAAACCCTTCTGGTCCCCCCTAGTGAGTTTATAGACAGTCACCAGGTCCCCCCTCAGCCTTCTCTTGTGAAGGCTGAACAGGTTTAGGTCCC
>NW_017729032.1:128196082-128203099 GCF_001723915.1 Gavialis gangeticus
GCCTGTGGCCAGGACCAGGTCCAACAGGGCGTTTCCTCTGGTGGGACTGTGCACCTCCTGGATTAAGTGGAGGTCTTGTATCTCAGCTAGGAACCTCCTGGAACAGTCCATCCTGGCTGACTGTTCCTCCCAGCAGATGTCCGGGTAATTAAAATCACCCATGACAACTACATCCCTTGCCTTAAGTGCCTCTGCAAGCTGGCCCAAAAATTCCCGGTCCAGCTCCTCCCCTTGGTTGGGGGGTCTGTAGTAGACCCTCACCGTCAAATCGCTCTCCCCATGGCCCCCTTGAATCTTGACCCAGAGCACTTCAGCCTGCCCTTCCTCTGACCCCATTCTGCTGGCAGAGGATGTGTATTGCTCCTTGACATAGAGTGCCACACCCCCACCTTTTCTTCCTTCTCTATCCTGCCTGTAAAGCCCCTAATGCTAACTGCCCAGTCATGGGACGAATCCAACCACGTTTCTGTTAGCCCTATGACATCTGGGTTTGAACTAGCTATTCTGACGGCGAGTTCCTCCTGTTTATTCCCCATACTACGAGCATTGGTATATAGGCATAACCAATATACCAATATCCTTTTACACCCTTTGGAAGCTAGTTGCTTTGCTGAAGCATCATGATGTATTTTCTCATGGTTACAGCATAGAGGCAGAAGCTAGGGGATCCATTTTTAATTCCTGCTGTCATAGACTTACTGCATAATGTCAGACAAGTCAGGTAAGCTCTTTGTTCCTCAGCGTGCCTTTCTGTATGGTGTGACTAATACTGATCAATGTTTAGGAGAGTTCCTTAAGGAATTGGCTGAAAAGAACATCCTTATCTACTATCATAAGGATCTAAAAGATTTGTGCAGACCACATCTGTGTTTTACTCCAGCATCAAGAATAAATCTTCTAATAAGTGGTAAAAATGAAGGAAAAAAACCCCTTCTAAATTAACTGTCACTCGATTCATTGGTAGCAGGGGCATAAACAATTTTGTCTGTGATTGCCTGTCTCACTTTTCTATTATAGTGCATTTGTTCTAGCTACCCTGTAATTACTGCATTGAATCCAGTGGAATAATCATTTGATTCATACTCAAATAATTTCTATGAGCATAATTTAATTCTTTCTGAACAGTTCATGGCACATTGTATGTGAAGTGGTGCTGATGGTACACTTCACAGTGCAAAGCTATGTCAAGTTTGTGCCATGTTAAAATAGTTTTCTATATTGTGTAGAGCCTGCGGGATACAGATGGTATTGTGTATGAGGACAGCCTCTACTGTGACCAGTATGATACCAGTTTTGGTGCTAGCCTACTACTGTGCTCTGATGGCTACACTCCTGAGTGAGAAAATAGAACATTTGGAGCAGGGTCCCCCACCAGGACGAGTGTGGTCAGCTAAATATGTCATTGGGATGTACATGCAGACATTACTCTTATATCGACTTAAACACAGATTTGTACAGACACTGGGACAGGTTAGGTCAGGCAAAAAATGGCTGGCCCAATCAAAGTTAGTTCATCCGAGGTGGTGAACTAAGATCAGGAACAGGTTAGCCCAATCTGATGAACACTCACATTCCGAACAAAGCCCTGGGGCTGGGAATACCCACCTGCTTGCTGAAGCCCTGTGGTTGTGCTCTTCCTACCCCTTTCCCCACCTCCCCCAAACATTTGCACAAGCAGAACCCAATCTGTGATTGCACAGTTTAACGTAAGCCAGATGATTGTAAACCAAGTAGAGGGAATGTGTACACATATCTTCAGCTATTTATGAGAACTCAGCTAAGAACAATCCTTAGATGCAGGCTGGCTTACAAGTACTTTACAGGTTTTGTTAAACCTTAGCTATTATGGTCAAGACTTGATGTGACATGGCATGGTGAATGAGTTTACAGTATTTTATTATATCAAGAAAGCTTGAATTTTGTTTGTGCTGCATAATGCCATACCCCCAATGCTTTCAGTGCTTGCTCCTGTAAAATTAGTAAGCTCAGTCATGACTTTAACATAGTGTTTTCAAGTTTTTATTTAGTGGGGAAATACTTTTTATATTGGTAGACAGCAGGAATCCTGGCTTTCTCTGATTAAGTATATAGATACACATATAGTGGCATTTAATTTTAATCATGGAAAAATGTGGATTTTGGGTTACTTTTTTAAATCTGAAAATTGGGGATTTTTTTAATCAGAGAAAACTAGGATCCCTGGTAGTCGGCCTCCTTCAAATGTGACTAGAGTTCTGCTGCCAGAGATTTTAAGGAGTATGAATATACCTTCTTGATGCCATTTTGGGAGGTTGAGGTACATGTTGAAGAGTCAGGATATGTAGGGCCAGATCCTATTCTACTTATTAGATGCCTAAGCATAATCCTGTTCCACCTTGCCCGAGTTCCTGAAAATATATGAATGCATCTGCTTTTGTAACACTCTGTCATCTTAGCCTTAAGATTAAGTCCTAACACGACAATTTTGCTTTAACAGTTTCTCAGAGATTCAAGTAGGGTAGAATAAGACTGCATATAAGAAATTGAGTCCATCTGGGTGTAATAGGTAGAATAGGACCTGGCCATTTTGGCTTAATTTCTCAAGTTGAGTGTATTATTGTAAACTGTACTTGCTTAATTGCATATGCAAATGGACAGTGAGATGTGTAAAGGCCAGAATTTTGCATGTAAAGGCCAGAATTGTAAATATATATGTGGGGATTATGAAGCAATATTTTGTATATTATATTTTTAATATTTAATAATATTTTATTTCAATGAACTTTATAATTACAAAAATCATCCCAAATGGTCCAGCATCATCAAAGTGTAAAGATTGTGTGGTTTAACAAGACTCAAGATTCTAAGCACAAACTAAAATATATTTGTACCTGTGTACATGAAGTGTTTGATTTGCCTACACTTGGCCACCTCCCCACCTCTCCAGAACACACATCCTGAGCAGGACAACTGGGTTCCAAGATGAAAAGTGAACTAGAAACAGAAAGCTGTAGTTTATATGTACGGAACTTTATATTATTTCAAGTTTGGTAACAAATAATGATCAGTATGTAATAATTTTATTTGAGTGTATTCAACATTCATTGTTACCTGGCACAGTACACAAGCTTTTTGTTTTTTGAAGAACATGGCTTAAGTATGGCATGTATACTAGAGTTAAAATAAAAATGAGTTTGAGTTTTTGTATTTGTTAGACAAGTCTTTATGAGAAAAGCATTACTTTGTTAATCACAATCAGTAGTCTCTGCTCAACAGCTTCATGCAGGGAGTTTTGTGCTGAAGTGCTCTAGCAAATGGAAACTTAGAATGTATCTTCCTACTCTTTGCTTGACTGTGCTGCTGCTACTTACCAGCTCTCCTTTAGTTGAAAAAAATTGAAAAACTGTTGCTAAAAAGATATAATTAGGTTATGTAGTAGTTATTTAACATTGTAGCAAAACTTTTTTTTTTTTTTTAATACATGTCAGGTTAAAACAGAAGGAAACAAAGGATTTCTGTTCTTGGGGATGCATACTTTGGAAACATGCATCTCTTGCTCGGTAGTTTAATCAGAACTTGAATGAGTGGTGATCACCTCTAAGGCTTGGATATCTTAGACTTTGGCAGAGCTTATTGATATACAGGAAACACCACCCTTCAGTTTCATAAGATATTGCCTCTGTTATTCCTAATATGGTCTTGTTAAAAATGTTTGGGGTTCTTTCTAAGAAGAGAAAACTAGCTGATAAACGATGAACTTTGCAAGAAAGGTGGATAGAAAACTATTTATATAGGCTGTATGGTAGAAAAGTGGTATGTTTTGTATGTACTGAAAGTACTTCTGAGATGAAGGAATACAATATGAAAGCCTTGTACAACAAAGCATTTTGAATATAAGGTCACTGGTCAGTTTTATGACAGTAACATTTTTTCAACTGAAAAAAAATCTTTAAATTCAAAATGGAGACTATGCAGATATTAACCAAGAAAGCAAAGGATTTAGTGAGTGCTGTCAAAGCAACTTATCTGGTTAATCAAATGATTGCCATGAAGCTGAATCTTTTTTGTTTCTGATGGATAATGAGTCAGAGTGGTGACAATTTCAGGAATGTTGCATCCTGAAAGTAGAATGCAAATTGAAAGTACTAATGTCAAGATTTGTTGTATTAAATTATAATCACGTATCAATAAATCAGTCACTTTCAATGAATTTTTGTTTTGTATTTGGTGAAATTACTGATAATGAAGATGCTCTATAGCTTGCAGTGTTTATTCAAGGAGTAGACAGTAAATTTACTCTTAAGCAGGAAGCAGTTTCATGAAAAGCACAGCTATTGGCCAGGTTTTGCTGGAAGAACTTAAAATTGTAACGGAACTTAGTCAACTTAGTGTTGTTTATGCAGAACTGAGTATTATGACAGATCCCTACCTGTAATGTGTAGGGTAAGAAATGGGTTAGTTGTGCCATTTAAAAAACAAATGGGATCTTAAACTATGGATTCTTCTGGGTTAATCATATACTACTGCATCGTATACCAGGAAAAATTGTTCACAAAAGCACTTGATTTCAAACATGAGAAGAATATTATTCTGTCAGCAATCAACTTCATCAGATCAAAAGGCTTCAATTGCCATCAGTTCCAACAACTGTTATCAGTCAGCCATGTAAAGTACTTTTAAAGTGCCTTTGTGATGTCCACAGGCTGAGCAACGCTGGCATGCTGAGATGGACCCATGATCTTTTGGAAGAAATAATTTTGGCAAAAAATATCTTTCAAGAATTGTTTAAGTGATGAGAAATGAAAATGTGATTTTACATTTTTAGTAGACATGGCTCATCATGTGAACAAATTTAATTTGAAACTTCAAGGGAAAGATCAATTTGTAAGGGACCACATATCAAGGGATTTTAAACAAAGTTGCATTTTATGGAATTGAAAATGAAGGGGAAAAAAATCACTACACATCTTCTGAGCTTGAGCAATCATGCAATTACTGACCTGCAGTAATCAAACAAGGCTACTAAATTAGTAGCGATATAACCAGCCTGCAAATGCAGAATGGGGGTTCCCGCTTTGTGTTTGTAGCCTGGGCTCCTCGCTGCTGCTAGGAATGCATGTGATTCATGAGTTTCAAACATGGAGGAAGACCCCTCTGTACGGAAAATCCCTTCCCTCAATTCTACACTTTCAGATGCACTCTAGGAAATTCCCTACGGAGGAGTTTCCCTGTGTGCATCCACTAGTATGGAGGGAGGAAATAGGAGTCCCTCTCCCCATCTTCCATGTTTGTAGATGCATGCAGAGGGAAAATTCTTGTAGAGGGATTTCCCAACACCTGCCTGAAAACACAGAGGGCAGGGGAGACCACTACTCAACGTGATGACCGCCTGCCCTTGCAGGCATGTGGGGAAACCCCCTGCAGCAGATTCTCATGCTTCCCAACAAGAGGCTATGTCTACAAGTTGGAGCTTTTCCCCTGCTTGCAAACATGCTCCGAGTCAGCAGCAACTGGAAATGCCTATAAGCATCTCAAGAGTGTGATCAGCTTTGCAGTGACATCAAATCAGAGAAAATTAGGTTTGGAGGTCATAGAGTCCAACCTACAGCTCAAAGCAGGACCATCCACAACTAAATTATCCCAGTCAAAGCTTTGTCTATCTAGGTCTTAAAAACCTCCAAAGATGGAGATCCCCCAATTTCTCTGGGTAACCTGTTCCAGTGCTTTACTACCCTTCTAGTGAAAGAGATTTTCCTAAGATGTAACCTAAACTTCCTTTTCTTCAGCTTGAAACCACTGCTCCTTGTTCTGTCATCTGCTACCACTGAGAACACTGTAGCAGCTCTGTCATTTTTGTAATAGGTAGTTGAAGGCTGCTACTAAATCCCCTCCCAGTCTTCTCTTCTCTAGACTAAATAAACCCAGTTCCCTCAGCCTTTGCTCAGAAGTCATGTGCCCCAGCCCCTGAACCATTTTCATTGCCTCCTGCTGGACTCTCCTCAATTTGTCCACATGCTTTCTGCAGTGGAGGGCCCAAAACTGGACACAGTACTCCAAATGTAGCCTTACCAGTGCTGAGTTACTTTCCTCAACTGCTGGCAGTACTCTTACTAATGCAGCCCAGTATGCTGTTAGCCTTCTTTGCAACAAGGGCACACTGTTGGTTTGTATTTATCTTATTGTCCAGTGGAACCCCCAAGTCCTTTTCTGTAGAGCTGCTGCCTAGCCAATCAGTTCCCAGCCTGTTACTGGTGCACGGGATTGTTTTGTCCTAAATGCAGGATTTTGCACCTCTCCTCATTGAACCTCATGAGATTTCTTTTGGTCTAATACTCAAATTTATCATGGTCTCTCTGAATCCTAGTCCTACCCTCCAGCCTATCTACTACTCTCCCCATACTAAACACAAAAAGAGAAGCACTGGTGGGGAACATAGAAGTCAATAGCAACTTGGACAGCAGTGACCACAAGATGACCGAGTTCAGGATCCTGAGGAAAGGAAGGGTGGAGAGCAGCAGAGTAAGGACCCTGGTCTTCAGAAAAGCAGACCTCAACTCAAAAAATGATGGGCAGGAGACCAGTCTGGGGAGATCTGGTTGTTAGGGCTGTGCGAAATGGAAACGTTCTGTTTCGACCAGCATTTCAACATTTCAATGGAAGAGTGTTACGTTTCAACTTCTGTTTAGAGTCAAAACGGCTGTTCCGTTCCGTTCTGTTCCGTTCTGTCGAAACGTTTTGCTGTTTCAACCGTTTCAACATTTTGCCCATAGGATATAATGGGGAAAGTTGAAACAGCCTATAGCTTTGTCATTTCTAGCTAGATTTAGATGAAACTTGCAGGAATGCTAGTTACTTCTGAGGGCATGAAATGTGCCAAGTTTCAAGAAGATAAGTGTAGGGAGTTCAGAGAAACTGCACCCCAAAATCTTGAGAGCAAAACTCATGTCATCTGTATATGTTAAGCCACAGTGGGGTAAAAACTGCAGGCATGCTAGCTCCTGCTGAGGCCACAAAACCTGCCAAGTTTCAATGAGATAT
>NW_017729032.1:128208099-128219121 GCF_001723915.1 Gavialis gangeticus
TGCACCCCAAAATCTTGAGAGCAAAACTCATGTCATCTGTATATGTTAAGCCACAGTGGGGTAAAAACTGCAGGCATGCTAGCTCCTGCTGAGGCCACAAAACCTGCCAAGTTTCAATGAGATATGTGCAGGGGTTTGGGGAAACTGCACCTCAAGCTGCAGACAAGCAAAACTCATGACATGGGTGACAATTTGTTGTTAAGGTGCAGCAGGGTGAAAACTGCAGGCATGCTAGCCCCTGCTGAGGCCATGAAGCCTGCCAGCTGTCAAGGAGATGGATGCAGGGGTTCTGGGTTCTGGGGCCCTGCACCTCTGGCCACAGGCAGGCAAAACTCATGTCATGGGTGCTTGTGCAGCTGTGTCTGTCTTGGGGCAGAGGGGGTGGGGAACCACTGCAGGCCTGGCTGCTAGGCCCTGCTGTGATCACAAAGCCTGCCAGCTGTTAAGGAGATAGATTCATAGATTGTAGAGTCGGAAGGGACCACAGAGGATCATTGTGTCCAACACCCTGCCGCTGGCAGGAAAGAGGACTGAGGTCAGATGACCCTAGCCAGGTATCTATTAAGCCTCTTCTTGAAGACCTCCAAGTTAGGGCTCAATGCTGCTTACGAAAGGTCAGATGTTATGCTAGGTGCCCTGCTGCAGCCCTGCTTTGAGGAACTCCTCTCCCTCTGACTCCTGGGGCCAGACTGCCTGACCTGGTCAGGCCCTGTTCTGATATGACTCAAGCCTGGCCCCTTTCTGGTCAGGTGTCTCCTTAACTGGCCCCTGCCATACCTGCAGGATGCTTCTCCCTCAGCCTTTCCTCTTAGTGACAGGCACCCTAAGCACCCTGTTGCACCTGGAGATCAACAAGGGAAATTGCACCTTGCTGATCTTACTCCAATTTTTGAAATAGTTGACAATGAGGTGCTGATAAAACATTTACATGAACTGGTGGGTATCTGGGACAGCTCAAAATTGGGTCTACACTTTCTTATCAGGGAGATCCAGGAGAATGATGATGAACAGGTGCTTATCACCCCCCCAGGACCTCTCCTGTGTGGTTCCATCTTGTCACCATTCCTATTCAATATGTAAAAAATTAAACTGATGTGCAAGATTTATAGTGAGATGCCATCAGTATGCTGATGACACCAAACTCTACCCCTCCTTCCCTTCTGACTCTGGCCCAGTCTTTGTCCTTTCCTAGAACTTGACTACATTTGGAGACTGGATGTGGGTAAACCAGTTGAAACTGAATCTAGAGAAGATGGAAATGATGGTGATGAGCAGAAAATTTAACTTGGTGGGAGGAGGAGGGAGGGAGTGAGGGCATATGCAGCTGGTGCAGAATGCGGTAGTCTACCTTCTAATGGGGCTGCGTTGCCAGGACCACATTATTGTAGTACTCCAGAGACTACACAATTCCAGCTGCTGTTTTTGACCTATGAGGCCATAAATGTCCTGGTCCCAACATACCTAAGGGATTGCCTTCTCCCTTATGTCCTGTTACAGTCCCTCAGGTCAGCCACGAACAACCTCCTACAAGATCATCAGTAGACCGAGTCCACTTGCTAAAAATGTCTGTGACGCTGTTCTCTACAGTTGCTTCTCAGCTCTGGAACTCCCTCCATCCTAAGATTTGCCTAAGTTTGGCCATCTTTCAAAAGCACAGGAAGAATTTTTTCTATTTGAACAGAAATTTACTAAACAAAAGCAGGATAAGATATTGCCTGGGAAGGGGAAAGGGGGGTTACTGTTTTATCTTGCTGTTTTAGTTCTTTTTAAAATTGTTTTGGTTCTCTTGTTGCTCTCCTATTTTTAAGCTATTCTTTTTCTTTATTGTAATGATTTTCATTCTAGGCCATTCAGTTCCACTGGGAGCTGCTTAGAGGTCTTTATTGTGTTTCCTCTCACTTCTTATTCTGTCTCTCCCCTTCTCTCTCTCTAATATTTCCTGTGTACAGTGTTAACATTACTTTAGCTTTTTTGAAATTATGCTGTAATTTACTACTGGAACTGACAGGTTGCTCTCAGGGATTTATATATGCAGGGGTTTAATCTAAAAATAGAGCAGCAAAAGGTTAGTTGCCAGAAATAGAGTAAAGCTCTAAGCAGACCAAGTAATTTCTTTTTTTTAGCTCTATGATGATGACAGACCGTCTTTTTCTACTTACTTTTCTATGTGGTTGTAAATAGATAAGATTATAGTTTGAATGCATTTTTTTTACTTAGTTATATGGCAGACACTAAGTGATAAATTTTCTGCATTATCTATATGGAAGGTCACTATTCTCTAGTATTCCCAGAATCATAAATTTACGTCACTCAGGATAAGAGAACATGTAATAATAATTAACCTTCTCCACCAACCCTCACCCCAAAAAAATGACTTTTAGAATACTCTTGCAGTTTGTTCTACAAATTCATTATTTAGGTACTTTGGATGAATGGTTATGCTAATATGTGCAGGTGTAAGCTATTTATAGAATTTCAGGAAAATATGTATCATGGTTGGAAATTATGAGTAAACAACAGTGAATTTTTAAAGGACTGCAACAGAGTTTAGAGTTAGGGGAAAATAAGCTTAATTTCCTTTTAGTTATGCATTTCCCTTGGCTTGCTTCTTTATCTTAAGAGGCACATGCATTGATGTATATGGTCTTTCCAGCCTCATCTTCAATTTGCCTTCCAAACATGCACATAAATTGTGACTCCTAACATTGTCAACCTTTTTCTTACGTTATTTCCCTTAAAATAAATTTCTTTTGGCTTTTATAAAGCCCACATTTCTCTTCAGACAGCTGCCCTCCTTATATGTGAGCATTCTTTGTGCTAGAGGCTAAGAAAGTATACTTTAATCCTCCTTGCATCAGATTGTTTAAATAAAGATAGTTCTGCATTTTAAAATTTAGAACTTCATACAAATTTAGAGTTCCTGTATCTAATAACAATTCTACTTATTTTACAGCCTGCTCATAAAAAGATTAGGAGCATCTAAAATTATTTAAGAGCAGGTAACTTGTGTTCAAGGATATGTAAGGAAGATAATTTTCATTCAATATTTTATAGTAGTAGTTTGTTTATAGCTTTTGCTAAAGCAATACAATTAAATGAAAAATAAAATATATAAATGAATAGTAATTTCTTTTTGCTAAAAACATGCAATAAGATTATACATTCTACCAGTTTAAACCAAATTAAAACAGAACATAGTGTATGATGATACAAAAAAATCAATAAAATAAAGCAATGGACAGTACAGTAAAGTAGGGGAAATTATTTGATTTTGAATCTTATTCTTTGTGCAAGGCATGAAATACATCTAAGGAACAGGCTCTGAGTTTGAGAGAAACCAAAATTTTTTTGGTACAGCTGTTACCCCGCAGCCTTACTACAGACAGAACTGCTCCTGGCATCCCCACATACTCTGTCAAGCCCCCGAAGGGCTTATCACTGCCATTTATGCATTGCTGCTGCTACCATAAATGTCCCCTGGTTCCATTCTGTTCCCTGCTATTCCAAATTATTTCCATGATCAGCCTCCCTTTATTCCCCAAACCCATCAGACCCCACCATTCTTCTCATGCCCACTGAGTCCCACCCTGACCCCTTAGCATCCCCCCCTCACACCCCACTGAGCCCTTCCCTGTCTGAGCATTCAAACCTCACTACAGCCCCTGACACCCCCTGAGCCCCCCTCACCCACAATCCCTCTTGCTCCCAAACACCCTCATGCCGCAGACTCCACTACACCCTGAGTCTCAAACTCCATATGCCTTTCACACCTACCTACCCCCACAATGCCCCAACCCTTCCTCAATTTACACCCTCTATCCTATGGACTTCTGTTCCCCCAAAACTCCTTGATACCCATGATCCCCCTCCCCCATGCTGTTTCTTGGGGCTCCAGGAGCCCCTTCCTCTCAAACCCTTCCAAAACAACTGCCCCTGATCTCTCATGGCCCCTGACCATGAGGCAGGGCTGTAACTGCTTCCCACTCCCCCACCCCCCTTTGTTCTGCTTCTCCTTGCAGCTTGCACACAGTCAGTGTTCACTGTCTTCCAACCTCAACAAAAGGGGGATACTGTTGGGGTCAAGAGGGAGACTGACTCCAGCCATTTGCAGTATTCCTACCTGGGGAGACTATACTCTGGATCCACCCCTGCCCAGCTTTGTACTGTTCTGGCTGCACCACTGGCTCAGCCTCCAACAGCTTCTGTCATCTGCTTTAATTAATAACCCAGGAAAAGGTGACTGCAGTAACTTACCTCTTTATGTCACCTTTACAACTTCTCCCTGGTTCTGATTGCTGCATCACTGCATAGCTCAATCTGCTTTTAGACTCGCCCCTCCCCTCCTTGTCTTTGATTTTTTGTGGGGTTGAATCTCCCAGGAAAAAAGCCACCCTATACAGTTCCTAGGTAGCAGCCCACCTTTCTTGGACATGCAGGAGGCTGATCAGAAAAATGTTACCAAGAACAAACAACAAATAGGATCATTGTAGAAGAAGGGAGAGCTTGATTAAAAGAAGAACAAGTGTTGTTAACACCTTGGAGTGAAGAGATTAGCAGAAATTAAGTAGCTAATAATGAGCCCTAAATCAGTTGACTCCCTCAGGTTCAAGTGAAAAGAAATGTGACTGTCTCTGGCTGGCAGTTTAAAAACAAACTTTCAGTGAAGCGGGAATCAAATGTGGGGGTGGGGAGGGGGCGGGCATGATTGCACTCCCAGAAGTCCTGGATCTGTTCCTGGATACCACCTGTCCATGACAATTACAGATCTTAGTACAGTGAATTGCATCTAGTAATGGCCTTTTGTTGTTTGTAGTTTTGTACCACAGATGAGTAGGTTTCTGAGCCAAAACAGTGCTTGATTAATCTCAAAAAGGAGAATTTCAAGAAAGTCTCACTGCCCTGCAGAGCTGGCCTTACAAGTGGGTGATGTGGGTGACCACTCAGTGCTGCGCTCATGGGGGTGCCACATGCATACACATGCGCACACATGTGAGCAACCTGCACTCGGAGAAGCAGTCTTCACCTGCTCCACCCTGGTCACTCCTAACCACAGGCTGGAGGAGCAGTGTGTCTAGACCTGCCTACCCCCCATGTCTAGCTGCTGCTTAGGAGGAGCTGGGCTGGGCACATGCAGGTGGGGTTGTGCCTGCTTCTGTCCACTTTCTTTACTCTTGCATAGCAGCAGTGGTACCTTCCTGGAGCACCATGTTGCTCTACCTTCCTATCAGATTGCACCCCACGCTCCTGCCTCTGCCTCCAGCAGTGCCACTGATTGGGGTGGAAGAGAAAGAGGCCACCAAAATACAAGTTCACCCAGGGCACCATCTCCCCTAAGGCCAGCCCTGACTGCCTGCACATCTGTTTATAAACAGATCTGTTTATATGTTGGCATCTTTAATTCTTAAACTTATGCATTGTTTTAATATAAGGATATATTGGGTCAGTGATTCTCAGTACATTTCCCAGGCCATTTATCTGGAGTAGACTATAGATGATGTTTAACCACTCAAAGAAGGGTTTATTTTTAGGAGAGACTTCTAAAATATATGTATTAGGGTATCTGGTAAGCATAAAATATACAAGTTTCATCCAATAATTTAGAACTTTTAGTTGAGCTAAAGTGTTCACATCAGTCCCATTTCAGGGTCCATAAGTACCCCTCTCATAGATGTAGAGACAGGCGAGATGTTATTCATCCTCTTCTGTGTCACTATAAGTGACAGGTCTCTCAACCCCTGTATTTATTCTTGTGTGCGCTCCCCCCTGCCCCCAATCCTGCCTCGTCCATCTCTTTCTTTGTGCCAATTCTTATTTCACCCTTTGTCAAGATGTTCATGTGTACTTGTTTCATTTGCCAAGTTTACACATCTGCATTTGTTATCTTTGTCTCATTAGTAAGTTCTTACTTTTTATGTTTGTCATTGAGTTTTTTAGCTGCTGTTTTTGCATTCCATTCAGTGTATTTTTGATCATTAGTATGTTTTTCTTTCTTTTTCTTTCTTACTGGGTCATTGTGTAGTCATGAGGCCCTTTCTTCCCATGCTGCTTTTCAGCACATTAGCTTACCATAGATTAGCATAACTATGGCCCAGCACAACCAGAACTCCTACAGTAAGTAACAATTAACTATAAGAGAGCTTTTCATTGATGTTATTGCTAACTTATTCCATAATTTTAAATGACCTCTGGAGTAAAAATCTGTCTTTAGATCTATGAAGTCTACATATAAACGATTTAGCCTTTTAACATTTTTAGATGCTAACTAATGCAATGCTAAGCAATAGCGCATGCTAAAGAACCATCTTTGAAACCAGCCTTCTCCTCTCCCAAAAGTTATTTTCAGAAATCCACTGAAAAATCAAAAAGAAAATGTCTCTGTAGCAAGGTTTGGGTTCCAGGGGTGGCCGCAATGCCCTCTGGTGATCATGCAATCCCTACCCTGCTCCAGCTCTAGGGTACCCTCCCCTTCTCATTCTCCTGCCATGTCTTGATGATCAAAAGGGAGGCTGCCTAAGGGTCCTAGAGAGAGCCCTTCTCTTTCTGACAGCCATCAGGTCCCACCCAGACTCCACTGGTCTAATTTCTGCATGTCTTGGGCTAAGTAGGCCCTCCTGACCCATCTTTCTCTTGCAGGGCACCTGTGGCCTTAAGGGCTATTCAGAGCCTTTCACCTCCTCTACAGCCATGCCCATGTCTCATAGGTGTTACCACTCTCCCTTGTTGGGGCTTAGGTCTTCCTGGCCTCTGCCTCTTTACTTTCACTGGGCCTTCAAGCGTAGGTTCACTGTTCAGGGCCTGCCTTCTAGCCTGCCCGGGTGCAGGGCCCCTTGGCCCCGTCTGTGCCCTGCTTGGGCATGGAGCCCCCTGGCCCTGTCTGGCTTCTGCCTGGGCTTTGCTTAAGCCAGCTCAATGTCCTAAGTCCCCAGTTCTTGGCAGTGCTCATAACACTTGTGTGCCCTGAGGCCCTACTGGGACCTCTGTACTACCCCTAATAGTTTCAACCCAAACCACGAGTTTAAAATGTAACAAATAAATAAGCACATTGGCTATAATACAAACTAGACCTGCTATAGGTCCAAATATCAACAGTAGCTTACTGTCTGTGTCACCTAGCTTCCCCTTACCTGGGTCATATTCCTCTTGTAGCAAGCCTTCAGTGCAATACTTGTATTACTGGGGCATTTCAGGAGTCACCAGCACTCTCCTGCAACCTTCCAGACCAGGGGCTCTGCTTTTGGCAGCTTTCAGAGCCTGACTGCACCTCTTGCTCAGACTGTGGGCTTATATACTGCCTAAACCCTACCTCTTCTAATCAGGTGGTGCCTCCTTAGCAGGGATCCTGGTTGTCTCTGTGTAAAAATTGCAAAGTCTCTAATTTAAAAACGCCAAATCCACATTTTTCTTAAAATGAACCCCCACATACACACACAGGTAGATAAATAGGGGGGTGTGTGTGTGTGTATGGGGAGTTTTAATTTTAAGAAAAATATGGATTTTTTTCACACATCTGTCTATCTATAGGTAGGGTGTGTGTGTATCTACCTATCTATCTCCCTGTGTGTGTGTGTGTGTGTGTGTGTGTGTGTGTGTGTGTGTGTGTGTGTGTGTATCTATGTATGTATGTAGGCCGCTGCCTACCCCCAGCCCTGGCCGCTGGTTGTGGGAGGCAGTAGCTGCTACAGCGGAGTGAAACACAGAGCCAGGCTCCCCATCCCCCACAGGTGGCACAGCTGAAGTGGAGTGTGTAGGGGGGCAGATGTTGGCTGGTGGAAGTGGGCTTGGGGCTCCCCACCCTGCTGCCCCTCCCCCTGGGGGCCTTCCCAGCCCAGCATGCAGGACCCAGTGTGTCAGGGAAGAGAGGGACAGGGAGGCATTGTGCCACCATTGGGAGCCCTGCACCACTATGGCAAGGCATTGCCTGCCTACCCAGCAGCAGTTGGGGGCACAATTCTGTACTGCCACCCCTGCTGCTGCTGGGTGGACAGGGGGCACCTCACCATGATGGCATAGGGTTCCCACGGTGGCACCAAGCTTCCCTGCCTCGCTCTGCCACACCAGGTCCCAGCTGCTGGGCCATGGAGGCTGCTATGGGGAGGGCAGCAGGGTGGGGAGCCCATATCCACCCCTGCCCCACACACAAATCTGAGGGGCATGCGCCCCGCATATTTTCCCAGGAGTGCACGCAGTGGCAGGGAATGAGTGTGCATTCCTGCCCTGGCCCTGGGCCCACACCCACAGCCCCCACCCCAACCACATACCCTTCCATGCCTACCCCCATCCTGCCCCACGCACCCCAGCCACCATACCCACACTGCACACCCCACCACACACACACACACACACACACACACACACACTCCCCAACCACCCCCCACATACACCCCGTTTTCTCTGCACACACAATATATGAGTAAGACTATATTTTGAGCTATTATGCAATAATTTCTAGATGCACTATGCAAACACATATACATCAGGACAAAACTTTTTTTAAATAAAATTAAAATAAGTTATAGTAGGTGTTTGAATTTTTAGTATATAATTTGTTTTCTTTCTGGTTTCAAGGTGGCAGCACCTTCCCTCCCAAAAGGAGTACTTCCAGGTCAAGGGGAGGGATTTCCAGTGGCAAAGGTCAGGGGTTAGGGTGGGACTTCTGGTCCCAAAATGATGATCAGGGGGTGGGGGACCTGTCAAGGGGTGGGGCTACCCTTGCAGCCCTTGACAAATCACCAAACTCATTAAAAAGCCCTTTAGCTGAAATAATTGCCCACCCCTGCTCTTTTGACTGCCATTTCTCTCCTTAAAGTAACAGGATACCCAGGATCCCTGTTACAGTCTCTCAAATATTTTGGCTGAAATGCACATAAGACTAGTAGGCTGATATAATACAGCAACTCTTTTATCACCTATTTTAAAAATTGGGACTATAATATTGTCCTTCCAATACTTTGGAAAAATGCCTTTTGAAATAATTATATTAAAACAGGACACCACCAAGCAATTACTTCCTTGAGGTTTTTTTGAGGGGAGGAAATCAAGGCTGAGGGCCTTTCCATTGCTCAGTAAGGATATGTATCATCTTACTTGAGATTCAAGGTGAGATAATGACATGCTTGTAGCTTAATGGATAACATCTCCTTCAACAAGAAGCCATTATTTCCTTTACCATCTGTTAGTAAGTTGTTAAACTTATTTAAAAAACTTACCACAACAAAAGCATGCAACTTCAGAAATATAAACATTAGGAATTTAAACTATTCTTTTGTCATTTGGCTCTAATCTTTGATTATCATTATTTTTCCTGGCAGCTTCTAGTTCCTCCTATAGCCTCATTTGATATCATTTCTTCTTTTTAACAAATATTTTTTTCATAGTTTATTTTAATCTTCTTTATCTGTTGGACGCTAGCACAGTCATTTTAGACTTGTATTCTTCCAAGGTTTTGATTAAATCATCTTTAGTTTTAAAGTGGTCCTGCTCAAACCATCGTTTATGCCACCAATATTGCTTACTCCCAACAAAGACTCTTTCTTTTGTGTGCTGTTGGACAACTAACTGTTTCATACCGAGTAATTGCTTCTGGGGTTCATATGCTTTGAGAATATATGATGTGGCCTAGAAAATATTTCTGAATAGATCAACACATTTCTTTTGTAGCTCATTATTCCATTTGATTCTCTTCTTATTAACTACTAATTTGGGGGCTAGTTATATAGTCTTTGGGGGAAGACTTCCTCTAAAATTTTAATGGAATTTTTAGAGAAATGAAAGTGGTAATTTTTCACATTTGGTAAAAATTCAAATGCTTCTATCACATATATGGTTCTCTTGGTATGTAATCTGTCATGCCTGCTGCTTTTAATTGTAACAAATATGGATGTCCCAGGCACATCATTTTCAGTTTGTCCATTAAGTATTCTAAAATTCTCTTTTGCAATAAATTTCAAGAGATATAACTTTCCTTCATTTAACTATATCATCACATAAGAATGCTGGAGGATTCCGCATATTTAATTTATTACATCTTCATTATAATGGATGTTGGTCCCACTAATTCTAGCATTAAAATCACCTGCTATTATTATTGCTAGTTCTGGAAACTTATTTTTGGATCATCTCATTAAACAATTTCCACTTAAAGGTTGCATCAGATCTTGATGTGGATGGTGGGACAGAAACATTAATAAGAATCAAGGGAGTTCTACCATGAAATTGAATGAAGACTATAGGTAGAGAGTTAGATTATTTCAATTCCTAATCCCTCAGTCAGATTCCTTATTGAGGTTAATATGACCAGCCCTCCCTCCAGTTGCCCTTTAGTTCTATCCTTCCGGCCATTTTTATATAATGAAATAAATCCAGGAATGTGCACTATCGTCCCATACCTTGTCTCTTATAAGGTCATTAATATCAAAATCATTGATAAAAATTCTTCACAATGGGTCAGATAATTTATGTGGCAACTCAACAATGTTCCTGAGCAAAAGACTAAAGACTTACCTAGAGATGTAGAAATTTGCTTGTCCTTAAGAGCTAGTCAATTCCTTGAGTTCACAGATACATGGTTAGGACTATAATTGGTGGCCACTGAGGTCCTTAACTGTCTGTTATAGTCTCTACTTCGTTATATTCCCTTTAATTGCTACCCTATTAAGAGGGTACTTGACTACCAAAGTTATCACCAGGTGCCTAAAATAAATTCTGAAAACAAACTCTCACAGTGGAGCATCTAGCTGAGCCATTAAAGGATTGAATACTGGGAGTGAGTTTGGCTGAAAAAAGCGTATGCATCTCTTAATCTCTAAAGTGTATCTCTACCCTGCTATATGCCTAACTTCAAATTAACATGGCTAACTTCCTCTCTCTCTCTCTCTCTCTAAACATATAATGTTATTTTCCAATAGCTGAAGCGAAATATTAAATATGTTGGTTAAATCTGTATGTTTTTATTTTTCATATTAAACACTTTCTTTTTCTCTTATGAAGATAAAAATAGAGTAATAATCTTTTATTTCTGTCTCC
>NW_017729032.1:128219219-128221557 GCF_001723915.1 Gavialis gangeticus
AGGTGTTTGTTGTTAGGCCTGTTACTTGAAATGTCTTTGTTAATTAGTTTTCCATCAGTTCCATTAAATAAAATATCATATACTTCTGATTTAAAATCACAGATTAATTTCTTAATTGTGGTTAATTCATTTAAAAGTAGATTTTTTCTTTCTTTGTTTCTGGTAATCACAAGAACTAATGAAGACATGAGAGCTATTTAAGGCTTTTGACAATCTGGGGCATCCTTATTGCCTTCATTTGCACACTGCAAGGCTGTTTCACATATCCAGGTCTTAGTGGATAGAACCAGGGAGTGAATTAAAATTCTCACTCAAATTGTAATCAGGAATAGGGGACAATTATGGATTTAATAAATCTATATTAAAATTTAGTTTTTCCATGGCGCCTATAGTTGGTGATATGAAAAATAGATTTTCTTCATCATAAATCTTTTTAACATCTTAATTTATGCAAATTGTATCACTGGACTGTTAGTGGGGGTATTATTGAATTAAGAAGAAGAGAATATTTTTAGGCCTTTTTAACAATACATCTTGTAATTTTCAGCAGTGTCAATCAATCTCTATTTACTAACAGAAAAAGTACAGAAACACCTTCTTATATATATCTGCATTTGAAATGTAGTTAAATGCCTAAAAGGCACTAAAATTGTGGATTCCCATTTTAATGGGCATAATTTTCCATTTAAAATGAATGGGAATAATTTTAAATTACATCTAGCTCAAATACTTAACTAATATAAAATACAGAAAAACTGGAAGCCCTGCAAGTCAATCTGCAGTCAGCGAGGCAAATTGGGCTCTGTTCTTTTCATATGTTGTCATGGGGATATTAAAGCTGTACAAACCAAACTTAGGACCTTATTAGTATTTCTATATTTTTTGTCTTCTAACTTTGTCTTCAGTGACACCCAGAGAACCCAAGTGCAAATCCATGGGTGTAACTGATTGTACCCTTGTGAAGAATTCTGTTAATGTGATAATTTACATTAGTACATTCTGTTAATGAAATTGATTCTGGCTAACTCGGAGTTTAAGATATTAAAAAGGAAAAACATATTTTTGTCACTAAATTTGAAATATCTGACTCTGAATATCCCCAGGGAGAAGCTTTCTGAGTAAGACTGGGCCTGTATATTGTATTGCATACAATTAGATTGTATATTTAAAGCCTGAAATATTCCTGGAAAATGGCCAAAGTGTCAGTATCATAGCAAATCATGTTCTACATCACTGAACTTATATTTTACTAATATTTCAAAAAAGGTACACTTAAAATAGGAACACTTAAGAATAAAAAAAGTGGTAACAAAAGAGGCTTGTGTTTCTTAATAGTGTACTTCCTATGCCTTTTATGTTAATACATTTTCAAAGAGTTCAAAGAAAATGCAGCTAATGGAACTTTCACCTACTATTGGCTGTAGATGGTTGATATGTACTTGGAAAGTTTTCATATGGTAAATCAGCATTGAAGACGATGAGACATAAGTAGAAAAGAAGTTGGTTCACTGAACTGAGCATCTGTCTGAAATTGTAGAACAATTAGCAGAATACCCATCAGATCATTACATATTCCTTGGCTTATTTATTATATCTTGTAATTAGTTTGACAAGGATAATGGGCAAACTTTCTAATTTTGGAGATGTGATTAAAGTAAATTCAGCAGCAAATACTAAAGTGCAATGTAATTAGATAGATTCTAGAAGGATTCAGATAAATTAAATAGGTTAATAGATGGCAAATGCTATTCAGTCCAGGTAAATGTTAAATAGTCTGTAGGAATAAAGAACAAAAGCAGGAAATATCCATTAATCGAAAGTGTGATGCAGAATATAGATGAAGAGGAAAATGTAGATAATATATTGCAGAAACAAGCATAGTTTCATAGGCAGTAACAGCAAAACCTTCTGCATTTGCAGATTCCCATACCCTCAGATTAGCAATTGCATTATCTCTCTTGTAATTCTCTTACACTTAAGCTCTGCCTTGAGTGTGCAGATACTGTTCAAAATTGAGGAACAACACATGCTGTAGTGATTGAACTACCTTTATATTAGTGTTAAATAGTCTTTTAGTCTGGAGGAGTACTATGAAATTGTAATGGTGATAGGAACTTCAGAATGGGAAAAAAGTTACTAGTGTGTGTTGTGTGGGGTAACAGGAAAAAAACAGAAAGTACATGTAGCCATTCATTGGAACTGGTCTACTGTTTACACAGCTTACTTTTAAGCCATGTGATTGTAGATTGTGAGTGGCTCATGATATAATATTTAATGCAACTGATGGAAAACTAATAAACAAAGACATTTCAAGTAACAGGCCTAACAACAAACACCT
>NW_017729032.1:128221568-128237464 GCF_001723915.1 Gavialis gangeticus
CAAAGACATTTCAAGTAACAGGCCTAACAACAAACACCTTAAATAGTGAGAATGTTATTACAAATGATAAAGTGACTGATTCAGAATATGACTAATCAAAAGCTTCCTCCTCTCTTTTTATCAGCCATAGTTTTATTGGAGACAGAAATAAAAGATTATTACTCTATTTTTATCTTCATAAGAGAGAGAGAGAGTGCTTAATATGAAAAATAAAAAAGCACAGATTTAACCAAAATATTTAATATTTCTCTTCAGCTATTGGAAAATAACATTATATGTTTAGAGAGAGAGAGAGAGAGAGGAAGTTAGCTATGTTAATGGCTTGTATTGGTAACTCAGGGCGTGGGGAGGGGTACTTGCAAGTCTGTGGTGAGTCTGCAGGAGGAAAGGTTCTTTACCAGGTGAATGCCCTCATCACTGGACGAGCTCTACGATCTCTTTTATTCACTCTCCTTTTGGGCCTGTGGATCTTGTATTCCTATCTGTTCAGTGGGCCTGGGTTCAACAAGAAGGGTAGAGGGTATCCCTTACAATCCAGGCTAAACTATTGGTACTCCAACCATTTATAGTAGGGCACTTTCATAGGAAGTGGCAGATATAATTTGGAATCTCCTGTGGCTGAAGACAACTTCAAACCCGGGTCTCCCATTTTCTGGGCAAGCACTATTATAAAAATTCTGAGCACCACTATCACCTTTAAATGAATATCACTTTTTGCTTCTGGTCCCTTTTTAGTTCAATGAGAGCTGGTTCACAAATTTTCTGAAAGAAAGGAACAGGAAACAATAGGTAGATCCAACAACTGTTGCAGCAGGCTGCAGAAGAGAATGTGGAAATGCCATAAAAAGTTACTGTAGCTTGCTATATAAACCTGTTGTGAAGGACAAGTTAACAGTATGTCCTCAGGATCTCAACACATTGCAGTCTTCAAGATGTGGTTTGCCCAAAACAGATGGTTGTGGCCAGGAGGATATGAACTCTGCACTCACTGTTAATTTGTTCAGTGTATATCTATACTATATACATTGGAAAAAGACTTCAAACTCCTGACAAAGTAAGTAGTCAGAAAATACCTTTGGGAGAGTTTCTGAAGTGCCCAAAAAGATAATGTGACTTGTTTTCCTATATTACTTAACTGCTTTCAAATCTTTTCTTTATTCTTTTTTTATTTGCTTACTTTAGAAGTAAGCTGCAAGGCTAAATATGAAAGTGATTGGTGTTAATCATTTATACCCCTTTTTAGATGTCCACAGAAATTTGCAAAGAAAATGGCAGATGCCAAATCTGAAGATCTTTTTATTTATTTTAGTGTATAACATATCAAGAGATGACAATAAAATAGCTCCTAATGGAGGAACGAGCATTTCAACAATAAAAAATCATGACATACAACTGGGGTTTTTTCACATATTCCTTAGTAGGTCATTTTTGGATTTTATAGACCTAAATTTGATTTGTTAAAATCTGCAAACAATGTTTAAAATGCTGGTTGCATAGTAGTCATCAACGGGTATCTAAACATCTAGAAATGAGTCTGAAGAGAGAAAATGAGGTTATGGGATTGGGACAACTGTGGGGTTATTTTGAAAAGTAATCCAAAATTTATGTTCTAAATGCATCCATTAACCTGGTTTAGGATCAGGTTCTAAATGTATTCAGCAAACCAGGGAAACTCTGTAGCTTTGAAATGGGAAATAAGAATTTAAAACAAAAGAAGTTGAATGTTCCCCACAGCTTGCCTATTATGATGGAACTCAGAGTCCTATCCTATAACCCAGACTGACATAAACAGTCCTTTAGCAAGAGTTTTTCCTGGTGCTTTAATGGCCAGGAAATGGCACTTCAGTGGCCTACATGACCAAAACTTGCTGAATTGGACCTTCAGTTTAAATTTGTTCAGCTTTTAATACATATCTTTCTAAATGGTTCAGAAGCATATGGCTGCTAATCATACATTTTCCATGAATTGTTGAAGAAGTTCAGTGGTATGTACTCTAACAATGCCATGAAAGTGAAATGTTCTTAGACCTTTTTAAGTATGGTCCATTTTGAAAAATTACTAGCTTCAGTAATATTCTGTCTTGAGTCTAATGCAAAGCTGACTAAAATGACTGTCAATGTTGCATTAACAGAGAAGAGAGCAGGTCCTTTGAGACTGGGAATGTCTTGAAAATGGAAGAAATATTATTTTAAAAGGGTCCACTTTATTTTACTTCAGTTGTTTGTGCATAATGGAGAGAGATATCCAGCTCTTATTTTGATTTAAAAAACAAGTTTATACCTATACATTTTTTGAGACTTATTAGAACTTTTTGCTTTGAGATGCCACCCACATTCTGCTCATTCATGCTTTCTGAGTTTTCTGTTAAAGATCAGTTTTTAAGGTTTTTTATTCCATTGAGAGACACAAGATTTGTCATTCTTACTCTAATGCATTTCCATTGTGCCTGTTGTCAGTCAGGTTTTGTTTGTTCTTTTACCTGTGGAAAGCATATTGTACTCATAGATTTAAAAAAATATACATTTTTAAAACTTCTCTATACCAATTTGTCTTTCACTTAAAAACTCAATTTGGACTCCAGGCTGTGTTTAAAGTTTTTAGTTGTATTCTGTCAATACAAGACATTCATCATGTTTTACTTCAGAGAGTGGTGAAGGAATCATTAAAATAACTTGGCATTGAACATTAAATGCAGTAAGTTTCCTAATTCATTACTGAAGGAAAAAAAGGTAGGAAATAGCATAAAATGTAGATGTATGAACCTGCTGTAGCAGGCATTACTATTGTGCTCCTTATCTGTGTTGTTTTATAACATAAGCAACTTCTACTGACATCAGCGGAAGCTGTGGTTGTGGAAGGACTGTGAAATCACTGCCTGTTGAACCCAGAGCGTAGCTATGGGTAAGCAAGTGGGGCCTTAGGTTAAAGAAAGCAGGCTCTGGGGAGCTCATGCTACTGTAGCTTCTGTTAGTGTTTGGGGCACCTCCTTTTGTAGATCAGCTGTAAGAGTCTCCAGCTGCAACTCCTCTATTCTGGTCTCTGGCATCTTTGGCTGAACTCATTATACCGTGTCAATTTTTAACATATAAACTTTATCATCTGCAGTTTATGTTCTATTAAAGTGCTACATTGTTTACCCAGTGGCATTGTAGAGGTAATTTAGCAGTCTTTCTACCATGTCTTTACAAATTTTATTAGAATACTGTGGACATGGATTCATATTATATTTGTTTGATACATAGCTGAAACCATAATAATGAATGCCAAAAGTTAGAAGTCCACTAAGTCTAGGTACTAATTAAGCATTAATACTAGCTTCTTTATTTTTTTTCTTATAATTTCAAAAAGATATTGTAGGTATTTTCCTGGCAATAATATGGGTCCAAGACAACTTTTCCAAAATTAGACATTAGCCATTAATTTTGTACTGTAAATAGCACTGGCATAATTCACATGCCAAGCTCTGGATGCGCTTGTGTGGCTTAAGCATCTGGCTCTTTGGCAGATTCTGCAGACAAATATGTTGCCAGCTTTGGAATGGCCTCTTGGTCCGTTTCATAATTTGTTTTTTATTGGCAGACAACTTTGTCTCCCTTAATGCTGTTTTCTTGTGATGTAGAAGTAGACGTTGACTTATTGTTATCTCTTTTAAATTGTGTTTTGAAAAAGCTTTTACTGTGTTCTGTACATGCCCTATTTTGGTTAAAACCAGGTTCTCTCTTTCTTACATCCCTATTCAATTACTGTGTTATTCTAAGTGTGGATCTTTCGAGTCAGCTGTGTAGCCCGCTTTTACAGTGACAGCATTTTCTTTCTAGATCTGTATAAACCATTAATTTTTGCACAAGAAGCTGACTGTGAAACTGTGGTCAAAACAAAACACTTTATACTGCAATTTCTTTAGTGAAAGACAGAATTGCTAACTAGTTTTTTACTAGATAAACTATGGGCTCATTAAACTATTGTTTTATGCCTGGGCAATTGCAGGAATATTGACTAGCTCAGAGACGGTGTACTTAGTACATCTAAAGATGATTTGGGTCAAGTCAGCTTTCTCTGAGTATAATATATTTTAAGAAGTGTCCTTTATTTCACATGCATTTCCCATGTTGTTTTTGTCAGTATTATGCTTGATGGAATTTGTTCTGTACTTATGTAAATATCTGTATAAATGGAGTACAAATAAAACAGTACTGTTCCATCCGTGTTCAAAGCAGCAAATGGAGATTCAAGCCCACCTCCTGCTATTACCAATAAGTGACACTTTTCACTTCTGTACAAGATGAGATCAACTTGAAGATGTCAAAATGTTCATTTGAATAAATTAAATCTCACAATACCTTCTCAGTTAGGTAAAATGGGGAGACTCAGAATTTATATTTTAGGCATAACAGTATGTGAGTGTTTTCTTCTCTGCCTCTGCATCCTAATCTCAGAATTTTGAATTATGATGATATTAACCATAATTTGTACTGCAGTAGTGCTTGGGGGATCAGGATCAATAGCCCAATGATCAATGGTGGGTGCTTTTCAAACGCACAGTAAGGTTCTGATATTTCATTCAGTAGAATGGGGGGAGGAAGGAAAAGAATGGTTGTAATACTTAAATATATTTATGTAAGTTAAATATGCAGACAGATGATTCTGAGTCTATTAAAACGTCTATGTTTTGGTAGTTGTCAGTGTGTTGACCTTGGAAGGTGGAGCCCAGGTTGCAACAAGGATGGTTTTGAAAAAAGAATCAGGCAGTCAATCTGTGTGCACATGTCCTGGGAGGAGGTGAACATTTTCCAATCTTAATTAAGGCATATTGGAAGATTAGAAACGTTCTTTTGCCATTTTTAATAATGATTCATTTCTTTATAGGAAGCTGGCTGCCTGGAAGCTCAGAAATATTACTTATTATAGTATTCTAGATGTGGTGAATTCTTACCTTTTTAAGCCTTTAGTTGTAAAGCGGCATGTGCGAAAACATATATAATTATCTCTCTGCATTTCAGGCAATTTATTTATCTATTTTTTCTCCCCTGAGTGCTGCTTTTGTCCACTCTATTTTCAGTCTAGAGGAATCAGCCTCCTGTAAGTATTTCCAAAAACACCTCATCCATTTGGGTCAAATATATCTACTACCCCATAATTGACATAATTCCCAAGCGTCAGAGACAGCTACGGACTGATGTCATTACTTCATGGAATCTTATGGCCCCATGTGGTAATGTTCCCTGTCGCACACTGTTTGTAGTTCCTTTTCTTTCTCTTACAAAACAGAACAGTGAGCAAATACCTAAGAGGAGGCTGGATTGAAAAAGGGAAGTGTATACCCTATTGCATTCCAGTTGATAATTACACACCTTATTTCTTAGGTGATTCATCCAGTGCTTCCAAAATGTTTAAGCACTTGGGTAGGTAGCTGTGTTTTCCAGCACTGTGTGCACTAGAAGTCATAGGTATTGCACAAGCTCAGAACATAAGCCATTTTGTTTCAGATATGCCTACTTATATTAAAGGCAGGCTAGAATTCAATAAGGAACTGTGTGCATGAATAAGACCCCATAGTGATGTGGTTTTCTAGACTTGTCATATTTAGAGCTATCTACAGTATATCATGATGACTTTCAGAAACTCAGTGTTCCAGTAATTTGGCTTCTAGTGTTCAACCCTTACTTTAATAGCTATACAAGTGTTCTTGTGGTTTGTGGTCCGGTTACAAACTTCCTGATGAACACCTTTGGAATGGCATTTCTGTGGAAGGCATAGGCTTGTTTCATAATAAGTAAATTTAGTTTGGCTACCCCAGGCATTTTTTTCATATAGATGGGACTCTATGCAATTAGATTTTTAAGGACAGTTGATAACAAATATTTTTACAGTAGTGCATGTTAGTAGTACAGTAGTGTCCTTGTATTTCCAACATGGGTATCTCCTCAGAGTAGGTTACAAATAGCAATTTTTTCCCTGCCAGTTAGCATTACACAGGAAGTATCTGAAGCCCATGCCTCAAAAGTTGCAAGTAAAGAAACACTGCTTATTTCAGAAGCACTCTAAAGTGTACTTGAATGGGTAAAGATGCACAGAAGTGTAACAGCCATCAAAGACAGCTCTCATACCAATTGATGCTTTATATCCATTATAAATTAATGATATGATGGGTTTTGTGAGATTGTGCTCCCATGGGGTTCCCTTTTCCCTATAGGAGAGAGAATAATGAAAGCATAAACAAGCTGAAAATGAGGAAGGACGTAAGAATCTTGCAAGAAAAGTTACATGAGAAATCAGTAGCGGAGAAAACCCTAGTTATAACCTTTCCCTGTACTTAGAGAGAACTCAGGACTGGGGCTCTCCTTCAATGTCATTATTGAAGGCAGTCAAACTACACAAAAATCTAGTCAGGGTGAATAAACTTACGCCTAATTCAAATAGGAAATTTATGTGTCCTATGTTTGCCTGAATTTATGCCACTAAATTTGAATCTTTCAGCAGTACACAAGTTAAGGCTGCGGAGAAATGCAAAAATGCTGCTTCTCCAGGAAATGGGTAGAAGTCCCCTCCCACCAAACACAGCTGTATATAGTCAATGCCTGGCCCCTGCATAGCACACTGGTTGCTGTGAGTCCCAACCAAAAGGTGCTTAAATGTCTATATTCAGAATAAGGAGACCCAGGATGCAAGTTGACTGATGGGTGCCTGATGCCTTAAACTGAATGGAGAAAACCGAAGGGAGGAAATGCTGAGCATCGTTGTGCCTAGCATTTTTTTTTTATTATTATTATTGTTTTGTGTCTGGGACCTAGGTGCCTTAGAAGTCCCATTTATTTTCAGTAGAACTTAAACTTTTTTTTAAAAAAACCTTACTGAATGCCTACTGTATGTCAGTGGAGCCTGGGTGCATAACTCTTCGAAATCACATCTCTTAAGTAAAGTGATAAGAATATACATTTTAAAAATACATTTGCATTCACATTTTCTTTATAATATTTATAATTCCTATAATTTTTTTTCATGTAATAAAATCATGCAATTAAAAAAAAACAAGATAATCCAAATCTTTTCTGTTGGGTTCAACATTTGAACAGTCTCTGTTTCCCTAATATACATATTATTTAATGAAGTTATAAAGTTCTTTCACATGATTTTGCCAGGATAATGGTGACTAGCCTAGTAAAAACAATATCTTGATCTCTTAGCTGATAACCTTATTCTATATGCTGACCCTGAATATCTAGGTCTGGTGTTAGTGAGTTTCTCTGTGGCTGGGGTAGCTGTTTCATGGTTTTGTTTCCTCAACCAATTTCTCAATCTCTTTGCAATAACCAGCACACAGGTGTGACAGCAGTGCCCTTGTTCTGTATCTATTTGAATTGTGTATAGTGATCTTGTACAGGCACATACTGTCTCTGTATTTCAGGGTCAGAGATTATGGTTTCATAGTTGTAGAGCTGCAGAGCGGGTGGGCAGACTTTCTGTTTAACTCTGGATGGCTAAACATTTGGTAACTTGGCCAGAGAAAGAATGGGAACATTGGGAAAATGTATGGGGTCCCACCCCTTCCCCCTCACCACCTTTTTTAAATGGGAACTCAATATACCTTTTTGAAGCTGATCACTCTTTAAATCCAATCCAATGAATAATCAAAAGATGACTTGTCTGATTATTCACAAACTTGGCAGCATTTCCATCTCTTTATGTGTATACATGTGCTATGAGTAAAATAGCAATAAAAAGGAAAGCTATGTTAGAGCAGTGGCTGACATTTTCAGATTTGGGAAAAATCAAAGTAATCCCGCATAACTGCTTCTGAATGAGAACCTATTTATCCCTAATACATTGGAGCAATTATTCAAGAGCATTTTAGCCATGTGAAAATATGCCCCCTGTAGTGCTGTCAAAATCATGTAGACTTAGCTTAACTGCTTTGAAAACTACTAGCCAAACAAGCAAGTGCAGCTTTAATTTACTTTTCCTTTTTAAAAATTGTAGACAAATGCCTTCATGTAACAATTACTTGCTTAGGCCATTTTTTCTAATGTGGCTGCCCCATTTTGGGTACAAGTACTTCAGGATGAATGAGTACTCTTTGTGAATTAATACAATCTAACCCCAAATTGAACAGATTGAAAAGGACAGAACTGAATAGTTCTAGCTTTTTGTTCAGCTGAAATGATAATTTGAGGCTAGCAGAGGTAAGTAAGAGCAGATTATTGTGTTCAGCTTGTCTCCTACGCATGAAGCACTTGACACTTAAAGTGCAGTTCATTTCTGAAAAGTAACCGTAAAAATGTCATTGTGGAGTCCTATGTTTGTCTCTGATTTTATACCTTTGTCTTGTTTACGTAGTTTGTATAGTTTGCCTGCTTGCATAGTTTCATCATTCTGTAACTTTGATAGGTATTTTTATATGGCTTGAACATGATTTTACTATTATCAACAATGACTTAATCTTCATTTGCATGGTATAGTCTGTTTTCTGCTTGTATCTGCCTGAATTAATGATGGAGTCCATGGTGCCCCAAATTAAGGGTGGCAGTGATCATTATTTTTTCCGAGAAGGAAATTCTTAGGTTCTTTTACCTCTCTCGGCTGAATTCTATAATAAATCTTCCTTGTCTAGCCATCACATCTTTCTGTAGTGGTAGTTCATTATATTTTCCTATATAGTTTCTCAAGAATCAACCAGAAGGAACTAACTGTTGGCATTCAAATATTATTGAACACATTTCTCCATGTGACCCATGATCACATTCATGTGAAGACCACTTTTTGTGTGCTTCAGTTAGTTGGATGAAGTCTCAGCCTACAAATTTAGAAAGTGAGTAGGTTTTGGTGCCTTTGTAATAGTCATGTGAGGGAGAAATAAATCATAATCTGCGCAGCTGTACAGCCCAGGAAGCTTAGTATATAGACATTTTTGGAATGCAAAAAAGTCCATTAGTAGGTATGTGTGCATATAAAAGATTGCACTCTTTAACTCAGTTTTATTCCTACATGGTAATTAGCAAAATTATACTCACATACATTTATTTTGACATTTAGGCACCTGTCTTTCATGGTATGTATTACATTCAAAATTATGGCCTATATAAACCCTTTTATGATGAGACAACCTGATAAAACTGCAGCTGTTGTCTCTATAGTGGGACAAGGTCAGCCATAGCAGAAGAGCCAGGGGAAAAAAATCAACTGCATTCTAGTAATTTACAGAACTGGTTGGGATCAGGATAATTCTTATAAATAAACTGTTGATCTCTGTAACTAGTAGTTTCTTTTCCCCTTCTCTGTAAAGAAGTGGAGTGATTGAAAAATGTTTACATTTGCTTCCCTGAGCAGAGGGTGGAGGAGATTGCTCATCTGATAAATTCTTAATCTGAGTTTAAGGAGAGGGAAAACAGTTGGATTCCTTTTCTTATTTTGACCAGTTTCAAGACACTTTGCCTATGGCTCAGTAATTTAACTAGGGGTGGGCAAGTGAGGCACAAGTCTTGGGTGCCACATTAGAGAGGGCACCTGTGCTGCAGTGCAATAGCCCATGCTATGTCAAGGGAGCCTGTTCTGTTTATTGCTTGGTACCCCCATCCTCCCACCTTGTAGTCTAGACAAACAAAACTCTTGGGTTAGAGGTGATATCTTTTATTAGACCAACTAAATAATATATAAAAAGGTCTGTCTTTGCAAGCTTTCAGGTCCAAACACCCTTCTTCATGTCGAGGAGAATTCAAAGACCATAACTGTTCTCCCAGGTAGAAAAGAAACTTCATTTTGCACTGGGGGGTGGGGATGGAGAGGTTGGAAGTTTTTTCCCTTCGGTAACTCATATTTTAGTTGTTTGGAAATATAAACTTTATTGCCAGGTAAGAAAAGATCTTTTCACTTCCCAGACTGACACTGAACACCACCAGGGATGAAGCCTTTCTAATCAACATATCAGAGAGCAATTCTCTCACAAAAGAACTCTGAGTTACCCAAGGGAAAAACTTCCAAACTCTCCATACCCTGTGCAAAATGAAGTTTCTTTGCTACCTGTAAGATCTTTTACAATCTTTGAATTCTCCTCAGCCTGAAGAAAGGGGTTTGGACCTGAAAGCTTGCAAAGAAAGATTTTTTTCTTATATTATTTAGTTGGTCTAATAAAAGATATCACCTCTAGCCCAAGAGTTATGTTTGTCTATAACTTTTAGACCAACACAGCTACAACATATATCACCTTGTAGTCTGACATTTGGCACAACTTCCCTTTCCTCTTCTCCTCACCTCTTTATCTCTGGCATCTTTGCCCAGGGTGTAACAATTGCTAGTACAACCTCTGCTATGGGTCTTGTTCTATTATTAATAAAAAAAATAACAATATTAAAAAAAACTGATGCTATTTCTTTCTTAATAGGGGACCTGCTCATGTTTCTATTGATGTGAATGTAGATAGGATTGAGCCTGTAGATAAATCTCCAGTCAGCAGGTGTTTAAAATTTAAATAAAGCAAAACAAACACAGAGTAGGAGCCCAAGTCCTTATCAGTTTAAAAATGTGATCTTTTTCTTCTTTTCCTTTAAGGGCAGAAAAGCCATTGAGCAACCAAACAGTTCCATGCAAACTCTAATTTCTCCTTTTGTACTTGTGAAATACAATGTGCAGCACAGAATTCAAAAACACTTGGTAAAATAATGCAGCATTATACTTTATAAATAATTCTTCCTGTCTGTTTTAACTTACTATATTCACTGTTAGTCAAGAAGCAATTAACATTTTTGTTCAAATGCTAATTCCTAAGCTAATATCAGGTGGTATTTGCCTCAGTGCGGAAACACTCTGATATTTTATTGGTATAATCTAAGAAGATGCTATAGAGTGTGGTCTTAGAAAACTATTATTTAGTTCAGTGGAGCTCAACCCATTAGAGCAGAGGGTTGACTGCTTGCAAGGTGGCAGCACCTGATTGTGAGGGAGCCACCTCTCCCCTCTGGCAGGGTAAAAGGAGGCAGAGATGGGAGGGAGGTGGCTGCCAGAGAGAGGGAAGGGAGAGAAAGTGGGAGGTACACAGGACCTGCCATAGAAGAGGAGGGAGGGAGAGAGAGCAGTGCCTGCCTAGGGGCTGGAGGAGAGAAATGAAGGGAAAGAGTAAGGAGTGCGTGCTGTATGGGAGGGGGAGAAGAAGAGAGCAGAGAAGACTACAGAGGAGCTCAGCAGTGCAGAGCAGGGGATGAGGTCGGCTGGGGTGCTTGACTCCGATCTCCTGTGTTGTAAGCTGAATCTAGGCACTTTGGGCGCATCCAGATGAGCCCGCACGTGCCTCTTGCCACATCTCAAAGCAGTTTGAGACACGGTGAGAGGCACACTGGGAATAAAAAAATGTTCCTTGTGCTGCATATTTGCAGCGAGGGCTCAAAATTTGATACATGGATATCCAGGTATCAAAATAAAATGGGGGGTGGGGGGAAGTTGGGTAGGGCATGGTCCAGGACCCTGCCCTGAGGCAACTGGAGGCTCCAGTCCTCCAAAGAGACATTTTGGTGGCCAGCCAGAGCATCTCTACGGCTGCTCCTTGCCTGGGTGCTGAAGCACACTGCCTGTCCGTGGAAGGCAAACAGTGGTGCAGGCTGCGGGAACCTGGACTCACGCTCCATTTAAAATAAATAGGGGGTTAGAAGGAGGGCTGTAAGGGTGTGGGGGACCATTGGAGGGAGGCAGCTCAGCAGGGGTGGGCCTCCCACCTGCCCTCTGCAGGGTCCATGTGCCCTGCTACCCAGCCCCATCCCCCCTGTACAGCCTGCAAGTCACCAGCAGCAGCAGTGGCCACTGGGGCACTCGGGGCCTCATGGCACAGCCCACCCATGTGGTGCAGGGCAGTGCGGGGCAGTGCAGCTTGGCACCAGCTGCCTGGCACCTGGCGCTGCCTCTGCCACATTGTGCAGATGCGGTCCGGCTCAGTGTAGCACTGTGTGGCCTGTGCACCTTTGGGCAGCTCCGGCCCGCTCGGGCCAGGCCAAGTTGTGTGTGCACAGCCCTGTATGCCATTAGGCTGGGCCAGTTCCATGCATGTAGGACCCAGCCCGGCACGAAAAGGCAGTCCCTGTGAGTGGCATGGGGCCCCAGGTTATAGCCTGAGTGGCCTGGAGCTTCATGAAAGTGCATGGCCCCATGCCACACCATGTCACATCACACGGGTACAGTGCAGCATGGTGCGGCAGAGGCAGTGTTGGGTGCCAGGTGGCCGGGGCCAAGCTGCACTGCTCTGTGCTGCCCTGTGCTGCATGGGGGGACCGTGCCAGGAGGCCCTGAGTGCCCTGGTGGCTATTGCTGCTGCCGGTGAGCTGTGGGCCATGTTGGGGGGGTGGAGGTTGGGGTATGTAGGGTGAGGCTCTGGGCCCTGAAGGGAGAGGCTGTAGCCCCTATGGAGGGGGCTCTTGAACCCCTGTGGGGTCCTCTGGGCCCTGTGAGGGAGCTGTAAGCCCTGCAGAGGGGCTGTAACCCCCATGGGGGGGCTCTGGGCCTTGCAGGGGGGCATGTGGACCCTGCAGGGGAGCTGTGGCCCCTGTTGTGGGGTTGTGGCCCTGTGGGGGGAGCGCCCATGACCTGTGGGGGGCAGGGGACCCACCCCTCCTGAGCAGTCTCCCCATACAGCCCCCCCACAATCCACCCACAAACCCCATACCCCCAAGCCACACCCACAAACCTCTCACCCACATACCTGGCCCTGTGGGGCAGAAGTGAGGGGTCTGGGGTGGGGGGCAGGCTGTGGGTTGAGAGTGAGGGGCAAGGGCAGGGACAGGGTGCTGGGATAACAGTGCTGCTCAACACTGCACATCTTGGTGAGTGAAGGGGGTAGGAACAGCTCTCATTTTTCTACGACAAAAAATCCAAAAGTAAATGCCAACGTGTATAGATATTTAGAATTTTATTCTGATGATAGAGGCACTGGTAGGCTTCCAAATTGCTTGAAACTTGTAAAAAATATCAATAAAACATTGCCCAGCTGATCTCGCTATATATAGTGGCATTGCATTTAAATAGCAAAAGAATACTATTTTGGGTATTTTAATGAAAGAAATTGGGTTTCTTATCAGAGAATTAGCAATTTTTAAACAGGGAACACCAGGATCTCTGCTAGTGAGACAAGTGGTGAGACCCAGGTGGAGGAGCCTGTCCAGGGCCAGCACTGGGGACCCAGCTAGAGGGCAGACAAGGTGGCTGACCTGTTGGGCATTTGGGGCCAAGAGGACACACTTGGACAGTTCAGAGCAGGCCACCACAAGGAGCACATCTTACGGGCAATAACTGCCCAGATGGCAGAGTGGGGACACCCCATCTGGCTCTGGCAGGTGTGCAACCATGGGGCTGCTGGTTTAAGGGGGCAGATGCTGTCACAGGGGGCAGCAGGTCACAGCCAGGCAGCAGCCCACACTGCCAGACTGTTACAGTGGGTAGAGGGAGCAGGGACCACTCCAGGTCAGGGCTGCTTCAGCAGTCCAGATGGCACAAGGGGTAGTGTCCTCAGGTACCAACCGGCTGGGCCTCAGAAGCTCCTGAGGGCAAGTAGCCCAGACCTGCTTTCCAGGGCAGCTTTTTATACTACCGGGGCCAGCACAGGGAAGATTTTTATACTGCTGGGGCCAGCACAGTGGCCCGAAGCTCTAGTTCCCCCTGGCTGCAGATCCAGGATGAGCTGGGCAGGCTTATTTTTCCCCAATTGACACAGCACCAAAATGCATGTCCGAGCACGTGCACACAGGAAAAAATCCCCAGCTCAAATTTGTGCAGCTCCTATTTGAGCTGCTACAAAAGCACTTGCCTGCATGTGTGGATGTGCCCTTTGAGGGCTGGATCTAGCTCATGAAATGTGTATGCATGCTGGCCACTGACCTATGTAAGCCCATGAAATTATGATGTCAATGACACCTACTAATCTTGGTACTTTTTGTGGGTTTGCATATTAATGATTTGCATATTAATGATCAGGGATCCTGGTTTTCTCTGATTTAAATAAAAATCCCCAATTTTTGGTTAAATAAAAAAGAGCCCCAAATCCACATATTTCCATGATTAAAATGAAACACCTGTGTTGCCCTGTGGGGTCAGGCCAACTCTCAGGATCTCAATATTGCACTGTTAGACAGGAGGCTGTGACACAATTGCACATATACAAACACACAAATCCAATCAGGTGCATACACACGCACACTACCAGCTCAGGCACATACACATCCAAACCGGCCTAGGCACATGCATACCTATCACCAATTCAAGCACATACACTATACACCCCAGAAGTTGGACACAGATCGCTATCACTAATTCGTATATCATGCACACAATGCCATATATGACATTGTGTGCATGATATACGAATTAGTGTGCGTGTATACACACACACACGCACTCTCTCTCTCTCTCACACTAGCAACTCAGATACACACATGTTCAAAAGAACTAGTTTAGGTTCATGCACACCTATCACCAGTTTAAGCCCATACATGCTACACACACCAAATTTAGACAGAATCAGTTACAAACACCTGCACATTCAATACACATATGTGGATTACTTATTTATATACCACACACACACACATTATATCTATATATGTATATATATGTGTATTCACTAATTTACACACGTACCACCCACATACACATACACACAAGTGAGTTCCTAAGTTGGGTATTGTGATATGTATGTATGTATGTATGTGCTTGGTGTACTTGGGATACCTGGGGAAAAGTTAAGGTAAGACGGTAGAAGTATACAGAGTGAAAGTTGCTGGAAATGAAAGTCACCAGGACCGGGATTAGAACCAGTAGACTAGAGAGGCCTGAGCTGAAGAACTGAGGCTCAGGGGTAACTTAATCAATTAAGATCAATTAACCTAAAAAGACAACACCCAAAGCCTGCAGAATGGGGAAGTGATGCTGGCACAGAGGCTGGGACTGGAGCCAGAGCTATGGGGGAGCTGAAAAGGTAGGTGGGGAGAAGGAAAATGGGACTAAGGGGAAGTTTGGGTGTTAAAGAGGGGCTCTGGGTGTGGGGAGCCAGAGGATGGCTTCAGGGCAGCTAGAGAAGTTGCAGGGAGTGGCATGAGGTGCTGGGAGCTGGAGAAAGGCTCCAGCTGCTGGAAAAAACTGCAGGACAGCCACAAGGAGCTGGGAAGCTGGGGGGGGGGGATGACTACAGAAGGTGCAGGGGAAGCCTGAAAACAGAGAGATGGACAGCAGAAAATCACAGGAAAAGCAGCAGAAGAGACTGAAAGGCAGCAGGGAAGTGGGAAAGCAAAGAAAGGCAGCAGAAAGTCACAGGGAAAAGGTAATAGGAGTGTGGGAAGCAGGGGGACAGCAGAAAATTTCAGGAAAAGTGGCAGGAGAGACTGAAAGGCGGCAGGGGCAATGGGAAAGCAGAGAAAGGCAGCAGAAAGCCACAGGGAAAAGGAAGTAGGAATTGAAAGGAGATCAGGGAAACTAGTGGAGGGGGTGGGGGCTAGAGCTGAGAGAGAGAGAATGAGGCTGGAATTTAAAAAAAGGAAGGGACTGGGTAAAACATGACCTAGCTCAGGGTTGCAAATGACAGTGGTTTTATTGAACAGGGGAGACAGTGACACAATGTCTTATTGGTTCCCTTGTGCACGCACGCACGCATGCACGCACGCACTGGCAGCAGTGGTTAGAGAAGCTTGGTGCAGGGGCTGAAGTCTACTGAAGTCCAGGAGGAGAGAGAGAGAGTCCAAATTGTAGGAGGAGGTATGCAGGTAATATTTACCTATCCAGGCTGGAAAGGGGTCCTTGTCCAGTACATGTTGTCCAGAGTGGGGTTGCCAACAGGGCCTCTGGGTGGATAGGCGGTATGGCATGGTGCTGGTCCAGATGGAGAGAGCATCCCACTGGATCTGTCTTCACTGCCCCTTTTTATAGGGGCAGA
>NW_017729032.1:128242464-128256005 GCF_001723915.1 Gavialis gangeticus
AGGGGCAGATCTTGTGTGACCCTAGTGACAGGAGGCATGCCCAGGCAAGGGTCAGCCCCTGGTGTACTGAGCATGTGTGCTCCATGCAGGGATGTGTAGTTTCGAGTGTCTGTAATGGTGAGAGTTGCTGGTTCTACAGGGTCTTTTGTCTTTCAAATGCTGGGTTCTTGTCTCTGTTCCTGGGTGAGGTCTGTGGTTCCTGGATGAATCAATGTGAGGTGATGGCCTAGTCATTACAGGCCATTCAGTAGAGGCCTGCTACCATTGTATTTCAGTCATTCCCAATCACACTCATTCATCTGGGAACCAATTTACATGGGAGGGATACGTGACTCATACAGTTGTGACACAGGGGATGCCCGGGCAGAGGACACAAGATGAAGACTTGACATATAAAATGGAAACTTGACATGACTTTTTGTTCACTTACGAACACAGGTCTAAACCATACAATATCCATATGAAACAATAAAATTCAGTGCAAAAATGATAATAATACAACATACAACAGTACAAATCAATACAAACCTAATAATTATACAATATAAAACATGGGATATCCAAAACCAAAAACTTGCTACCAAAATAAAAATCTTAAAGCTTATCCTAAGTCTGAGCTCACTTATACTTATCTATAGGGAATAGAAAGGGAGAGAAAAAGACAGAAATAGTTGGGGAAAGGGGAGGGAATGCATTTTAAAGTGTGTGTGTTTATTAGTGGTATTTCATTTAAATCACAAAAAATGTAAATTTGGGTTTACTTTTTTCTTAACTGAATAAAACTTGGGGATTTTTTAAATCAGAGAAAACCAGGATCCCTGTTCATGGTATAATGAATGCATATTAAGTAAAAACAAAAAAGACAAACCTTTTGTTGATGATGAACTGGAAGGATCAGAAAGCTTTCAATTTATACTCTTTAGTCAACAAAAATGAAATCAGCCAATGTGACTCAAAATGTACACATGGACTATGACACTTCTGTATGAAAACAATTTTCAGGGCAAACTGGCTTAAGCCTCTTGTCTGGCATTGACTTGAAGTAAATTATTCTTCTGGTCCAAGCTGATTTATTTTAAATGTTGAAAAGGGGACTTTACAGACATTTTAATTTAAAAGTCCATTTTTGTACTAAACAGAAAAATATATTTGCACATTTTTCTTTCTTTTTTTGCTTTCACATTGGCAGTTTCTGCATAAGCTGCCTGTATACATAGCTTACCATGAAATTAAAGATGTGTGTGTGTGATAGCAGTGGGTACTGGACTGAGACCTGTGTTCTATTTCTGACTCTGCCACTGGTCTGCTGTGTGACCTTGGATAGTCATTCTGCCTTGCTAGGCTTCTGTTTTCAGGATAATAATACCAACTTGCTTTGTATTGCACCTTGAAAGCCCTGGATGAAAAGCTAAAGGTAACAGCAAGGTTTTACTTACTTTGGGTACATATAGGCATTTGGGGAAATTAGGGGGAGGGTAGATTGAGTTTAAGATGGCCATCCAATCTAAGGTAAATTGGGCTGTGGGGGCTGAGGGAGCAAGCAGGCTCTGGAGGGCATTGGGCAGGTAGGTGGGGTCCATGGGGGAATCAGGGGGAAAATGGGATCCATGTGGGGGATCAGGGGGCCTAGTGAGGTCCATGGGGAGAAGAGAGGGTCTGGCAGAGTCTGTGGGAGGGATTGGGGAGACAGAGTGCCTACTCCACAGGTGGGGGAATTGAGGGGCCTAGTGGGGTCTTCAGGAAGACTGGGGGGAAGGTGGCATCCGTGGGGGGGCTGGTGGGGTCTGGGAGGGTTTGGCAGGACCAGGGGGCTTGTAGGGTCTGTGGGGGGAGCTTGGAACCCTCTCCCCCCAGGGACCAGGGGCTATTTTTAGCTCCCCTACCCCCTTCCACCTCCAGATGAGCAACCTTCCCCAAACAAACCCCTTCAGCTCCCGGCATCGGCAAATGCTGGAAAAGCTGGCAGTGGGAGAAGCTTGCAGGATGGGGGGGCAGGTTAATGGGCTTGGGAGGGGTTGTCCATCTAGGGTTGGGAAAAGGGATTGGGGCACAAAATATAGCCTGGTGTTGAGGGCAAAGTGGGGGTGGGGGGGGAGGGCAGTAGGGAATGCGCAGCCCCAGGGCTGCCCTGGGAACTGTACCAAAGTTCAGTTACATTGGTCTTGTCTGACCTGATCTAAATTGGACTACCTCAGAGGTAGCATTCACTTAGATTGGGTTGGCCATTTTAGACCATGTAGCTGTCTTGGACTTCTGTACATTTCACAGTTAGCGTGACCTAACAAAGGATCCAAGTGTAAGGCCTGCACCTAGATGAACTAAGATTGGGTGGCCATTTTTAACAAGATCCCCTAACTTCCCCAAATGTCTGTACCTACCCTGTTTTGTAATCAGAAGAATTAGTTCAGTACTGTATGCAGTATAACCATGTAGCAAGTCTCAACAAAAAGAGAGCTACCAAGGCTTAAGAAAATGAATGTGTTTTCCCTTCTTTTACGGATAAAGCTTGTAGCTATGTTGGTCTAAAAAACAGGCAACCAAAATTCTTGTGCTAGAGGCAATATCTTTTATTAGACCAGCTAAATAGTAGCAAAAAATAGCTTTCGTCTTTCTTTGCAAGCTTTTTGGTCCGAGCACCCTTCATTAGGCAGAGGAGAGTTCAAAGACTGTAAAATTTATCTCAGGTAGAAAAGAAACTTCATGTTGCACAGGGGATGTAAAGGATGGTGTGGTTCCCCTGGGTTTCAATGTCCATTTGTGAGAAAGTTGCACTGTAAATACAGAGATTGAGCAGAGGCAAAGCTCCAGCAGGTCTCTTCCCCGAAGGTGTCAGAAGTCAGGCAGGGAGTTGAATTTTGCTTATTTCCTGTTTAGCAATGAAGTTAATATTTCCAAATGGCTAATTGAAATAAATCTTCCATGTATCAGAGATATAGCTGGTAGCTGTGTTACAAGATGGAGTTTCTTTTCTACCTGGAAAACTTTTATCATCTTTGAACTCTCCTCTGCCTGATGAAGTGTGCTGGGACCTGAAAGTTTGCAAATAATTTTTCCCCCTACTATTTAACTGATCTAATAAAAGCTATGGCCTCTAGCATAAGAGCTTTGTCTGCCTCTCTTTTTTTATACACTCATGTCTTTTTATATAGTATTAATACATTTTTAAGCCCTTGAAACATTGAGGGCAAGTTTCCCTCCTCCTCCAGCCCTCGTTTAAGTCATTCTATTAAGGAGCTTAATTAGCAAGTTGTCAGCTAAATGAATACAAACTTAAAATGGACAGAAGCCTGAGTTCTGTCAGTTAGGTCTTGTACCATGGACAAAACAACTTTTTTGCTTTTTTTTTTTTTTTTTTAAGTGTTCAAGTAGTACCTGGTTGCTCATAAAAAAAAAAAATACAGTATGACCATTTGCCAGATTTGATATTGCAGATGATGATCTGGCCTGTTAGCACTATAGCAACTCCTGCTTCATTAGCAGAGTTTAAAATAACTTTTTTTCAAACTTCTTCTTAGGATGAAAATGATTCAAGTATAAATGACAATCTTAGTCACAAATGAGTGCATTTGACTGAGTTACATGTTGAAACAGATGCACCTGTGCTGCAAGCTGGTGACAATTGTCCATCTAAATAGGGTTGTACTTGCATATATAGCTATTTAAATATTTCTAACAGGTAGTTTTTAAGATTACAGTAGGAAATGGGCAGTTACAATCTTTCATTATATCTTTAGGTATAGAAAGGCAATATAGCTGGGCCACCTACATTTAGTCAAAGTAGCTATATGTATAAGTAATTATAGCTTGCTTCAAGGCATTGTTTAATGCTTTGTTTTCCATTTCCCACAAATTAAATTGTTAATGGGTGTAATCCTGACCCCAATGCAGTAAACCTAAGAATTGACTTGAATAGAGTAAGGATTACATCCTGGGACTTTTTGGGTGTGTACACAGTAACTATTACAAAGGGAATCTGATGCCTGATTGGGAACTTGGATAATGCTACAGTACAAATGATATAGTAATATAGGTTGGTTAGCTCAGAAGAAAACATTAGCAATTTTCTTTTCAAGAACTGTGTTGAAAAGTTTGTTGAAAGAAAGCAAATGACTGCAACAAACCTAACCCCTCTTCCTCCTGATGTAAAAAGAAATACAATATTACAAAATAATGTAAATCATGAGTGACCAAATCAGGATCTGGAGTGCAGAGCTGGCTCAAGAGACTGGGAAGTCCATGGTGGGATGAGCGGCAGCTGCTGTGGCTTCAGGACCCAGGGCATATAACACTGCCACTGCCAAATTTCAGCCCTGAAATCCAGATGATATGTGTACTCAATCTTGCCTACCAACATGTCCTGAATATGTTTGGCACCACTGATGTAGATCATTCCAAGTCACTTGACTTCTGTGCCGCATTTTCCCCATCTACAAAATGTGGCTCTTAATGCATACCTACTTTGGGGTTTTGGGAGGAATAATTATCTACTAACTTGTTAAACAGTTTGAAGGTTAAGCACTGCCTAGAATTGCAAAGTTCTATTATAATCCAAGGAAACCAGCTAAAGGTCACATCATGCTTTACATTCATGCATACAACTCCCAGGTCAAGGGCACGAAGTGGTTTGCCACTACAGCAAACAGACAATACCCATGTCTGATCCATTCAATAAATATTTAAATAAATAGAGATTATTCTTATAAAGATTCCCTAAGTGCATCTTATAGGACAAATAGACTTCTAGCTTTCCCTAACAGTATGTCAAGTCCAATGATTTTGTCCTTTTAATAGAATCAAATTTAATGTATTTTAGAAAAGGCAGCTCCTCAGCATGTCTATCTTTTCTCAGTAGCCTGTGAAAGCTCTTGCCATTTAATATCTTGGTGTAATTACAGAAAACCAAGTAGGTGGTATGTAGAGGCCAAATTAGAGACCCATACTGTGGGATTCATAAGTGTCACCAACGATGGGAAGTTTTATTTCTTAGGCATGGTCTAAATCTGTGCAGAGACAGCTTTTTCTCCTAGGACAAGAGTTTTACCCTGAAGGTTTCTCAAATGCTTTGCAGAAAGGGAGGATGGTTAGAAGTTTATACCTGTAGATAAGCCCATATTCATTTACTTGAACAGTTTTAGGTGTGTATTGAGTGCCCCAATTGTCAGAGTATTTGTAACTTCAGCAACACCCACCAGTAGATGAATGCTTTTTACAAATCACTATGGTTAACTGTAGAATTTAGAACAGGTGGAATCCCAGTGGATTTCTTTGTAAGACAGGACAAGAATAAGGACAACTGTAGCCAATTTGTCTCTTACTTTCTTCTGTACTAGCTAAAAATTATGGGTTGAGGCGAAAGAGGATAATAATAATGGTACTTTGCTCTTACACGCTACTAATAATGGTAGCAACATCTTTTGCTTTTTATTTGGGAAAAGGAAGTTTGTTGAGAAAAGGTGACAATTTGAATGAAATACATACATTAACAGCATTTTATTAATGGTTTCAAAGCCAGTATCATGTGGGTTTTTATTTTCCATCTGTGTCTTGAATCATCTTTTTTTTAATGTTTATAGTGGGGAAACATTTCCCCCAAGCACAAGACCTTTTAAAGTATGAACACTATATTCATTCATCTGATTTTTTTTTTTTTTTTAAATATTATTTTTATTGTAATAAGCATCGTTATAAGTAAACTTGCTTGATGATTGGAGGTAGAATTGAAGAAATAGAATAGTTTCTTCATATCCAAGTTTTAGTAATGGTCATAAGCACTGATCCTGGTTTTCTCTGATGTTAAAAAAATCCCCAATTTTCGGTTAAAAAGTAACCCTAATCCACATTTTCCTGTGATTTAAATGAAACACCACTAACAGATGTATACGTGTATGTATATGTATGTATGTATGTGTATATATAACACACACACACACACACACACACACGAGTGATGTTTCATTTTAATCATGCAAAAATGTGGATTTGGGGTTACTTTTTTTAAATAAAAAATTGGGGATTTTTTTAAATTGGAGAAAACCAGGATCCCTGGTCATAAGTCTTTCCCTATTGCTGTACCTTTCCAAAATGACAGTTCTGTAATGCCTGCTAATGCATTTTTATCTTAGATAAAACATTTAATTGAAATGATGCTTTAAAAACAATGAAGAGAGAAAACAGTTATCTGAAAGAAGCATCTGAAAAACAAAAAGGAAAAAATAGAGATTCAATTAACCTTTCTTGAGTTGTCCCAAGTCACAAAGAGTAATGTGCAACATTCAGCTGCTGCTTTTTTTTTTTTAAAAAAAGCATCTATTATGTGTTCTTTTCCATTAGACACCCATGGAGAAGATGAGAAGCAGATAATTATATTAATTAAAGTTCAAAGTGGGAAATTTCAAGGGCTGCATTTTTCACAGTATTGTTTATTTTAATTTAAACATCCAGCTTCAGAAGTATTATGGAAAACTTATGTTTGGGACTTTTTTTAAATGACTCATATAATAGATTCTTCAGCAATGGCCCCATATAATTTACTCTACAACGGTTGAATAATGAAAAGTGTGGGTGATTTCCAAATTTAGAGAGAAAAAATCTTGTCTAGTAAGAGGAAATTGTAAAGTTAATACCTGACCTAGAAAACATGAAGCATAAAACTCTGACACTATTTAAATCAACTACAAAGCTTTCATTTCTTTCAGTACACCCAAATTTCACCTTAAGCTTTTACTGAGCATATTAAAATGTATTTAAATCCTGCTGAGATGAAATGATTCATTAGGATCATATTTACTAAGATAGAGCTAAAAAATAACATCAAGCCACTGATAATCAAGGATCCTAGAAATCTGTTTGCCATGGAAAAATATGGAAAAACACTAATTTGCATTTTTACAGAGAGTCTTTAGACTCACCAAGGGGGAAAAAAACTTACTGAAAATAAAATACTGCCCCCCCAGTGACACACAGGAAAGCAGCTAAGGTGGCAGCTGCCCCTTCTTCCCTCCAATGCTGATTGGCCAAGAGGGCTGCTCATTGTGTGACCCCCTACCCCTCTCCACCAGTTAGTGACGAGGGGCAGGGCTTCATGAATGGCAGCCCTCTTGGGGCATAGGGTTACTGCTGAGGCCCCTCAGACGTACAGCATTGTGGGAGGGCTTGCTGTGGAAAAACATGGATTTTTATGGTTTTTTATCATAGAACTATGGGTTTTTTAATCACAGAAAACTAGGATCCCTGCTGGTGACAAAAACCTGAACTTGCTTCATGACTATTCAGTCAGGTTTCATGACACACTTACCTGGCTAGGTACAAACACTCAGGGAGGTCAGGGGAAGATTAATTGCATTAAAAGTGGCCTCTTGATTTAACTTAGTTTGCCCAGGTGCAGAGCTTACACTTGGATTGACTTAACTAGGGATCTAAGTGTGAACTGTACAGAAGTTAACTGTACCTCAAAGTTTAACTTAATTTGGATCTGGTGAGACTGATCTAACTGATCTTTGTATGGTTCCCAGCAAAGCCCCAGGGCTGGGAAACTAGCTCTAGCCCCAGCTCCAGGGCTGCCCCTTTCCTATCCACCACTGTCACCGAACTATTTTTAGTGCCCCCTGCCCCTCCCCCTCCCCCCCCATGGACAATCTTCTTCTCATAGAGCACCTAATGCCCCCCCCATCCCACAAGCCGCTCCCAGTGCCAGTTTTACTGGGGCTTGCTAGTGCCAGAAGCTGATTTGAACTAAGCTGGATTTAGGGGAGGGACAGGTGGGATCAGGGGGTGGGTTTGCTGGTGGTAGTTGTTTGTCTGCCCCCTGATCCCAACCACAGACTCCACATGCCCACCAATCCCTCCATTCCTACCTGCAGAGCCCCCCACCGATCCCCTCAAACCTTCCACAGACCCTGTTTGCCCCCAATCCCTTAAGCCCTCCTGCTGGCCCCCCCATCGCAACTTATCTTAGATCAGATGGCCGTTTTTAACTTGATCTCACCTCCCCAAATGTTTGTATATACTCTTTGTATCTCTGAACTAGTCTCCTACTGAATTTTCTCTCTTCCTCATCCCCAATCCCAATGTCATCCTCATTTTTTGCTTCACCATTAACATTAGACTCCTTATCTCTTCCAAAAAGAGCATCATAGCCATTTCCATATTGCCCTATGCACTTGTTCCTTGAATCCACACAGTCCTAATTAAAATGACTTCTTCCTAGTTGTACAGTGACATATTGTATCTAGTAATGCAGGCTGGCTACTTTTTGTAGTTCATATTTTCCAAGAATTCCTTTCCTTGCTCTCCATGTGTAAGTATATCACAAGTGTTCCTTCCTAGCTGTTTAAAATTATTTTCTTCATTTTTCCATACGGAAGATGCATTAAAAAAAAAGGTTAGTATCCTTCTTTTTACTTGATTTAGTTTTTCTCATTTTTAATGGTTCTCTCTCAGGTCCAGGGAGGTCTTGCTCCCCCTCTATGTGGCGCTGGTCAGGCCGCAGCTGGAGTACTGTGTCCAGTTCTGGGCGCTGCACTTCAAGAGGGATGTGGAGAACCTGGAGAGGGTCCAGAGGAGGGCCACTTGTATGGTTGAGGGTCTCCATGGCCAGCCCTATGAGGAGAGGCTGAGGGACCTGAATCTCTTCAGTCTCCTGAAGAGGAGACTGAATGGGGATCTTGTGGCTGCCTACAACCTTATCAGGGGCCAGCAGTGGGGACTCGGGGAAAGTCTGTTCACCAGACCCCCCCTTGGAGTCACTAGAAACAATGGCCACAAGCTGAAGGAGGATAGGTTTAGGTTAGATATTAGGAAGAACTACTTCACTGTAAGGGTGGCCAGAGCCTGGAATAGGCTTCCCAGAGAGGTGGTGCTCTCACCTTCCCTGGAAATCTTCAAGAGGAGACTGGATAGGCACCTGGCTGGGGTCTTATGACCCCTCCCACCCCCAGTGCTCATTCCTGTCCATGGCAGGGGGTCGGACTCGATGATCTGTCTAGGTCCCTTCCGACTCATTGATTCTATGATTCTCTTCCCCACCCCATCCTTTTTCTGGTAAAGTCAGTGTGAAGCCCCTATCACCCACACATTCTTTGACATGTGCTAACTCATTTTGATTTTCATCTGGAATTTTCTTTTAATTTTGCAAGGCTTATAATGTACTTGGCATATTCAAATTTGGTTACCTCCAGGTTCCCCTACCCCATGTACAGCTGATTTTTCTTTTTCTTTACATTTTTAGCAGCCTTTTGCAAAGTCACATTTAGCTATTCCTCATTTTCAGAGGCAGAACAGCCTTTGGTGCTCTTATTTTGGTGTCGTAGTAATTCCCCTGCAGTTTTCTGTATTGGTGAATTATAATTTTCTCTCCCATTGCTTCTTTTTCATTGGATTTCTTCCCCTGCCCTCCACCCCCTGAGTCCCTAATTTAGTTTCCTGGAATGTAATTTCCTTGCACTGCTTAATTCTGCCCTATTCTATCTTATAAATTCTAGTAAGTTGTGGTCACTGGATCCCAATTTCCCTATTCTGAGATCAATGACAAATTCTTTTTCTAATAGAAATCGATCCATAATGGTGTCTTCTCTGGCTGGGCATAAAAAATGAAGTTGTCTTCTACACAAAGATGAAACTATTGTGATGAATTGTGTTGATGTGTGCTTTTTCTAAACAACACATACCTGGATAGTTTAAAATCACACATCAGCATGAAGTGTGAAGTGCACTAGAACTTTTTTTTCATTATTCTCTTGGGCCAGATAAACTATACAGATACAGAAAACTATGGAGAGATATAATATTGCTTTCATCAGAAATATGTGTGGATTTAAAAATCTTATGACAAGGCTCATTTTGAGCAGCAGTATACTTTTTGAATGCATGAAGCCAGGGGGATTTATAGACTACTACTGTGTATTCAGGAAATGGATTGAAATATGGCACTTGTTGCTAGGCAAAGTGTGCCCATCAACACCACACTTAAAAGCAATCTACAAAGACCCGGCAATCTAAGTAATGTTAATGCTAAAATGCTTCAAACACAGTTTGCCTCAAATGCATTTCTAAAATTAATGTAGGCTTCCTCCCCACAACCCAACCACTACTTCAAGCCTACAAAGCTGTAATCCTGCTGCCAGTTCTGTAGCATAGAAAATAAAAAAAATGTCAGGGCTTTGTTCTAGAGATGCTGAGCACTGTTGATGCCCATTGCTTTCTGTAGAGAAAATTTGCAGGAGCTGATTACCTTTTTTCATACAATTGGACCCTTTAAAAATACCTACATTACAAATGTACCAGAGGTATAACAGGGCAGTTTTCTGGCGCAGTGGTGGACTGGGTAGCATTTGCATTTGGGTTGTTGGTAGGGGCAGAAGCAACTGGTCTAGCAGTGCAGCACCTACTACTTTTGTGCCCATCCCTCCAAATCAGTGTTTGGGGCTGATGCCCTAGTTGCCTCCCTTTACCCCCTCTTCCCCTCCTTCCCACCATATTGCCGTGTCATGCTACTGAAATGTACAGCACTACTGATGGGGTGGGTAGGATTGAGGCTTGACTTGGTCATAGAAACAAGAACCAGGCTTCACTTACCTCACCATATTAAAATCACAAACTTAAGAGGGAGTAGATCTATGGTTTTTGGAGAGGAGATAAGTTAACTTTAGGAGTGTTCTTTAAGAATTTAGTAATACTAATATATATTTTTAACAAGACATTGGTGTAGCACTGTCTTGTTAAATTACTATCTCTTTACTCACTCTTTAAATTACTGTTATTACAGTTTGATAGATTTAAATATGTGAATTGGCACACATCTCTGGAGAAAGAAAGAGCTGTAGTTTCAAGCAATCTAGAAGTACTTACAGGCACAGACAACAATTTATGTCTGCTCTCTATGCTACATTTTAACCTTCCTGAGGTATAATGTAAAAAAACACAAAAGAAAATCCAGCTTTCTAATATGCATTAGACCAAATGGCTGCCTTATTTGTTCATTAAAATGCACATGTTTTTACTAAACACTCTATATATTATTAAACATGCCTTTTTAAATAATGCCTTTTGCAGAGAACACACTTGGCTAATTATATTCAATTACAGAATAAAAGTTGCTGTCTTCCACTATGGGCCAATTCAGTTTTCCCTCTTGGATATTTACAAGGTAGGTATCTGCCAAAGAGTCGAGCTACGTACATTTTGTAGCTTTGATTGGCAATGGTAATATAAATTAGATTGTTCTTTGCTCACTAATTGCTCAAACAGGCATTCATGATGCTGAGAACATGTATTTGAAATAATGGCAATAAAATTAAACAGTTCCTCTATTGATTTGTTAATTCTTACTGTTATAAAGACATTTTCCTTTGGGAAATTATGTGCTTTGGCATTCTGCTTGGGAATCTCTCCTGTAGCACCTGAATCAGCTCTTCCTGTGAAAGCATCTCCTTTCTCTGATTGGACAGCAGCAACTCTTTCTGGCAGGATTGCTTTCCTTCATTTCTTTGTTTTTGTTTTTTAAATCTATTTTCTCCTAGATTTGCTCCTTAATTTTCTCAACTGTTTTACATTTAGTTATTTTTAACCAGTTATCTCTTTTCTTTCCTTTCCCCTTCTCTTTAGGTCTCCTTGCTATTTGCTCTGAACTCTTTCCTTTAGCCTTGTTTCTGCTCCCTATGCTCTTTGCCTTGTATCTCAGTCCCTTCAACTCACTTGTGTCCACCCTTTCTTTTTGCACTAATTCTATCTTTTTTGTTCTATATCCCTCAACCTTTTATTCCTTTTGACTTCTAGCTTTCTCACAAATCACTATTTTCTCCTTTTTATGCTATGGGCATTCCTACTTTCCTCCAAAAGTAACCTTTCGGTTTTGGGACTTGCTTTCTGCTATTCTCCTCCCTGATCTTTCTGCCCAATCTACATTTTTGATTTGATGTGTTCATAGAAAATATCAAATTAACATTTGTATGGCAGTTAGTATTATACTACCACTCATGTATATTTGCAGGTCTAAGCCTTATCCATATTTATAGTCCACACTTTTGACACAGATTTGTTGACCTGTTTAACATATTTCTCAAATTAGTCTACTTCATAGATTAAGTAACATAGCCATAATTACCACCATTATTAATTTATATGATAATTGGGGCCAGCTGTTGTTATAGATGCAAACACAGTTGTGAAATAGGTGCGTGCGGTTAGCATTTGGGATGTTGGACTGAATCTTACATGAGTTTCAGTGCAGTTTTAACAACAAATAATTTTGGTCCTCTCATTCTTGACTAATTACTATATTTTCCAGCGTAAAAAACACATGCTTTAAAAAAATGGCTGCTGGAAATAAGAGTGTGTATAATAGGTGAGAAATATGGTAAGAGCTATTTCTGCCACTTACCAAGCAAAAATGAAAGTAAAATCTGCATGTGATCCTCATGGAGCAGAAGAGTGAGCAGGCAGGCTCAGCTCCCTAGTTGCTGCAAGTCAGATATTTACTATAAGGAAAGATCTTTTTTCCTTCATTCTGTCTTTCAAAAATAAGGTGCATATCTTATTCAATGGCATGTTGTATGAATATGCCATACAAAATAATTTAGATGTTCTTTTCCAGCTGTGTCATTCACTTTTCTTTTAAAACTCTTATAAAGTCCGTATAATCCCCTGACTAGCTGTAGTCTCTTTGACTAGATGGGTATGTGATTATGTCATGTTTGCTAGCCTATAAGCCTTTGTAAGCAAAAGCTTACTTCATCAGATGCTTGTCTGATGGATCTTACCATTCTAGTTTCATAACTCTGCTATACTCATCATGTACTGAGACATAAGTTTGAATAGTCGTGTATCAATTTCCCTATCTGAGAGAATATTAATTCTAGGGCATGAATTTCTAATGTAAGTGGATACTCTGTCTATCCATGATAGTCTGTCTTTTTCACTGCAGCTTTGCTGTATGTTTTAAATTAATCCAGGCTCCAACCATTTGTTCTTAAAAAAAAATTTTTTTCACTATCAAACTTCTATCATTTTTGCTGTAAGTATCAGTAAGCTGATTATGCTTACTGACTAGTAGAGAGTCACTAGCTCCCAACCCACATAGCTCCCCCCTTAATCAACTGAAACTGAGAGTCTTTTATCTTATAGAGCAGGGGTGGGCAAAATACGGCCCCTGAGCTGGATCTGGCCCACCCGGCACTTTTTTGTTTGGCCCACAGCACTGGGCAATGAATTGTACCCAACTCAGCTCTTCCACCAATAAGGGTGGGAGCAAGGCAGCGATGTATACACCCCCCCCCACATACCTGTTTGTGCTTCGTTCCTACCCTCATGGGCAGAAGGGCCCGGCTCAGCCAGCATGCAGCTTCAAGGCAGGGCTGCTACTGCTACTGCTTTAGGCTTCCCCAGCATCCCATTCACTCTGGACAGCAAGTAGGGAAACCACAGGGGTGGGGCTGCAGCTGGGCAGGAATGCAGAGCTTGGGGCTGGTGGCAGCACAGAGCCTGTGCCTGGGGTGGGGGGACTGTGGGGCAGCAGCTGCACAGAGCTTGGGTGGGCAGTGTGTAGA
>NW_017729032.1:128256141-128259943 GCF_001723915.1 Gavialis gangeticus
GGGGAGGGGGCATTGGCAGCAGGGAGCTGGACTGGGCAGTGTGTGGGTGTGAGGGAGGGTGGGGGGGTTGTGGGGATCCCCCCCACACACTCTCTCCCCCATGGTGTGTAACCCTGGCAGAGAGTGGCATCAGCAGCAGCAGGCAAGGGCACTCCAGGTGCTCAGGGCACTGGCAGGGGCCAGGCACCAGCACCCTGAATGCCCCTGCCTGCTACTGTACTATGGGGGAGTGTGTGTGTGGGGTCCCCATACCTTTCCCCCCCTCTCTCACACCCCACAATTGCCACACACCCACAGCCTTCCCCCACAACCCCCAAACATACCTTATGCCCCCTCACAACCCCCCCCACACACACACACGAAGACTAAGAATTTATTTTTACTTATTATGTAATGACCTCTATGTACAGTACACAAACACAAATCATGACAAAAGTATTTTTAATAATAAAATTAAAATATGTTATAGTAGTTGTTTGACTTTTAGTGTATGATTTGTTTTTTTTTCTGGTTCTAAGATGGCAACCCTCCCACCCAAAAGGAGTATTTCCAGGGGGCACGGGGAGGGACTTCTGGTTGCAAAAGTCAGGGGTTAGCGGGTAGGACTTCCGATCTCAAGATGGTGACTAGGAGGCAGGGCAACCGTCAAGGGGCAGGGTTACCTATGCAGCCCTCAAAAGCTCATTAAACCTTATTAAGTGTCCCTCTGTGCAAAATAATTGCCTCCCCTTGTTATAGAGCAAACAATAACAGAATAGGCCAGTGGTTAAAATCCTAGTTGAGGACTCTATTGCTTCCTATATTACTGTAGGATTTTCATTATAGTTAGTTTTAGATGCCCTTTTGAGGGTATGGGTGTTAGATTATCTGGGGTCAGCTACACTACTGATGTATTCATTCTTCCACCATGCATAGGTTGTTGGAGAATCATTATCTCCATTTAACTGATGGTGAATTAAGAAACAGAAAACTTACCACAGCAAGTAGATGGTGTGTTCTGATTAAGCTGTTCCTGAACACACTAGCTAGACTACTCTGGGGCCATCATGGTGTAGTTGCTTTAATGCAAGCTGGACACCAATATCTGATGCCTGGCTGCAAAGGGACACACATCACACAACATCTTTGCTGCCATATTCCTGGGTTTGGAATGTGTTTGTATGAATTGATGTTCATGGCATGTTGGGAAACAGCCTGGCTGAGATATGGCACTACCGCAGCATAGAAATGCTCTCAGTTCCTCATCTTAGTTCCTCATCTTTAACATAATAATATATAATAATACATAATTATACAAATAGAAACATAATTGTGAGAAGCTTGGGTACTGTAGAAATAGCTAAAATAGAAAGAATTGGAGACCTTATTTGAAAACACTTCAAAACTTTGAGATGTGCTTTTCTACTGTACTTTGTACATTGCCAGTAATTGAAAATGCTGTTCAATTGCTTGAATTAAATTTTTGCTAGAATTCATTACTTATTAGCTTGGCACTTAAATGTGCATCAAGGAGAATAACAACATGAAGGGACTGATTAACTCAATTATACCACCCACACCTAGATATCATCTTTTCAGACTGAGAGTCTGAAACATGATGTTTTAAGAGAAAATAAAACAATCTGTTCACTTTTTATCCATTATGTGCTTCTAGTTTAAGAGGTTTTTGTGCTTTTTTTCAACCCAAGGATTAAAAATAGAGTTAATTTTGGTTTGCTGTGCATTGCAACCTCGGGTATTTTAAAAGCGTATAATACATGTGCTGATTACCCTCCTTCTAAACAAAGAGTAATCTGTACATACTAGCACAGTTTGAGCCTTGTTCCCACCTGCCAGCTATTTTCTTCCTGTCTCTCTGACTGAGTTTTTCTTTTTGCTCTTCTCCAAGCTATATTATTTATTTTGTATCTGTGATACCATTGATTGCTATGTAAACTCCACAAATTTGTCTCTGCATCTCTAGCACCCTGTAAACATCCAGATAAGTTTTTCTTCTTTTTCCAACTTTTCTGTATCCCCTTTTCTCTCTTGACATCTGTCTGCTTCTCCTTTGCTATTCTAGAGAAGCTAAATAAGCAAGCATAGGGGCGATGCGTAGGGGGTGCATGGGGGTGCATGTGCACCCCCTGAGATCGCTGGTGCACCCCCTGCCAGGCCATGCTCCCTGTTTAGCTGGTGGGTAGGAGGGCAGGTGGGAGCACCAGTGCCCCTCTGTGAGTGCCGGCTGTGGAGCAGGGCTGCCAGCAAAAGTGGGATTGGCCACCTCCTCTCTGCTCAGCACGACTGGCCTCTGGGTCTCTGACTTGTGTCTGGGGGGGTGGGGCGGGGACCATGTGTCCCCCCTGTCTCAAGAGGCACCAGACACCCATGAATGAGCACTAAGCATTGCTCTAAAAGCAGTGAGGTCTGTGTCGTGGTTTGTGGTATCAGTTGGACTCCCTGCTTTTTATTGGAATTACCTTGTGTAAATTTTTGTTCCATGTGCATCTGGTGTATTGTCTATCCACAGCTCATTTTATTTGCTGCTTATAAGTCAGTCCAGAAGGTCTGATTTTAGGAAAAGTTTTGCATTTGGGGCCAGTTTCTTTTCTAAGTATACTGTTCTGCTTTTGAACAAAGGTGTTTAGCCAAGCCATATGGAGGAATAATTGTATAGGACTGTTAGATTTCATTTCACAAATTCTTGAAAATCTGATTATGTAATAGTTTCATAGTCATTAAGAGCTGGAAGGGACCTTACAGATCACTGGGTCCAGCTCCCTTACATGTGGGCAGGAAAGATTGCTGGGATCAAATGATCCCAGGAAGATGGGCATCAAGATATTTTTTGAAGATTGCCAGGGTGGATGACTATACCTTAAAAATTATTTAATTCTTCTATGATTTTGAAATGAATGCCTTCCTAATGCAAAGGGCTCTAATTTCATTAGAAGAGAGCATCAAAGTACAGTAACAATTAAAGAAGTAAAAACATTACAAATGGAGAACAGCAAAGCATGCACAGATGATTTCCCATTGCCTTTTAGCCCTCAACATCACATAGTATGAAGAGAAGGAGGTAGTTAGCAGCATTAGTCTGAAGTCAAGCAGAAGTAGAGGTGCACTTTATAGAATGTGTCAGAGATGTATAAGTTTTTGTAAGCAAGAGCATATTTCATCAGATGCTAATGATATGAAGAGAGTATCTTTGGTAATATTGAGAATAAAGAATGTGTAATGTGGCTGGCTAAAGGGAGAGATGGAACCTAAGAGTAGCTTATGCACAACAGACCAATAAAAGACAGACCTGGTAACTATTGGGCAACGTGCTCCTACGTGAGTAGGGTGGGTTGTAAATGTTCTGATAATACAAAGCTTTATTGTAAATTCTGAATTTGTGAAACCCAAGGTGGTTTAGGCAACATAGGTGTTATAGGAAGAATTGCTGATCTAGTAGAAACTAGAAACATACAAGCATTCATTCAATTTTTTCCAGTGAGAGCCGTGCCCCATCTGAGAAAAATATCTTCTAGGTTGATACCTGGAAGATCTCCCTTCTGAGAGAGACTTTTTCCCAAGAATGACCACTTGTTTACTCCCCTGCCAGTCTGGTCTGGGAGTGGAGCAGAGCAGTGGTGGAGTGCTCTCCATGCTTCTCCAGATTGAGGACTGCCTGGTCTGGAAAGCAAGGGGGAGTTCTTACTTTTATAAAGGGCATCCATAGGGGTTATGATCACAAGCCAATGAGCCAAAGAGAAGGATGGGTAAAGATACATCAGCACTGTGGTAACACACTCAGCCTCTTAACTTCCCCCCCCCCCCC
>NW_017729032.1:128260157-128271028 GCF_001723915.1 Gavialis gangeticus
TTGGACCTTCTCATCCCTTGGGGTGCTCTGGTGAACAGGTGTTCCCCCAGATCCTGATGCATGCCCCTTATGTACTTAGCGGCTGCCACCACGTCATCCCTGAGCCTGCGCTTCTCCATGCCGAAGCATATAAGGCCTGTGCTCTTATCCTCTGATCATGCGCATGGCTCTCCTCTGGACTCTTTCAGGCTTCTCCATGTCCCTCCTAAATTGTGGAGCCCAGAATTGGATGCAGTACCCCAGCTGTGGCCTCACCAAGACAGTACAGTGGGAGAATGACATCTTGGGTCTTGCTTGAGATGTATTGGTAGGTGCAAGCCAGAGTTTTGTTTGCTTTGCCAGCTGCGGTATTGCATTGGTGGCTCATTTTCATCTTCTGGTCAATCATGACCCCTAAGTCTCTTTTGGTCATGGTGCTAGTGAGTGTAGCACTGCTGAACCTATAAGTGTTATGCAGGGTTTTTTCCCCCCAAGGTGGAGCACCTTGTATTTCTCCATGTTGAATGCCGTCAGGTTTTCATCAGCCCACCTTACAAGCCTGTTGAGGTAGGCTGGTGATCCACGCCAATCCTCAAGTGTGGACACTGTTCCCCAAAGTTTGGTGTCATCAGTAAACTTAGCCAATCCACTTCTGACACCAGTGTCCAGATCTTTTATGAAGACATTAAAGAGTACAGGTCTGAGAATTGAGCCTTGGGGGACACCACTAGTCACTGAGTGCCATGTTGATTTAGTTCCATCAACTACCACTTTCTGGGTCTGACCTCAGAGCCAGTTCCCCAACCATCAGACTATGGAGTAGTCAAGGCCACAGTTGCCCGGTTTTCCCGTGAGTATATAATGAGACACCAGGTCAAAGGCTGTTATAAGTCCAAATATATTATATCAACCTCTTCCCTTTTGTTCAGGTGATGTCACCTGGTCATAGAAGAAAATGAGGTTGGTCAGGCATGACCTACCTGCAACAAACCCATGCTGGCCATCCCTCAGAATGTTGCCTTCTGTTAGCCCATCAAGAATGGTTTCTTTGATCATTTTTTTCCAAAATTTTCCCAGGGATTGAGGTCAAACAGATTGGGTTGTAGTTTCCCGAGTCATTTTTCCTCCTTTTCTTGACGATGGTCACCACATTGGCATCCCCAAGCCTTTTAGACCCATGTGTGTTCAAACCATGGTCTGCAGCTGCCCCCAAGTCTGAGTCCAGCTCCTTTAGTCCACAGTCCTGGCTGACTGAGCCAGTGAAATCTCCAGCTTCATTGTGAACTTCTCTGTATGTGGCTGACCAGGTCCCACATCCATGCTGTTATCTCTTCCTCTTACTCCAGTCTCAGCCTTTTTATTCCTTTGTCCCTTGCCTCCTGCCCTAGGGGTTTCTGGGAGTTGCAGTCCAGATTAATAGTCATAGGTGCTCTGCAGACTGACCCCTGGTTCCATCTGCTGTTATACACATTACATTCACATAACACCATTGCTCCCTCTGCTCTGCTACTGGAGTAATTTCCACTGCTAAAAATGAATGCCTGTTTATGGCCATACTGGGAACATCTCCCATGCAATAAACTTACACTGAATAACAGGATCTGGACTTCCAGGCTTCCTACCTAGACACCAGGAATTTGGATTTCAAGCTCCATTTCACAGAGGTCAGGCCTTGGAGTTTATGAAATGGGTTACCAAGGTCTGCAGCTCTGGGGCAACCCTAACATGAGGCTTCCCCTACAAGTCTAGCAAGCCCCGAGTCCCTATACTAGTTGTTTTTAGGTGGCTGCTCAGTTCCTGACTGTAGGATGGGGACTGAGTCAGACTATGAGTCTGGGAGCCCTGGTATCCCAGGCCTCTGGCAGTTTGTGTGGCAGGGCTGTCCCAGAACTACAGACTCAGAGACCTCATGGCAGTCACTAATTGACATAGATCTTCTTGTCAATCTCAGTCAAGTGTGGCCCTGGGAAACATATGGATTGTATAAAAACAGTAGGCATCAATGTCTTCATAATGTAAGAGGGTTCATTTTCTGGGAAATTTTTGAGAAAAACCTACAATTTTTCTTAATTGGAATTAAACTAAATTTAAAAATACTGAAATTTCTCATGAACCAGAAATCCAAATATAGCCCAGATGTTACTGGAAGGTATGGCCGTATCTGCAGATTGGAGTACTATCTGGTTCTGGCCCTACTGCTATTTGAGAAGAAGCCTCAGAACAGAGGAACACAAGCAGCATGGATACCTTCAGATCAGTAGTTGGAAACCTTTAATAAGCCACAGGCCAGAACAACCCAGCTCCTGACATGGGCTCAGTGACTTTGAGGGCACACCAACAATAGGGAGAGGGAGGGGACATCTTTCCTGTACCTGTGCCCAGTCAGGAAGCTGGGAGCTGTGCCCATGCCACTGTGTCCCAGCCTGCCTCCACTTCCTGGGTGTGTGTGGGCTCAGCTTCCAGCCAGTGGGAGTCTGCATGGTGCTGGGAATCTGAAAACTGCCTGCACTACTGCTGCTTCTCTCCAGCCCCTGCCCAGCTGCATGGCCCCAATATAGCTCCTCTGCCTGTGCCTGCACAAGGGGCTGACAGTGAGGCTTTGTGTCAAGGGTCAGGGGAAGTCAGGGAGTAGTGGCAGCAGTATGGGCACTGCTGAAGGCTGCACTGCCCATTAGGAGTGCAGGCAGAGGAGCAGTTTTGGGGCTATACACAGCTGTGACTGTGAGCACCCTGAAGTTGGGAGGTGGGAGAGGGGGACGGGAGAGCAGAGAAGCAGTGGTAGTGCAGACAAGTTTCAGCTTACCAGCCCTGATGCAGTCCCCACTGGCTGGAAGCTGATAGGCCTGTGCAAAGTGGAAAGTATTCACTTCGGATTTGGCAATTTGGAGGGACAGTGATTCGATTACGTCATTCGAATCACTGTCCCAATTCTATTCAGCTGAATCCAAAGATATTCGGCGCCGAATCTTATTTGGTGATAGACTATACAGGGGAGCAGCCGGATGAGCCCCGGCTTGAGCTGGCAGCCCTGGGAGAAGCCACACCTCTTCTGGTTTCTCCCCAAGCTGCTCCCGCTGGCACTGCCTAGTGCCTGCCTGTAAAGTCTATGGCTGAATCTCCAAATCTCTCTGAATCGATTTGGAGGCTTCCGATTCAATTCAGAGAGATTAATGGGTCTCCTGATTTAATTCAGATTCGGAGTTTGGCTGCCGAATCGGGCTGAATCTCCTCTGAATCAAATATGCTACTGAAGCTTCAGCTACTGAAGCTGAGCCTGTATACACCTAAGGAGTGGGATGGTGGCTGGGAGACATGTGGTGGGAGGGGCTCAGTCTAAGCCCTCCAGATCCATGGGCCAGATCCAATGGCTCAGCGGACAAGATCTAGCCTGTGGACTGTATGCTGTCAACCTCTGCTTTAGGTCTCTTGATCCATAAATAGGCTATACCTCAAGTATTTAGGCTTTTTTTATATAGAAAATTAACACTCATCTCCGTGTTATGAGATCCCTTTACAGAGGAGGAGTGTTAGATTTTCTATACAGTGACAATGAGCATTTGTGGGACCCTTGTTAGTTTAAGTTAGTTAGAAATCAGTCAGTTTAAGCCATCTCAACCTGAGTGGGGATCACTATGTGGATTTGCCACTAGCCAGGAGGAGATGTGGGTAGCTGGAGGCAAGTAGGTCAGGGGGTAAAGAAAGGATGGGTTAGTTGGCAGGTCTCATAGGGATGGGTTGGTGGGCCTCAGGAGAGCTGTCAGGTCTGCAGGGAGGTGGAGGTGGGGGCAGGAGGGCTGCCCAGTCCAAGGTAGGCAAGTCAGGAGGGGAAAATAGCCTGGTCAGGGTAATGGGGGCATTAAAACAGCTCATCCCTGGGGCTGTGGAGAGTGGCTGGGCTTTCCCAGTCCTGGGTCTGTGCTGGGAGTGTGTGCAGGTTTTAGTTAGGTCAGGTTAACTCATTTTTAAGGTCAAATTAACCCTTGCTGAACTAAAGTCAATTCTCAGAAATAAAAGCTAACTAGATCAGGTGGTCCAAGCTAGGACAACCTAAGTCCTGTGAATACCTGCACACAACTATTTAGATTGCCCAAACTGAGCTAGGGCAATCTAAATGCAATGCATGTGTGAACACAGAGGTAGTTAACCATGTTAGCCTGAAATCAGGCAGAAGGCAGAGCACAGTGGCAGCATCTCAGAGTCACTCATTCAGAAAAATATAAGCTTTTGTAGATGCCAGCCTACTTCATCAGATATGTCACAACCATCCCTTTCTATTTTACAGAAAGGGATTAATTGGGCCATAGGGTATTTTTTTTCTGCCTGCATGGGAATGTCTATACATAATTGACTGTGCAGTGAAAAATGAACATACTGAAATCTTTCTGAAAAAAGAAAGTAGCAGCGGCTATTAAGAAATATTTCTCAAGTTGCTTATTTGCATTCTTACAAACAATGAGAAATCAGTCAGTTTAAAAAATGTAAAAGATCTTTTACAGAATCATTGAATTATTAACACAAAATTTGACTCTAGACTAGTTTGATGTATAAAACTAATTTTTCTCTGTCTTCGTGAGATATTTATGTCATCTGTCTAAACACCATGCATCACGTTTAAAATTTGATCAGCTTGTGCCACCTCCAGTGTAATAAGTTGAAGCTGAATGAATTTAGTGTAGCTTTTCAGCTTTGCAATCATCCAGAATATTGAATTGATTTTTATTACAATTTAGTCACTTCAATTCAGAAGAGATTTGTATTCAGCTCCTAGAAAAAAGGAAATGGCATTAATTGACAGTATTATCTAACATGATTATATTTAATAACTTCTAAAGTGCAGATATGGGAAAAATGTTGTTTTTCAGAAGCAAGCAATATATATCAATTGTTCAGATTTTCCTTCTAGTCCACTTACTCTTTCAAATCTTGTATCAATTTATTTTTTAAATTATAGGGATGCCTGAGTAGTTCCTTAGGTATAGGTACACCGAGATTTGTAATTACATCTCTGACTATTCTGATGAAGAATTCAACAGTTTTTTAGGGTTTTTTTTTTTTTTTTAAGAATTCAGCTCATCTACCCCCTAATCTACAGCATATAAGTGGAGAATTAAGATTTTTCTCAGGACTATAAATAAGTCTGCTTAATAGTTAATGAATTAAAAGTATTTAAATTCCTTTAATGACATTTTTCAATTACTACTTGTTTGGGGGATAAACTAACTGAAGAAACAGAGCTTGTAGAAAAGGAAAAGGTTGCATTCCTTGTCTTTCTTATTTTTATCGATTTATTTATTTATTTATTTATTTTAGTTGCAGCGCTAAAATCAGAAATGCATATATACATATACATACACTGGTGATATGTAGGGGGTGCATGTGGGTACAAGTGAACCCCCTGAGATTGGCAGTACACCCCTGGAGATTGGCCACTGCCACCGCTGCTGGTGGCACCCACGGGCAGTCAGCACTTGCCACTCTTCCCGTGCAGATGCTTCCTGCTGCCACACCCCCGCTGTTGCTGCCTGCACGTGGTTGCTGTGCTTCCCCAGCCTCAGGAGGCATGTAACGTTCATGTATACATATATACATATATGTATATGTGTGTGTGTATACAGATACAGAGCTGATTATATGTATGTATATGTATTTCAACTATGCATGTCAGCTTGAACTATATACATATCCATCACAAATGATAAGTAATAAAGGGGAAAAGAAAAAAGAAGAGGAGGAGGGAAGAGGGAGAGGGAGAAGAAAAGAGAAGTGTGCAATGAGTAATAGTTTTCGTTTCCAAAATATTCTAAAAACTCTTTTGAAATTGAATCAAACTTTTTTTCCATGCAGTTAACCCTGTTTAACATAATTATCTCCATAGATGCCATCAAAATAGTCTAGTCAAATGTTGTGTTAATAATTCCATCGTTTTGTAAAAGATCTTTTCCATTTTTTAACTGACTGATTTCTCATTGTACCAGATTTCAGCCTTTCGAGGTGCCCTACCTTTTCCAATGCAGTGATATAATTCAACATGTCACTAATAAGACCCACTGTAAGAGTGCAACCTGGGAAAGATTAAACTGGAATTCCTTAGGTTCATACACAAGAACAAACATATTTGCCAAAAGTAATGTCATCCTGCATGCGTGGAAACCATTTTAACTCTTGTCTTAATTTCTTTCCAAAATAATTGATAATAGGGAATGACCAAAACTTATGACCAAGCATTGCCTGTGTAATGTGAATTTAACGTGTGCAACAGCAAGAGGAACCAGGGACAGTGGGCAGAGTTGTGCTGACTGTTAATTTGGACTACAACTCCCAGAAACCACTAGGGGCAAGGGGAAGAGGAAGAGAAAGCTTAAGGCTGGAAGAAGGAATAGCACACCCGGAACCCAGACCTGCACACGGGATGACAGGCGGCTGCCAGCAAGTAATATGAGTTTTCCTCTCAACTGTTTGAGGTGCAGTTTCCCAGAAACCTCTGCACCTATCTCCTTGAAACTTGGCAGGTTTCATGCCTGAAAAAGGGGCTACCATTCCTGCAATTTGCATCCAAATCAGGCAAGAAATGACAAAGGTTTAGGCATTTTTGTGATTCTCCGTTATAGCCTATGGGCGAAACGTCAAAATGCATCAAAAAAGTGAAACAGTTTTGATTAAATGAAACAGAACAATGCTTCGAAATGAATCTAAATGAAACAATGAAATGCAATGGTAAAATAGAATTCAAAATGAAATGGTGCTGTTTTGTACAACCCTAGCTGCAGGCTCCTGTTTGAGCATGGTAGGGATTAAATCTTGTCTGTGGACACCTCTAGAGGTGTGTGGGGGGATTAATGTTTTGAGTGTGTGTTACCACAGTGTTGATTTTTCTTTACTTTTTTCCTGTTCCCTCCCTTTGGTCTGTTGGCTTATGAGCCTCACCGCTAAGATTTTCTATATAAAAATGGGAACTCCCTCTTGCTTCTTGTGCCAGTTTCTGGGGCTATGGGGTTGGCACACCTCCATCTCTAGCATGTATCTACTGGCAGTATATTTAATCTTTTAAGTTTAGAGGGAGCCCAGTGCAGATAAAAAAAAACAAAAAACTTTTGTTGTATAAGACAAAGTCCAATATCAACTGTCACTATTTAAATATTGTGAATTGCTGATTTTCACTGGGGTTCTGTCTGGATACTTAAGTATTCATTTTACTTCAGTCTTAAATTGTCTGCATCAGGTCTGTTATGTGACATTATGTATTCATGGAGTTATGGCACAGAAGGGGGAAGAGAAGCAGATTTAGGGAAGAAAAGAAGAAATCTGGAGTATTTGCTACACCTAAATCCTGAGTCTGAACTTGTTAGGATCACATATATTGCCATTCAGCTGTTTCCAGAAGGTCAAATTCGCATAACTCAGAAAATGTGTTAGAGAGAGAGGTGTGGGTCATTGGGGATGGTCACCTGACACACGGCCAAAGTCCAGGGCTGGGTTCTTAGGAAGCTGAGGGTCCAGAGATGCCAGGAGTCAGAACGTGAATCAGGAGCCGTGGCCATGATTGAGGTATGCTGGAATCAGAAGCTAAAGCCAGGGTTAGGATTTGTCAGGAGTCATAACTAACATTGGGAGCCAAATCCAGAGTCACTATTTGCCAGAACTGAGTTAGAGCCAGGGTCAGGATGTATTAGGAGTCACAACTGGAATCAGGAGCCAAAGCAAGAGTCATGCCAGAGATCTGATATGTGAAGCAAGGAAGTACACAAAACTCAGGAACAAATACCTACATTGTTGTCTGGACAGAGCACTACAGGCTGGGGCTAGCCTTTAAAGGATGCAGAGTTTGGGGCCTGTGGCCTCAGGGCACTGGCTGCTCTAATTGCCCTTCTAGGACCAGGCGGGCTGAGGGCACTGAGCCAGGCTCACTGCAGGTGGCACCTGTTTCCCTGCAGCCTCAAGGGATGAATTGCCTTGATTCTCTGATTGGGACTGGCTTGGGCCCAGAGCTCTAATCTGGCCCCCCTTTTTAAAGGATTTAATACAATTTCCTTCTAGCAGCTCTTCTATATGCACAATACCCTTATCCATCCACTTTCTCCACATCAGTTTGTGGGATCTATAGTTCAAAAAATGATTGTCCCAGTGTAACAAAGGCTGAAACGTCAATAAGCTCACCATATTTTCCAAGCTTGTCCAGCTGTAAAAATTACAACCATCAGAGAGTTAGAAAGACCATGATAAATTGAGTTTGACAGTTGATAATGGAAAGGTAAACTTAAATGCCTGTTTAGTTTTTACCCATACAGAAGAGTTATTGAGTGTATCAATATCCATTACATAACTTGACTTACTAAGAAGGCATTGTGATATTGTTAAAGGTTTGGAAGATGAAAACCACCCATTTTAATTGGTAGTTGCAACTTTTCTTAATGAAAGTTAAACCCTTTTATCCTCTCCCTACATTCAGTTGATTTTAATGAAGTAGGATTGGGGGATTACAACTGGTAGGTTATGTAATAAATTAGGTGAGGTAAAACATTCATTTTTAAAATAGTAACACACCCCCACAAAGATATTGCCAAACTATTCCAGTTGTTTGGATCCCATAATATAACTCTGAGAATCTTTGTAAAGTTTTGGTAGTCAATAACAGTGCTATTCTTGGGTCTTTTAACATTCATTAAGTTAGTTGTTTGGGTTGCCGTTGGCACTTGCCATTATACCAAACATATCCATGCTGGTATAGAATCATAGAAATTAAGGGTTGGAAGAGACTTTGAAAGACCATTGAGTCCAACCACCTTGCTCTGGGCAGGATTAAATGATGCCAGCAAGGCATCTGTCCAGTCTCTTCTGAAGGCTTCCAAGGTTGGGGACTGCAACTATTCCAGATTCTGGTCACCCTTACTGTAAAAAGGCTATTATTTAGTCTAAGTAATTCTTGATTTAGTGCATCTAATTCTTAATCCAGTACATTTCTACAATTGCTGGTTAATGATGAGAAAGCAGAAACTGATCTCTCTCAGGCTGTGACAAAATTATTAGTGCATTGTCTGTATAAATGTGCCTGAATAAACTCAACTGCAGTTCACACCAGAGTCAGCTGCCCTTGGGCATAGAGTCCTCACGTGCCCAGGACTGCAGCAATTCAAGCTGGGGTGCTCCTGGGTGCACCTGGGAGCAGCTGACTCAGAGCAGGGGCCAAGAGTCAGCCCCAGGCTCTGGGTGGCAGCATTGGGCAGTGGAGGGGCTGGCTGGGGCAGAAGTGTGCTACAGCGCAGGGTCAGCTGTCAGGCAGCAGAGTTACTTAGTTTACTGCACCCTAATAGGGGCACATGGTTAGACCGTGACGCTTTACTGTGCAGCTAATTAGTCAACTGCAGTAAAGCACACATGTAGATGTTCCCCCTGTCTCCTACCTTAATGCCAATGCTTCCAGTGCTAAATCAAACAGAAGGAGGGATAATGGGGAACCTTGCTGAGTCCTCCTTTGCAGTGCATATGGATCAGGAAACATCAGCTGTATCTGCCTCATGAATTCTTTACCAAAGCCCATCTTTTACAATGAAAAAAGGTACCTTTAAGAAGCACAATCAAAAGCCTTCTCTGCATCAAATGCTAAAAGAGCCTTAGGGGCTTTGGAATTTTGTACTGCTGCTGCTATATCAATAACCTCTTGTACATTATCTGAACCATACCTTTTTTGATAAATCCTACTTGATTTTTTTAAATTAACTTAATGAGGATCTGTTCCAATCTGTATGATAATTTTTGGCTAGAATTTTGTTGTCTACATTCATTAAAGAAACTGGTCTTGCATTAGAACAATTTATAGAATCTTTGCCTGGTTTAAGAATTACAAGAATAATTGCTTTCCATAAAATGGTTGTTAATCTAGATTTTTTTACTATCATTATATGCATTAAATAACTGAGGTAATATATCTTTTAATTTATGCTTTCTAAAACTACACAAGAAATTCATTACTCCCCAGAGGTTTTATAGAATCACAGGGTGTGTGCAGTTGACATGGCATTGGAGTGCCTGAAAATTTTAACACAGCTTTTTTTTGGTGTGGTGCATTTTTGTTTGCACGACACAACGTTCATGTTCACATGAATGGTGCTTTTGAGCAAGTTAAGCCTTGTGTGTCATTCCCCACAGATTTCAGTAGGGGGAGTCAAATACCAATTTACCCCCTGTATTGTCTTTCCTAATGTATTAAAGCAGGAGGCGTATGTAAAGCACCTGGGCTCCCCAGTCCCTGCCCCAGTACTCTTACTGGGAGTCTCCCCTGCACACAGTCATGGTCACCCCAAAATCCTTGTCACTTGCACTTGCCTATTCTCTCCATCAGTATGTGATCCTGAAGATTCTATCCCAATCCCAAAGATGAGCTGCTTGAATCCTCCCATTCCTTTCCCTTCCCATCCCATAGCTGCTATGATAACTGCTAAGATATCATAAAATATTCAGGGTTTAGAGTAGTGGGTGGATGGGTGGGTGTTTGTTGCTGCCTGGTTGATTATTTCATAGTTAGTACGGTTGGAAGGGACCTGAGCAGATCATAAGCCCGACCCCCTGCCATAGCAGGAAAGAGTATTAGGGTCAAATGACCCCAGCAAGGTGTTCGTCTAGCCTCCTCTCAAAGACCCCGAGGGTAGGAGCCAGCACCACTTCTCTTGGAAGTTGGTTCCAGGTCCTAGCCACCCTGACCGTGAAGTAGTGCCTCCTGATATCTAGCCTAAATCTACCCTCCGCCAGCTTGTGACCGTTATTCCTGGTCACTCCTGGCAGTGCTTGGGGGAACAGGGACTCCCCCAGTGCCTGCTGGTCCCCTCTGACTAGTTTGTAACAGGCCACTAGATCCCCCCTCAGCCTTCTCTTGTGGAGGCTGAACAGGTTCAGGTCCC
>NW_017729032.1:128271764-128279240 GCF_001723915.1 Gavialis gangeticus
CCCCCTCACCAGGTCGTCACCCGTGGCCAGCGCCAGGTCCAACAAGGCGTCTCCCCTGGTGGGGCTGTGCACCTCCTGGGTTAGATGGAGGTCCTGCATTCTGGCTAGGAGACCATGCAGAATTTTGGAAGACGTGGTCGATAAGTCCCATCTCTCTTACAGAGGTCGTAGGACACTTTCAATGATGCCTTTCAGAGTGTGCAGAAGTACATAAATAAATGGGTACAACACCCAAAAGGGAAAAGTCGGTCCATTCATCTTGCCTCTGTGCAAGATGAGCAGAGAATTACAGCCGACCCTGTTCCCCCTAACTCAGTGGGGTCACAGGAGGGCTGTGTGACTGCCAGCAGGGCCAGGAGTGCACCACTGCATTTCAGGGAGAGAGGCAGCTCCGGGTCATGGTGGGGTGAAGACAAAGAAGCGCAAGTAACTATAATAGTGTGCTGCAAACAATAAAACCTCATGGTTTCCTGCCTTCCTGTGTCTCTCTCTATATCCATCGTTACACTGCTTGGTTGTGAAGGTGGATTTTGTTCATTGTTTGGGTTAATTTCTCTCTGTTTTTCCTGCCACTTGCTGCATGGTGCTGAGGGGTTGGCAAAGGCTGGTATGTCAATCCCCAGCAACCTGACTTGCTTTTTTGCAAGCCATCAGCCCTTTGTGTAGTTGCCCACAGGGGTTCATGCCTTCCCAGGCTTTTTGAAACACCCTTCACAACCCTTCCTTGCATGTTCCGTAGCTGGAAACTTTGAAAATGTGTTTTTTTCGAGATTCTTTTTGCGCTCCTTTCCAGCCAGGTGCCCGGCACTGTCTCCTTTGTTTTGGAACACCAAAGCGAGGTCGTGTGTGGATGGGGGGACAGCGTGGGGTTTAAGACCTGCTTTGCTTGCACACAAACCCAGGGACTTTGCAAATGTTTCTGCCTTCTTTTCGTGCTCTTTTTCAGCCCGGTTTCAGAGTTTCTGGGTTTTTTCCACACCAAAATGTGGCTGCCGGTGGGGGGGGAAGGGTGCCCCACTCAAACACTGTAAATTGAGGGAGCAGAGGTTGCAGTGCATGTCGGCTGTATTGATGAGGGAGGTTTGAGCTGGGTGAGGGACGACAGCACAGCGGGGGCAGAGAAGGACTCATCCCAGTCATGAGCCTTACCCCTGGAGGGCACAGCAATGCTAATCCAGGGTTCAAGAAGATTGCAGGCTGATCAAGTGGGGTGCAGTGAAGCTTTGTGTGCTATTTGATGCCTGCACCTCTGCAACATACGACTTGAAAGATGACATGGTGATATGCTACACACCACCCTTGGTAAGTGACACCTGACATTTGTCTGTGCCATGTGCATAGCAGGGTTGCCCGTAGGGAGGCGTGAATACATGTAACCACCCCAGACACAGTGCACTGGGGACCCTGCAGAGATGGGCGGAGCAGATGGGATGACTCCTCAGTGCCACTGCTGGCCTCACTTCCAGATGCTCACCAACTCCCCTCCCCCGCGGCCCTGCAGCACGTGCGATCAGCTCTGTGTGTGGGGGCGGCTAATTTGTCCAAGGCCCTGCACCAGTGGCATACCTTGGGTCTCTGAGACATAGGGGACAAGCACAGGGTGCTGATGCCCTCGATCCCATGTGTACCGCAGACAAGACGGCTTCTGCGGCGGTTTTAACAATGGGGGGAGAGCGGGGTGCCAGCATCATGGAGTAGTGGTGCCCCCTTTGTACCTGCCAATGGCACCCCCTTCCAATCCATGCTGGGATGGCTGTGCTGCCCACCACTATCAGTACGCCACTGCCCTGCACCCTGATAGGGTCATCTCTGTTTGGTGGGGGATGCATTGTTTAGTTCAAATTTATTGTAAACGGGGCTGGTGGAATTCTGTTGGCATGAAGGAACGTACATGAGGTGCACAAGAGGCACCAATACAAATTCCAATGCTTTTTCTATCCTCCCTCCCTCCGGGTTGTAGATCCCCTTCCGCTGCTAGCTGCAGGATGATCGATCCCTATTGGTGTGACACGAGGCAGAAAGAAAGGAAGAAAGAACACTTCCTTCAGGATTCTCTCAACAACTGAACTACTATGCATTATAATTATAGTTGACTTTCATCCCAACTTATATAGACTTATAATAAAAGGTAATACTAATAATAGGAGTCAATAATACCATTTATTCTAGTAGTAATATATTAATAAGAGTTTGTAGTAATAGTAATATTAATGATGATTTATCAATGGTCAATAATAATTGTAACGGTCCAATTCCTTATCACAGCATTTCAAAGCAGGTAGATTTGCCTTATCACCGTGCACACATCACACACGTCCTGGGCCTCCACTATATATATCAGGGCTGTACAAAACAGCAGCATTCCACTTTGACATCCATTTCCATGTTTCAACAGAACAGTGTTTCGTTCTGAGTTCTGTTTCATTTTGAAAGCACTGTTCCATTCCGTTTTGTTGAAAGAGTTTTGCTGTTTCAATGCTGTTTTGACATTTTGATCAGGTTGTGATTGGGCTGCGGAAGGGAATTTCCCCACTTCCCCAGCCCAGCTGAGTTCTCTTCCCCAGCATTGCAATAGGGCTGGGGAACTCCAGCTAAGTTCCCCAGCACTGTCATCAGCTTCCTGCAGCCCCATGGAACCCAGCCTGGTGGTGGGAGGTGGAGCGCAATGCCAGCAGGCTGGGGCTGGTGCAGCCGATCAGAGTGCAGCCTGGCGGCAGGAGGCAGACAGAGCTGGTGCTGTGCTTCCATTGGCTCTGCCAGCCCCACTGAGCACAGCCCAGCCAGGGGAGGCAGGGAGAGCCAGGGCTGTGCTCTCTGCCAGGCTGAGCCACTGGGAGCGCAGCCTTGTTTCTTCCCTGTCTCCCACCACCTGGCTGGCTGCTTTGAAACTCAAAACATTTTGAAACTTTGAAAACATTTCAACTGCCCTCATTTTGTTTCAAGGTTGTTTTGAAGCCCTTCATTTCATTTAGATTTTGCTGTTTCAAGCTCAAAATGAGTCAAAACAGTGTCGAAACAAAACAGCTGGTGAAATTTTGCACAGCCCTAATATATAGGCAATATATGATATAGACTTATATTATATAGACTTATAATTACAGTTCAATTCCTTACAATGAGAAAGCAGATACTGAGTGTAAGGCAGATGATTATGCACTCTCCTTGCCTCTTTCCCCATGAGGGTGGGAGGAAGAAATGCCCACCTCCTGGTTCAAGCTCCTCCCTAGGTTCCTCTGTTCCCATGGAGAAGAGATATATACCTGTCTGCTTTACATACTACCCTTACTGAAATTTTATTACTTCCTCCTCCTGGTTGTGGGCCACAAGTACTGCTGAGGCTTCTCTTTTGTATACGACTTGAATTGTGGAGGCTTTCTTTGCAGGCTTTGGCCCAAGTGTCAGCTCGAGTATGGTTAGAGTTGCACAAGTTTTGCAGATCAATTTCATATTATTCTAGCCCTTCTCCTAGTTGCTGGCCCTGTTTGCTAATGGCTGTATTATGGAATTGTAATTAGAGGATTGTTGCTGGCCATAAATGAGGAGGCTTTCTTTCTGGTTGCCGACCTACCCCTCTCTGTTGCACCCTTGTAACTTTTTAATCATTTCTGGCCACAAAGCAAGCTGTGCTCCTAAGCTGTGACTACTGCAGTGGCAGAAGCAGTGGCCATAAATGAGGAGGCTTTCTTCTTGGTTGCTGACCTAATCTTTGTTGGCCACGAAGAAAGCTGTGTTCAGGAGCTATGACCACTGCAGTGGTGGAATGCTTGGGTTACAGGTGAGGCCTTCCAGTAAAGAAGCTGAGGCTTGAGTTTCTTTTCTGAATTGTGGAGGCCTTCTTTTTGGTTGCTGGCCAATACCTCCACAGTCCAGGTAGTAGGCTTTTTGCCCTACTTGCCCACCTTTGCCTTACTCCTTTCCATTGCACCCTAGTAACTTTCAAATCATTGCTGGCAACAAAGGAAGCTAAGCTGAGCCTTCTTCACTGGTCTGGTCTAAGCATCAGCTTAATTTGCACAAGTTCTGCAGGTCCACTTCATATAGTCTTCTCATCCTCCTCTTGGTTACTGGCCATGTCCCAGCATATTCAAACTAGGGTGTATGTCTTTTGACTGAGGGAAAGCTTCTTGCTGGGGAAAACCCTCCCTGCCTTTCATAGTCTTTTCACCCTCCTCCTGGTTACTGGCCATGTCCCAGCAAATTTGGACTGGGGTACATGTCTTCTGACACCCACCCACCACTCTGTCTCCTTGAGGTTTCTGTCTCCTTGAGTTTCTTCTCTGACTTGTGGAAGGAAGATTTTAAATAAATAAGGATAACAGAAAGTGGAAAGTCCCCTCCCCCCCACCTGAGGGGGCCCCCTCTCTCCCTACCTAATCTTTGTGGCCAGCAAAGATTCCAAAGTTACAATGTAATGGAGAGTAGTATAGCTTGACTCAACCAGCCAGCTGAGTCGGGCCATTCATCTCCACCTGAGGGAGCTCCTAGGGGACTGTGCCTGGGCCTTCCCCTTGACCTAGCCGTTTTCCTGCTGAGACATGTTCAGTAACCAGGAAGGGGGTGCAGGATGCCTCCCTTCCTCTTCCTCACCCCACCCACCCATGGCCCAACTCAGCCAGCCATTTGAGTCGGGCCATACAGCTCCACCTGAGGGGACCCTAGGGGTCCGTGCCTGGGGGCCCTGCCTCCCCAACTAAGCTTTGTGGGTGGGTTTGTTTAGTCTTCTTTCTTGCAAGACGATGCTGGCTGCACACTAGCACTGGCCAAGCATTTGACCTCCCTCCATCCTCTAACAGTCCACTCTGCAACTTTCCAGTAATGCCATGACTCCATAAAAGTTGCACGGTCATCAGTAGCCAGGAAAGGCCAGTAACCAGGTTGGCTGCCTGCCTGCCTCCCTTCCTCATGCCCTCCCATGATGTAGTAGTCCTCCATCCATCCATATCATATCAAGGAATTACTCAAGGGACCATGGGAGCATATTCTGCATTGCTGTTTTATCTTATTGTATTGCATTTGCTGGCAATGGCTGTACTGTGAGAGAAAAAAAAAAAAAAAGTATTCAGTTGACTACCAATGTCATTGTTTAGTAAAAAAAAAAGTCTATACTGCTTTAGCTTTATTGTGATTTCTGAATCGAATTGATTGCAATTCAATTTATTGTGAAAAAAATGAAGATGATGAACAAAAATTTTGATTTGTACTTGCTCCTGCTTGATTTCAGGGCATGGGCCTGGGAGTGGGGGAGCGGTTTGCAGCTGGCCAGGGGCGGGAGTGCAGTAGCTTTGCAGGCTGGACACAAAGCTGATCAGGGCCTGTATTTCAGATTGGTTGGCCTCCTTTCCAGGCAGCACTCAATAATATGTCAGAGGATGCCCGTCTGCTGCATAACACTTCAGGCCTCTCTATAGGGAGCAGAGTGCTTTTTGAAACCCTGGCTTTGGCTAATTAGCAATTCCCTGCTTAGCTGAGACCCATGTGATGAGGACATGCCAATACCTAGTGTAGGAGGAGGAGGTATTACAAATTTCTTGAATTTGGATGAAAAGAAGTTCTTCCACAATTATTTTTTTTTAATGCACTTGATTCTGTAGAGGCCTAGATGTAGCTGAAGAGATTACCCTGGGCTGCCTTGGGAGTGCTGCTCCTTGTTTTCTTCTCACCTTCTCCCTGTCCTTTGAGAAAGCTGAAAGGATAGAGATGGCAAGGGAGGACAAAGCAATCCTGAACAAAATCTAATGAGCTGTCTCTGGGACAGGTTGCAGCCAACAGGGGTGGTGGGGAGAGGGCAGTCTGCAAACCCGGTTACAAAAGGTGCTGCATGCAGGATTTTGTAAAGAAAACATTGAATTGCAAAGAAAGCATTGAAAAAATCATTTTTGCATTGAGCCTCCCATAACAGTACAGCCTGCAAAGAAAAAACTGAGAGAAAAAAAGATGCTGTTTTGGAGCTGTGGCAGCAGGTGTTAACTCCAACCCCCCACCCTCCTTGGCAACCATGCATATGAAATGCATTATAATGCATTAAAGACTTACTAAAGTCTTTAAAGACTTGCTAAAGGCCCTGGGAGGTCCATACATGGAGAAGTTTTGCAGATTGCTTGCTTGCCGCTGGGGGTGCGTGGGATTGTTTAGTCTTTTTTTTTTTTCTTACAAGATATGCTGGCTGCACTGCATCCTAGCTAGCACTTAACAAGGATTCAACCTCCCTCTCTCCAATAACAGTGCACCCTGCAACTCTTTGCAGCTCTTTGTAACTCTTTCTAGTAATGCCATGACTCCATAACCCGCCCCCCCAAACACAGCATCCCCACCCCACTGAGGCGGGTGCAGTCTCCGAAAACCAACCCAACCACCCACCTACCCCAAAGAAAACATAACACATATATAGAACAAAAATAAACACTTTACTGAAAACACTCAGCTTTAACAATAACTATGTACAATTTAACAATATAAAATATATGCAAAATGTAAAAACATAAAAAAACCTGAAGATATTTTCACTCTACTCCTCTTCTCTGTCTTCACCCTACTCTCCTCATCACTGGGCTGTGGGCTGGTTGCTGCTCCCAGCGAGTTCTGCCTGTGAAAGTTTTCTGCAAGGAGGGAGGAAAAGGAGGAAGAGAAAAAGGAGCGGGGTTTGGCACACAGTCAAAAAAATGGACTTTTGCCCCCTCCACCCCTTTCCCCCACAAGGTCGGTGGACATATTACCTTAATATCACCTGGGACACTGCATATCTTGGGGGTGAGGTCTGGTAGGCAGCACCCTGCTCCTGGACTTTTGGTTGTGGTTCTGAAATAGAATGTGATGAAGTTCAGAAAGTTTGCAATATTGAAGGAAATCATATAACCACACATTCCAAGGTTTCAAACTACTTGTAAAAAACTTATGATTATAGTGATGCTACAGCTGTTGAAGGGAGCTCTGTCCACTGAAGTGACAGCATATGACAAAGGGTGCGGGGGTCACCGGTGGAATGTACCTGGGGGGGTGGGAGGACAGGAGGGTACATAGGCTGGGGGGAGGACATACACTATAGGTGGCAGGGGGATGGAAAAATTAAGAGGGGGTACAAAATTAAGGAATTATTTGTCTTGTCCATTTTAAAATAATAATTGGTTGGAGTGAACTCGTCCCGACCTGAACTGCGTGCTGTGAGGGAGGAGGAAGGAGTGAGGAGTGAAGGAGGGTAAAAAAGAACACACAGCGGCACCTACTGGCTACAGGCTGGAACACAGCACCCCCTCATGGAGGGGATTAATTAGAAGTCTTTCGAGTTTCTGGATTTTTGCACAAACAAATACACAGTTGAAGTGACGTAACTGGAGAACGTTGCAAATTAATGCATCTTTGAGTAGTGCAGACAAGGTTCTTTGTGTGAATCTGATGTCTTTTATTAGACCAACTTAAATAATTGGAAAACAATTATTAAGCAAGCTTTTGGGTTCAAAAACACTTTGTCAGGCTAAGAAA
>NW_017729032.1:128279704-128289735 GCF_001723915.1 Gavialis gangeticus
AGGTTTTGCATTTCTTGTCATGGCATGGTCTGGATCCTTTTGGTGTGTTCTGGGCTTGAGGAAGTTTGCTTCTGGTGATGAGGTTAGAGAGGTTCGGTGCTTGTTTGAAGGCTAGGATGGGTGGCTCTGGGAAGATCTTTTTAAGAGTAGGGTCTCTTTCTAGTATGGGTTGCAATTGTTTGAGGATTTTCCGTACAGGTTTGAGGGAGGGGTGATATGTCATAACCAGCGGTGTGCGATTTGTGGGGGTTTTTCTTCTGTACTGTAGCAGTTCTTCATGTGGTATCCAGGTGGCTCTTTCAAACATGAGATCTATCTCTCTGGACTTTAGAGTGGTAAGAAATCTTGGGTCATGCAAACACAAATGCAGTTGCGTTGACATAAATGGGAAATATTGTTTAGTCTATGCACACCCACAGAGAACTACGGCTAGAAGGGATGTCCATAGGTGATCTAGTCCAACTTCCTTGTTCAGGCAGGATCATCCCTATTTAAGCCATCCGGTACAAAATCATTGTTTAATCTCTTAGCAAAATTACACATTCAACCCTGACATAACACCCTAACCTGCCACAGATAAAGCAGGAGGACCACAGCTGCCAATGTCCTGTTGCTGTCAAAGTATTTAATATATGCTTAAAAGATCCCAGGCAATGGCCATGCTCCCCACTACAGAAGAAGGCAAAACACTCCATATTTCCTACCAGTCTGACCATCGGGTAAAATTCTTTCCTGACCCCACGTATGGCAATTGGTCTAACCCTGAGTGGAGAGGCAAGACCCTCTAGCCAGTAACCTCCAGCTTTAAATTCCAGCAGGAGCATTGGCACAGCCCGTTGAACTGCATTCTGTTAGCTGCAGCCCAGTTTGTCAAGATCTTTCCGGATTGTGTTCCTGTAGTCCAACATGCTCACCACCCCTTCCAGTTTCATGTCATCTGCATATTTGCTCAAGAAGCTTTTTATACCAGGAAGTGAACCAGGAAAGCCGAGGCTGCAACTGAACTCCAACTAACTTCAAGCATCAAGGACAATAAAAAATCCTTTTTCAGATATGTGGGGAGCCGGAGGAAAAGCAAGGGCAACATTGGACCCCTGCTGAACCAGATGGGACAACTGATGCCCAGGAAAAAGCCAACCTATTAAATGGGTACTTTGTGTCGGTCTTTCATCAGTCCCATGGGATAACCATGCCCACTATGGGACAGGGAGGTCCGGGTGAGGGAGATTCCCTGCCCTCCATCAATGCTGACCTCGTGAAGGAATACCTTGAGAGGCTGGATACCTTAAAGTCAGCCGGCCCTGACAATCTACACCCCAGGGTACTCGAGGAGCTGGCAAGCATCATAGCCCAGCCTCTGGCACAGATCTTTGAAAACTTCTGGTGCTCTGGTGTAGTGCCCGAAGCCTGGAAGAAGGCCAATGTGGTGCCTATCTTCAAGAAAGGGAGGAAAGTGGATCCAGCTAACTATAGGCCCATCAACCTGACTTCTATCCCGGGGAAGATCTTAGAAAAGTTTATTAAAGAGGCCATCCTTATTGGACTAGCCGACGCCAACATCCTGAGGGATAGCCAGCACAGGTTTGCTACAGGTAGGTCTTGCTTGACCAATTTCATTTCCTTCTACAACCAGGTGACCTATCACCTGGACAAGGGAGAAGAGATTGATTTTGACTTAAAAAAAAGCATGATCAGAGGTCAGGAAAACGGACCTTATGACAACAGGCTGAGAGCCATGGGGCTCTTTAGCCTGGAAAAGCGCAGGCTCAGGGGTGATCTGATGGCCACCTATAAGTTTATCGGGGTGACCACCAGTATCTGGGGGAACATTTGTTCACCAGAGTGCCCCAGGGGATGACGAGGTAGAACAGTTATAAACTACTGCAAGACCATTTCAGGCTGGACATAAGGAAAAATTTCTTTACTGTCCGAGCCCCCAACGTCTGGAATAGACCGCCGCTGGAGGTGGTTCAAGCACCTACATTGAACACCTTCAAGAGCAAACTGGATGCTTATCTTGCTGGGATCCTATGAACCCAGCTGACTTCCTGCCCTTTGGGGGGGGGGCTGGACTCGATCTTCCGAGGTGCCTTCCAGACCTCATATCTATGAAATCTATGACATCTATGAAATACCAGCATCCAAATAATTATTAAGTATGTTAGACAGCACTGTGTAGAGAACAGACCCCTGTGGGACTCCACTTGAAAACTCCTGCCATCCTGACATGGACTGGTTAGTATATACCCTTTGCTTGCAGCTGTTGAACCAGTTGTCTATCCATGTTGTAGTAGTTTTGCACATCCTACATTTCTCCAGTTTGTTTATGAGAACGTCATGTGGGACCTTGTCAAAAGCCTTGCTGAATTCCAGATACAATATCTCCATAGGAATTTCAATCTTCTGAAACAGAAAGTTGTCTTCCTCACAGATTAGAAACTGGCTCAGCATTTTATATTTGGCTGTACTGTTCCTTTAACAGATATCCATAAAGCTGAAGTCTTCCATTAGTATTATTTTGTACTTTTTGAATAATTTTGTCACCTGTGTGAAGAGTGCCTCATCCACCTCCTCTTCCTGATTTTGTGGCCTATAATAAATCCCCACCATTATATCAGTGTTGCATCTTTCACCTTTTATCTTCAACCAAATGCATTCTGCTTTGCTGTCGTTTTCCTCCCAAATCAGTGAACAAGTGTATGGATTTTTGACATACAAGGAGATATTACCAACTGTTCTCCCAACCCTGTCTTTCCAAAATAAAGTTGACATTCCAGTCATACAAGTTGACCCATCAGGTTTATGTGATACCAATCAGTTCATAGTTCTTTACATAGGCTGCAGCTTCCAGCTCATCTGGTTTATTCCTCTTTTTTCTCACATTTGTATACATACATTAGACACATTTTGCATTTTGGTCTAGAATCATAGAAAATTAGGGTTGAAAGGGACCTCAGGAGGTCATCTAGTCCAACCCCCTGCTCAAAGTAGGACCATCCTCAACTAGATCATCCCAGCCAAAGCTTTGTCTAGCCAGGTCTTAAAAACCTCCAAGGATGGAGATTCCATCACCTCACTGGGTAATCTGTTCCAGTGCTTTACTATGCTCCTAATGAGAAAATTCTTCCTAATATCTAACCTAAAACTTCCCTTGCTGCAACTTGAGATCATTGCTTCTTGTTCTGTCATTTGTCATTACTGAGTACAGTCTAGCTCCATCCTCTTTCAAACCTCCATACTCACTCTCTTTTTGTACAACCTGGGAACATCTACACAAGATGCTTTACTGTGCAGTAGTTTAATGCGCGTTAAAGTGTTACAGTCTACATGTGAGGGGGGTTTACTGTACAGTAAATTAGGCAACTCTGCAGTTAACTTGTACATGTAAATACAGGTACTAGACTAACAGTGCAGTAGTTACTGCACAGTACCACACTTGTATATGCTGGCCAGGAGCAAATTTGCTTCCAGTCATCCTAGGCATCAGGCTCCACAGGGAACAGGGGGCTCTCTGTCCCTAGTGCTGGCACTGCTCAGCTCCTGGCTGTCCCCAGGAGCCAGAAGCCAATCATTGCCAGGACTGGGAGCTCTGGACAGTGAGCAGGGGCTGAGAACTCAGTTCCAGCTCACTCTAGGGAGCAGCTCTGCATGGCAAGGATCTGGAGACTCCAGCCCCTATTTGCTCTTTGAAGTTCCCAGCTCTGTGCCATGCAGAGCTGCTCTGGGGGACAGATGGAGGCTGGGAACCCAAGCAGGGAAGCTGCCAGTGAGCGCCATGTCCCCCTGCTCAGCAGGGAGCTGGCTGGAAGCTGTCCCAGGTGTCCCAGGCTGCCAGCAAGCCCCCTGCTGAGTGGGAAGCCTGGGGCTTGGCAGCAGCTGCCTAACTTGTGGGACAGTTCCTGGCCAGCCTTCTGCTGAGTAGGGGGGCCCACTGGCAGGAGACTTGCTGGCAGCTGCGTCACACCTGGCAGAGCTCCCACTAAACCCCGCCAGTGCAGGATGCTTACTGGCAGTTGTATGTACTGATGTGCATGAGGCCAGGAGAGCTCTGCCCACTGCAGTGGCAGCTGTCTCGCAGCCCTGTGCACATCAGGTCCCTTCCCAATGTGTATGGGGCCAGTAGACAGCTACCACTACAGCTGGCAGGTCACTCCTGGCCCCATGTGCATTGAGGGCAGCCCCTGTGCCCCTTTCCAGCCATTGGGCTAGCAGGTCATAGAGTCTGTAGCTCTCTCTGGCTGCTGCAGGGGGCCGGAGCAGGGTGGGAGCAAATCTGCTCCCAACAGGGTGCACGTGTGGATGTACTCCCGGGGAAGGCTTACTGTCCAGCATTTACTGTGCAGTAAGCCTAAAGCACATAAATAGCACGTATAAACACTCCCCTTGTTGCTGTTATGTGGCTCTCTGGCCCTTTCCCAGAGTTAAGTTGCTTATTTTGATCCGTTCCCCTCTGGATTGTTTACTCTGTTGCAAACAAACAATGTATTATTGTTTATGTCATCTAAGGCCAAAGTTATTTCATGTAATGATAAAGGAGTCTCTAAAACTTCCTTCTCCATCTCTGAAATTTGTTGTGTGGGTATAAAATCCAGGAACATCTCAGGAACATATATGTTTCCTCACTAGTAACAGTTGGATGGATAAAAAACTGGCTGATGGGGCGCACCCAGAGAGTAGTGGTGGACAGGTCGTACTCAACCTGGTGAGATGTGAGCAGCGGTGTCCCCCAGGGCTCAGTCCTCGGGCCCACACTGTTTAACATCTTCATCAGTGACTTGCACGACGAGGTTGAAAGCACATTGTCCAAGTTTGCTGATGACACTAAGATGTGGGGCGAGGTGGGCACACTTGAAGGGAGAGAGAGGCTGCAACTAGATTTTGACAGACTACAAAAGTGGGCCAATGAGAATAGGATGGGGTTCAACATAGATAAATGCAGGGTGCTGCACCTTGGGAGAAGGAATCCACAGCATACATACAGGCTGGGGAGTTCCCTTCTTGAAAGCACAGAGGCAGAACTGGATCTTGGAGTCATTATTGACTCCAAGATGAACATGAGCCACAAATGCTAGACCGCAGCCAGCAAGGCCAGCCATACCCTGTCATGCATCCAAAGGTGCATCTCAAGCTGGTCCAGATAGGTGATACTCCCTCTCTGTGTGACATTGGTCAGGCCACAATTGGAGTACAGCATCCAGTACTGGGTGCTGCACTTTAAAAAGGATGTGGACAGCCTGGAGAGAGTTCAGAAGAGGGCCACCCGCTTGGTGAGAGGGCAGCAGGACAGGCCTTATGAAGAGAGACTGAGGGACCTGAACCTGTTCAGCCTTGGGGACCTGGTGGCTGCCTACAAACTCATCAGGGGAGATCATCAGCAAATAGGAAGAGCCGTATTCTCCCCAGCACCACCTGGGGTGATGAGGAACAATGGTAATAAGCTGATGGAGAAAAGGTTAGAGATCAGGAGGCAATATTTTACAGTTAGGGTGGCCAGAATCTGGAACTAACTTCCTAGGGAAGTGGTCCTTGCCCCTACCTTGGATAATTCAGAAAGAGGTTAGATGGTCACCTGTCTGGGGTCTTGTGAACCCAGCATTCATTCCTGCCTCTGGCAGGGGGTCAGGCTAGGTGATGTGTTCAGGTCCCTCCTGACCCTAGCTACTATGAAACTATGCTGTCAACATAAAGATCACTGTACTCTTAGACTCGATATGTGGATGAAAGATGGGTAGCCCAGATAATCCATTCCTTGCTCATTAGGCCTGAGCATTTCTTTGTGAAAATCCAGGTGGTTCTCTAAAGGAGATGAGTTCCTGGGGGCCTGAGGGCCTTGGCCCCCCTTGGGAAAAGGGCTGTCAAGAAAAATGAGTAAAAATTTCCACATGTCCATTATCTTAGGGTTCCCCCTCCCAGCAAAAATAAAAATCAGTGGCTATGGCATGGGCTCTGTCCAGTCTTCTCCAATAGGAAAGGGAACCAGTGAGACATTTCCCCACTCCCCTGTCAGGCCTGGAGAGTGAATTTGCTCTTGGTGTCCCTTGCTGCCTAGCCTCTGCAAGAGCCCTTACTCCCTGGTGAACTTGAATGGGGCTATGAGATTCTCATTTTATCCATCTGTGCCACATGCCTGAAGGAACTGACTGTCTTTTTGGCAGCTCTGTTCTCATTGCCTGGTGCAGAATGCTAGCACTGCAAAAAAAGTATCTAATTATTGGGAAAAGTTGATTTAAATAAATATTAATAGGACTTGATTTGGCAGGGAAAGTTGTTGGCACTGGATTTATGACCCAGATACCTTGGTCCAGGCAGACCCAAGCCCTCAGACTGACCACGACCTCTCTATTTGATAATAGGCACATTTTATTGAAACACAGTGATAGCAGATACAAATAATGTAGACACGGCAAACAAAATAACCCCCCAATCCCCAATTCTATATCTACCAGCTCTAGAGCTATCACAGCTGGAAGTACATCTGGCCAGTATGTGAGCTTCACCCTGAGGTACTTTCTTGAATGTCAGACATCAGCAGCCCCTGGAAGTCAAAGGCCAAGGCCCACCCCCACTTGGGTGAGATGCCCTGGTGGTATGATCTCTATCCATAGTGGCCTCAGGTTTCCCTCTTGGGGACACTTTGCTGCTCTGAAATCTCCCCCTTTGTACTATTTCTCTCTTCTAATGACTCTTCATCTCTGGGCATCATTGACTGGTTTTCCTGTGGCCATCATACTCTCACGTTCTGTCCTGTCAGAATATTCCTTTTTTCCAAAATCCATCACATGAATCTGGTTATTTACTGGGCCTCCTAATTTGGTCTGTCCACCAAAGCTGGAAATCCCAAGGGCTGTGCAGTGTGGTACTGTGCTCTAATGCCACCTTATGTCATGTTATAGAACAGTGTGGTACCTGTCTTTAATTTTCTAGCCTGTATGTCTGCTGGCTTCAGACACAGTTGGCTTCACAAACAGGCTTTTAGAAACCAGTTAACCCTCACCTTTTCCCTGGGCCATTGCTCTAATGCATACCTGCTTTACCTACAAGCCAAGTCCCAAAAGCAAACCTCTAAATGTCATTTTCTAGTCATCAGAAGTCCTATGGTTAGAAACAAGTTTGTGTCTTAAACTTGAGTCCAAACATAAAACTAATTTGTTAAAATATGAAAAATACTTGGATTTTAACTTTTTGGGGAAAGAAAATATAAATTAGCTGTAATTAAAAATCTAGTAATTAAAAATAAAACCTTTAGTTCACAGTAATTGTATCTTTTTTAGAATTCCCAAGTTAAGTGTAAATTTATGCATAATGTGCCATTCCATCTTCACATTCAGATGTACCTGAATCTCCAGGGATAAGAGGAGGATAATTAGAATTTCAATAGTGAGGAGTCTGCCTTCTTTATTTGTACTCATTTAACAAAACTAAGTAACACTTTGTATTATGCAAACAAAATCTGGTGGTTTTATCCTACAATAATTATGTTCTGTATTCTAGTAAGCATTGTGTAATATTTTTAATGTCAGATATATCCTCCAGAGGGCAACGTTTTGACTTCTAATATGTAGTTTGACTTCGAGTGTGTTGCTGTTTCTAAAGATACTGACTTAAGCTATTGATTATGTGTAAACCAGTTTCCTTTTTTATTGTGATTATAAAACAGCTCACTATCCTAATATGAGCCCTATTCATTACAGATAATATATCAAGCTGATAATTGCCTGAAGCATTTTCAATATAATATTTTTACTCTGCAACTACTAATAAGTAACAACAGTGCCTGTTCCAGCACAATCATTTTGCTTTGCAAGTGAAACAGTTTGTGCGGGTATTTTTTTATAGCTGTATCTTGTTAGGAGATTTTGAATTTGCAGTTAGCATTGACTGTAGTTTGTATAAAGCACAATTAAAACTTTAGAGCAATATGATTAATGAAAGGGATATCAATTACCTCAAGAAATACTGAGGTGATTAAGTGATGGTATATATCTTATATAAATAAAAATCAGGGCCATGATTTGACTTTCTCAACTCACTTTCGCCTCTCTCATCAGTGCCCCCACTCCCCGACCCCCACTTTGTATTTAAATTATTTTCTATTTAGAGCCCCTGCTTTCTGCAAGCCCATTCATGGCATCTAAGGAAGTAAGATGAAATAATACTGGCAGTACCAAATTTAATTAAAAAAAATTTTTTTTGATCCTGACGGCATATCTTTATATTCTTAAATTTGTTCTGACAAGTCCTCCGTTAGAGGCTCACAGAACAGTTGCCAACTGCTGTATCATCTTGCTCAACAGTTTAGGAGTTCTTCTTCTGGAACCAGACATAGCATATAATAAGTGGTCATAATATATAGTTCTCTCAGTAAATGTGCCACAGAACCTTTTTCTAGGAAGGAGCTGTAGTGAGGGGAAGAAAGTTTAGTTTCTACTTCCACTTGCTCCTCAGTGCTAAAATTCAGGCTGCAAACAGAGTTAACAATTCAGGGTACTTATAATAATAGCTTTTCATTTTTGGTGATGCCCATTCACTACAATTGAACTGAGAACTTTTGTCATTTGTTATGAAAACCACTCTCCAATCAGATTATATACATTTTAAGGTTTCACCAATTTGCTGGATTCTCACATGTATCCTAGAATTAACAGACCCTATTTTTTATTATTAAATTATCTTGAGTTCATAATTACTTTTACATGAATAAAGAAACTTTAAAATAATTTTTAATTGGTGAATGTACTGCCTTTTTAGTGTTTTAACATGTTAATATCTATTTTCTTTAGATTGGCAGGAAAATATTAAACCACTAATACAGCTGAAAAGACAAACACTATTACAGACCAGGTGTACAGTTGTCACAGCATACAGCCTCCCTGGAGAAGGAAAAGATTATGACTCATAAGTGCCCGTCCAGGCTGCCCAAAGGCCAGCACTTAACATCCTATCCCTTCTTCTGGGCTAGATTACAGCCTGACAGTCTAGCCCAAAATAAACAGGAAGAAAAAAACACAGTTAATGTAAAAAGTCATAATCCAGAATGTCTCATGTTTTAAGTCCAATTATCGAAAGTTTCCGATAAGTCTTTGCTTCTATTATATTTTCTGTTACATTTATTTTTCAAAAATCCTAGGTGAAATCCTATTGAACCTGAAGTGATGTTTTCTGCTAGCTCCTCTGGGGCTATGATTTTCACTCCTGTTGTGTGTCCAGACGAGCGCGGCTTTGCAGTGTGTGGCACCACAAACGCGTCTGCAGTGCCATATACTGCACAGTCAGGTGTTCAGTGGCGAGGGCATGCTGCCTATGTGTGTGCTGCTCCATTTGTTTTTTTCCATGGGTTTTTTTGATCCCTGGTATCCAGGGGTCAAAAAAACCTGCGGGGGGAAAAAAAATGGAGCAGCACATGCACAGTCAGCACGCGCCACTGAAAAGCAGAGCCAGGCCACCTGGAGCCATGCTGTGGCTGTGGTCCAGGCTCTTTGTGGCAGGATCGCCACTGCTGCAGTCCCAGGAGGTGCCCAGGAACCCAGGTAAGGCTATTGGCATCGGCACAGTGCTGGCCCCAGCCTCTCCTACTGCTCCTGGGGTAATTTGCTATGCCAAAGCGTGTGTGGCACAGGTATTCCCCAGGGACAAGTAGCTGTGGCACAAGGTGCACCGCTGGTACTTGTCCCCCAGGAGCCAAACATCTGTGCTCATCTGGATGCAGCCTTGGTATGTACTCCCAACATTTTCAGAGTGTTTCTAAATAAGTAGTACATAGGTCGTAGCAGATTTTAAGGTGGATTGTAGTGCCCTCTCCCTCTTAGTTTTTGAGGAATAGTCCCGTATCTGTTGGGCTACAACTACTGACCTTTTTTTATTTAGTAAAACCTAGTGAAGATGGAAAACAAAAAAATCCTTCTTTCTGTGGCGGGTGCAGAGATCCCACCTCAGGAACACAGCTGGGTATTCGTATCCCTCCGCTGTTTCCACCACGTGAGGCGGGCCAGTAGGGGGTGCTCCTGCGTTGAGCCACCCACCTCCCTGCGCCC
>NW_017729032.1:128290002-128304598 GCF_001723915.1 Gavialis gangeticus
AACCCCTTACCCAGGTAAGTGATGCAAGTCACGTAGGCAGAGGGAGCAGGTTTTCCCCTCCCTCAGGAATGCAGCCAGCTCAAGTTCCCTAAAGAGACAGGCTGAGGGTGTGGTCCCCTGTGTGCTGGGCCCATCCTAATTGAATGGTCACAGCACAGAGATTTAAATCACAGTGTCACAGGGCAGAGATTTTTGGGGAGAAACCAAGGTGGCTTTCTGCCACACTTTCCATGAAGATGAAACAAAAAAATTGTGAGGAATTCATACAAAACCTAAAACAGGTCTGTTTCAAGCACAGTGGAACTGAAATATCTTGCGTGATGATAGAGGCATTTTCTTTCACAAGCTACATGGACTTGGAACAAAGGATTCTGAGGTGTACTTGGATCCATTTTAGGGTCCTTTGCAATTTGCAGATGGTTGAATACTGGGGCATAGCTGTTAAAAATGCCTGATGCAAATAAAAAAGCCAGCTAGATTCTGCTTTAAATGCTACTGGCACAAATCTAGAAAAGCTGCATTGACATTTGTTGTGTTTCCCTGGATTTACATTGATATAACAAATAAGAATCTGTTCTCCTAACTATATAAAAATTGCTAAAGCCATCCAACTGAGAAACTATTAATAACTAGTATAATTTTGTGTGTCAGGCTGGGTCAAAATTGGAGGACTAAATTTTCCCTTCCTCAAAATTTCAGCCTTTACATCTGAATCATCCTTCTGTATAATGTACAATTTAAAGAGGGAATCCATAACAACTCACTCTTTATATTTCTTCACCTATTCCATGAAGTGTTTTTCAAATTTTGAAAAGCACTTCATGAATCACTCAGTAGTTGCTAAAAATGAATAATAATGAGCTCAATTCAATTATCACGCCAGCTGCTGATTTTTTCCTGATGGCTGACTTTATCTTGCACACAGGAATACTTACGTTAAGTCCTTACACCTGCCTGTAGGAAATTGATTTCACTTTAGAAATTAAACAATGAGGACTGCCCCAGATTTCATTATCACAAAGAATAGCTAGTTGTTTGTCATCAGATATGAACAAAATTGTAAAAGAAGAAGAAAAGGCAGAGAAAAAAGTATCGCCCTTTGACAGACTTGGAAGTATTTTTAGACAACTGGTTTGAGAACAACCTGGATCTCAAATGGAGTTGTCCAATGCCTATAACATTTTCCCTATCACTCTAGTGTTATAGGACCATGTAAATAGGCATTCAACCAGGGGCAATATATCCAATATGGGTGCTTAATGAGCCATAACTTTATTTAAGAACTTGGGGGACTGTGAGGACAACCACTTGAGTACAATATTAAACTCGGTCCATGTTGGAGAGCTGCCTTTTTATCTTACTTGAGGAAAAGTATGCTAGCAAAAATAATTGGAGAGACGATATATTTTCTTATTTCTTTATTTTTAGGCTAAGTTTGTCCAACACTTGTATCAGAGAAACTCTCACAGTTTCTATCAGAAGAGGAAGTACAATTTTCCTGGTTTTTCCGAAGTGAAACTGAGTACACAAGCTATGTGAGTTGCCCAAAAATCATACAGGAAGTCTGGGAAAAAGCTAGAACCAATCTCCTGATTGACAATTTGGTACTGCAGTATCAAGATCAAGCCTTTTATGTATCTCTTTTAAATTACAACCTCTTTGGCAGGAGTGCATGTTCTGTATTATTACTGCTTAATAAATAAAATAATTGAAAAATGCATACCTAGGGCTCTACCAAATACATGGCGGAAGTGGTGTGCGCTTTGGCTCCTTTCATCTTGCAGGTTCCCCTGTGCACCCTCCTGCCACTGATTGGTGGAGGGGTCCTGATTGCAGCTTGCTCCTGATTGTCAGAGAAGCAAAAAACATGGTTTTAAACATGGCACTGTTTTTGCCTCCCTGCTGGTCAGCAGCAAGCAGTAAGGCTGCCAAGGTCCCTCAGCCAATCAGTGGCGGGGAGTGTATGAGGGGAAATCTGCAAGATCAAAGGAACTGCAGCACATGCCACTTCTACTGTGAATTCAGTAGGGCCCTATACATACCTATTTTCACATACTCTAATAGAGATCAGAGGCACAAGAGGCAGAAGAACAAGTATTTTAACTTTTTGCTTGCGTGACCACACTTAACATGAGGTGCTTTATGCCAGAGCCCTTGCTCAGAGTGTGCCTTAGAAGGAAATGGTAGTGTCTAAATGGAAACTAGAGCAAAGACAACTGGACTGCACAGCAAAGGAAGAGCAGTAGAAATACTGAGGTGTAATTCTGTGTCATTGCCATAGGAACTTAAGATTTAAAGGGACTTGTTGGGTCACTTATACTGGTTACCAGTTATTGTATAATGCCATTCATAAACAGATTAAGCTCCATCTTAATTTATATAAATCAATCAATCAATCAAATAATTAATATATAAATACATATAATATATATAAATAAATATGATTATACACATATACATGCTCATACATAAATGATATAGATAATTATATGTTTGTTCCCTGATACCCCTGTTGAAACATTTTCCGGAGCCTCACTTATCTGATTGCTAGAAACCTTCTAATTTCTGGCCTGAATTTATTCATAGCCAGTTTACACCCATTTGTTCTTATGCCTACAGTGTCCTTTAACCTCTCCCTCGCTGGTGTTTACCCCATTGTGTATTTATAGAGAGCATTCATAGTTTCATAGTTGGTAGGGTCGGAAGGGACCCGAGCAGATAATCAAGTCCGACCCCCTGCCACGGGCATGAAAGAATGCTGGGGTCAAACAACCCCAGCTAGGTGATTATCTATTATTCATATTCTAGTTTAGTCTTTATTTAGTTATATTCCTATAACAATGTTCTAACCTATTTTAGTTTCCTCTCGTAAGATGAGCTTTTCATTCCCCTGATCCTCCTTAATAGCTTTTCTGTGCCCCTGTTTTAGTTTGAAATCATGTCTCTTTATGACTGACTAGAATAGCTGACAGAATTCCAGGTGAGAGCTTGCTAGTGAATTGTACAAAACATTAACACATTCTTATCTCTCCTGGACAAATCTGCATTTTCATGGCTTCATTGTTTTGGTGGATTATAATCATCCTGCTAATGGTTAAATACTTAGGAAATCATGCCTTACCAACCTTTGGTGGTGAAGGTGTCAATAAGCAGTAGATCAGGATGATCTAGCAGACACAGTGGGTACATCTACACAAGATACTTTGCTGTGCATTAGACTAATCTAGTGCACAGCAAAGTGTTACCATTTACACATGCACTGCAATGACTGTGCAGTAGATTAATTTAAAGTGCCATTTGCTAGTACCCATAGATACAGATACTGGAAAATGGTGCTTTAAACTAGTGTGCTGAAGTGCATGCATGGATGCTGACTGAGAGGAACTTGCTCCTGGGCACCCCAGGTGGCATTGGGCCACAACCACTGCTTGGCTAAGCTCTGAGGCCTGGGGAGTGGGGGTGTGAACAACACATGCCCCCAGAGACTGGGGGGCACAGTGACTGCCTGCAGGTGGTGGTGATGGCGGTGGCATGGCGGCGGCAAGCGGGGAGCTCCTGCAGGTGGCCATAGCAGTGTCAGCTGTGGGGGGGTGGTGGTGGTGAGTGCTTACCAGTGGTCGGCAACCACCTATAGATGCCGCTGGCAGCATCGGCAATCGGCGACTGCCCACAGATGCCACCAGTGGTGTTGGCGGTGAGGGGGAGGGTAGTGAGCACCTCTACTGACAGTGTAAACAGTGCTTCTTTCAGGGGGTGCACCACTAATCTCATGGGGGTGCACGTGCACTTGTGTGCACCCCCTACACATTGCCAATGAGTGGGAGGAGCTGCCCTGGCTCTGGTAGCAGCTCTATCCCAGCCATATGGAGACTGGATCCAGCTCTGAGCCCTGGGTGGTAGAGAGAGCTGTCCCAGCTCTGGAGGAGCCATGTGGAGACCAGGACCAGCTTGAGTAATGAGGTGATAATGATTAATGAGGTGGCCAAAAATTCCAGATGACATAAATATTATTCAAAGACGTAAAGACCAAGGAAGACTGTGAGGAAATACAGAAAGATTTAATTTCATATAGCATTTTTACATGTGCTGGGGGGGAGGGGTGCTTTTATTAGAGTGGCTCTGAGAACTGCTGTAATTAAAGCATCCACAGCATCCCATGTATTAGTATCCCTGTGCTTCAAAATGACCATGGGGGCTTGTCAAATGAGCTTTAGTTAAAACATCACCACCTGCATTTTGAAGCATGAGGATGCTGATACATGAGATATGGAGGCTGGCTGAAGTGTGCTAATTAGCATGCATTGAGCAAAAGTGCAACTAAATGGCAGATACAATTCAATCTAGATAAGTAGTGATACACATGGGCAAAAACAGCCCAAACTATACCAATGCTATGATGGGCTGTACATTAATTGTTACCACACAGGAGAGAAATCTGTGAGTCATTGTGGATAGTTTGCTAAAGACTTCATCTCAGTGCTCAGTAGCCATCAAAAAGGCAAACAAAATGTTAGGAATTATTATGAAGTAAATTGTAAATAAAACAGAAAGTATCATAATGCCCCGTTATAAATCTATATTGTATTAATACCTTGAATACTGTGCCCAATTTGGTTCCCACATCTCAAAAGATATAGAAGGGCTAGAGAAAGTGCAGAGAAGGGCAACAAGGATGATTAGTGGTATGGAGAGTTTTCCATATAAGCAAAGGCTAAAGAGACTAGACTTATTCAATTTAAAAAGCAGATGCTTGAGGGGTGCCAAGATAAACAGGGATCTTGGTTTTCTCTGATAAAAGAAAATCCCCATTTTCAGATTTAAAACAGTAACCCCAAATCCACATTTTTCCATGATTAAAATGAAATACTTTCCTACATTTTAATTGTAGAACAGTGTGGATTTTGGACTTTTTTAAATCTGAAAATTGGGGATTTTTTTTGTCAGAGAAAATCAGGATCCCTGATGATAAGGATTTACAAAATACTAAATGGTGAAGAGAAAGTAAATAGGGAGTTATTGTTTACCATCTCTCGCAATACAAGACTTAAAGGTCACAAAATGAAACTAGTAAGTAGTAAGTTTCAAACCAAGTCCTATGAACTCTGGGACAGTCCATGCCCCCTCCCCTCTGCCAGCTGGCTGCCACTCCCATGCTCCATCTTTGCTGCTCACCAGCCAAGGTAAGTCTGGGTCAGGGTGTGGGGATGTGCTGAGGGTGTGTGTTTGTGCCTGGGGGTGGGGGAGGTGCTGTGTCCATGTGTATGTGTGTGTGAATGTCCTGCTAGGACCCCCTGTAGCCAGCCAGTTCCTCGCCCCTCTGGATCCTCCTATAGCCTGTCCACTACTTGCCCCTCCTCCCTCCCTTGTTCCCCCTTCCCCTTCCCTCACGCATCAGCCTTTGTTCTCCTGTTCAGCCTGCCAACCCAGAGGCATCAGAGTCCAGGAAGACAGGTAGTCCACCTGGGAGTGGTGCCTCCTGGGATACTGGAGGACCACACATTGATCATTTTATCTCCATAGAACATTTAGAAGTTAAGTTAAAATGAGCTGCGTAACACAGCTCAGAGATTTTCCATCCTAGGGAAAATCCTAGAAAAGTCCATCAAGGAGTCTATCTGCGATAAGCTTGCAGAAGGTAAGATTCTGAATGACAGCCAGCATGGCTTCATTGTGGGCGGGTCTTGCTTTACCAACCTCATCTCCTTTTATGACCAGGTAACTCACCACCCAGACACGAGAGAGCATGTTGCCACTGTATACCTTGTCTTCCAAAAAGCCTTTGATCTAGTATCTCACGATGACCTCAGAAGAAAATTGGAGGATTGTGGGCTTAATTCTGACACAGGCAGGTGGGTGAGAAACTGGCTGCAGGTTAGAACCCACAGAGTCACAGTGAACTGTGTCATCCTGGCGAGAAGTGGGCAGTGGTGTCCTTCAGGGGTCGGTGCTCAGTCCTGTACTTTTCAACATTTTTATTAATGATTTGGATGTGTGGGTGAAGAACTCACTGGCCAAGTTTGTAAATGACATCAAATTATGGGGGAGCATGGTCATGCTTGAAAATAGGCTACAAATACATGTGGACCTAGACAGGCTAGCAAGCTGGGTGGATCAGAACTTGATGAAGTTTAACATAAAGAAATATAAAGTGCTCCACCTCGGGATGATCAACCCCCAACACATCTACAGGCTTGGCAGTACCAAACTGACTAGCACCACGAATGAAAGGGACCTTGTGGTAATAACAGTCCACAGTATAAATATGAGCCGGCAGTGCGAAACTGTAGTCAGTAGGGCAAATAATACTCCAGCATGCATCAATTGATGCATCTCCAGCAAAACCAAGGAAGTGATTCTTCTGCTCTACTCAGCACTGGTGAGACCACAGCTGGAGTACTGTGTCCAGTTCTGGGCACCATACTTTAACAAGGACATGGACAAGCTTGACATAATCCAAAGAAGAGCCACCCATATGATCAGAGTCTTAAGGGCAAGCCATATGAGAAAAGGCTGAGGGATCTGGGACCCTTCAGCCTGAGGAAAAGAAGGCTGAGAGGGGACCTGGTAACAACTTACTGTTGTACTAGGTGAGTACATCCAGAGCTCGGTGAGCAACTGTTCACTAGGGCACCCGAGAGAAAAACCAGGAGTAATGGCTACAAACTCCTGGAAGTTTGATTCAGGCTCAACATTAAGATAAACTTCTCCACAGTCAGGGTGTCCAGACAGTGGAATAAGCTCCCTCCAGAGGTGGTGCAATCATCTACCCTGGAAATCTACAAGAAAAGACTAGACAGTCACCTTGCTGGGGTCACCTGACTCCCACTTATCTTTCCTGCTTGGTGCAGGGGGCTGGACCCAATGATCTTCTGAGATCCTTTCCAGCCTTACTATCTATGAATAACATTTGCCTCAAGTGGCACTTAGAACTTGTTAAAGAGCTTTAACTTGAGAATGTTCAAGTTTTAAGTGTTCTTAACATGAGCTAATTGTAATGTGTAATCTCACCCTAACAAGAGAAAGTTCTTTTTCACACAGTATGTAACTCAAGTGTGGAAATCATTGTTACAGGATGCTGTGGAAATTGACATTTTATCCAGATTCAAAAAGCGATTTGGACAAATGCTTAGAAGAAAGGTGCATCAGTAGCTATTGAGTATGGGAGCTAGAGGTACAACCTCTGAATCAGAACTTCCAACTTGGGAAAGGAATGGGAAAAACCCTGGTGATACCCTGTTCACTTTTCGTTCAGCATCCTTTCTCTGCCACTTCATGACACAGGATACTGGGAAGTTGAATCTATGGTCTGACTCAGTAAATGGCAGTTCTAATGTTCTTATGTACTTCTCTTCTTGCTATTTCCAATTAATGAGCTTCTAGTTTATAAAAGAAATACCTACTAGTCTCTAAGGGCAGAACAGCATTTCACTTAGTAGACAACAAAAGTGCAGCTTGCAACCAACTCTTTCTTGCTAAAGTGGTACAACTATGTTTCTATATGTCCACTGGACATAAATTGTCCCCATTATAGGAACAAGGAGATAAAGGCTTGTTTTTGGCAGGTAATCCTATTCCTACAATAGGGCACTTACCATATCTAGAGGAGGTAATAGAATTGCTCCTACACTCTACTAGGGTAACTCAGAGTTGGATGTAAATGTGTGGCATTGTGCTCTGTGCTATTGATATTCTTCCTCTTTTTATTGTGACAGAGCTTAAAGTTACCCGTAATTTTTCTATGATATTCATAGAATCATAGAAAATTAGGATTGAAAGGGACCTCAGGAGGTTATCTAGTCCAGCACCCTGCTCAAAGCAAGACCATCTCCAAACAGATCATTCTAGTCACGCTGGGCCTTAAAAACCTCCAAGGATTCAGAGTGACCTAGACAAATTGGAGGACTGGGCCAAAAGAAATCTTATGAGGTTCAACAAGGACAAATGCGAAGTCCTGCACTTAGAATGGAACAATCCCATGCAGGCTGGGCAGCAACTTGCAGAAAAAGACCTGGGGGTTACAGTGGACAATAAGCTGAATATGAGATAACAGTGTGCCCTTGTTACCAAGAAAGCTAATGGCACGCTGGGCTGCACTGGTAGGAGTTTTGCCAGCAGCTAAAGGGAAGTGATTACTCCCCTCTATTCAGCACTGGTGAGGCCACACCTGGAGAACTGTGTTCAGTTTTGGGCCCCCACTACAGAAAGGATGTGGACAAATTGGAGAGAGTCCAAGGGAGACAATGAAAATGGTTTGGGAGCTGGGACACATGACTTATGAGGAGAAGCTGAGGGAACTGGGCTTACTTAGTCTGGGGAAGAAAAGATGGAGAGGGGATTTAATAGCAGCTTTCAACTACAGCTGAAGGTTTGAAAGAGAATGGAGCTAGACTGTTCTCAGTTGTGGCAAATGACAGAAAAAGGAACAATGCTTTCAAGTTGTAGCAAGGGAAGTTTGGGTTAGATATTAGGAAGAATTTTATCCCTAGAAGAGTAGTAAAACACTGGAACAGTTTACCCAGAGAGGTTGTGGACTCTCCGTTCTTCGAGGTTTCTAAGACCCAACTTGACAAAACCTTGGCTGGGATGATCTGGTTGGGGATGGTCCTGCTTTGAGAAGGGGGTTGGACTACATGACCTCCTGAGGTCCTTTGCAACCCTAATTTTCTATGATTCTATGGTTTTATGGAGATTCCACTACCTCTCTAGGTAACTCATTCCAGTGCTTCACCACCCTCCTAGTGAGAAAGTTTTTCTAATATTCAATAGGGCTGTGAGAAATTTCGCCGGCAGTTTTGTTTCAACACTGTTTTGACTCGTTTCGTGCTTGTAACAGTGAAATTGAAATAAAACAGAGAGCTTCAAAACAGCCTTGAAACAAAATGAGGGAAGTCAAAACATTTCAAAATTTTCTAAACGTTTCAAGTTTCGAAGCTCAAGCTGGGCTTGCCTGCAGGGAAACAGAAACTAAAGTAAGGAGAGGGAGGAGGAAGAGGGGGGAAGGAGCCCTCTCATTATTGACTGTGTAGCTGGCCAGTGACTGTCATCCTCTCCTGAGGTCCCTTCCAATCCCAGTTCTCTGGGGGAGGGATGGAAAAACTACGTAACAACCAGCATTGTTTGGATTGCCCTGCTTTCTGCCTTGGTGTTAGTTGAGTGAGGGTTCACCTTAACACACATACAGTATCACCCACCCATGTCATGAATTTTGCCTGTCAGCAGCTAGAGGTGCAGGGCCCCAGAACCCAGACTCCCCCTGCACCTATCTCCTGGACAGCTGGCAGGCTTCGTGGCTGCAGCAGGGCCTAGCAAGCCTGCAGTTTTCACCCCCCTGTGCCCCAAAATAGACAGTCTCACAAGCACCCATGTCACAAGTTTTGCCTGTCAGCAGTCAGAGGTGCATGGTCCAAGAACCCAGAAGCCCCTGCGCCTATCTTCTTGAAAGCTGGCAGGCTTCGTGGCCTCAGCAGGGGCTAGCATGCCTGCAGTTTTCACCCTGCTGCGCCTTAACACACACACGGTGTCACCCATGTCATGAATTTTGCTTGGCATCTTGAGTTGCAGTTTCCTCCAAACCCCTGCATCCGTGTCCTTGAAACTTGGCAGGCTTTGTTGCCTCGGCAGGGGCTAGCACGCCTGCAGTTTTGTCCCTGCTGTGGTTTAACACATACATGTGACATGAGTTTTTTGCTGTCAAGACTTTGAGGTGCAATTTCCCTGAAACTCCTGCACCTATCTCCTTGAAACTTTGCAGGCTTCATGCCCTGAGAAGGGGCTACCATATCTGCAAGTTTCATCCAAATCTGGCCAGAAGTGACAAAGTCATAGGACATTATAGCCTATGCGCAAAACAGCAAAACTGTTTTGACAAAATGAAACGGAACAGTGGTTTTGAACTGAAACGAAATTCAAAATGAAATACTGTTCCATTGAAACGTCGAAACGCAAGTTGAAATGGAATGGTGCCATTTTTTTTGCACAGCCCTAATATCCAACCTAAACTTCCCTTGCTGCAACCTGAGACTATTGCTCCTTGTTCTGTTATCTGCTACCACTGAGAACAGTCTAGGTCCACCCTCTTTTGAGCCACTTTTCAGGTAGTTAAAAGTTGCTATCAAATCCCCCCTCAGGCTTCTCTTCTGCAGACTAAATAAGCCTAGCTTCCTCAACCTTTCCTCATAAGTCATGTTCCCCAGCCCCTAACCATATTTGTTGCCCTCTGCTGGGCTCTCTCCAACTTGTCCACATTCTTTCTGTATTGGGGGGCCCAAAACTGGACACACTACTCCAGATGTAGCCTCACCAGTGCAGAATAGAAGGAAATAATTACTTCTCTTCATCTGCAGACAACAGTCCTACTAATGCAGCCCAGTATGCTGTCAGCCTTCTTGGCAACAAGGGTATGTTGTTGGCTCATATTCAGCTTTTTGTCAACTGTAACCCCAGATCCTTTTTTGAAGCTCCCATCCTGTAGTGATGCATGGGATTCTTCCATCCTAAGTGCAGGACTTTGCACTTGTCTTTGCTGAACTTATTGAGATTCCTTTATTCCCAATCCTCCAATTTGTCTGTGACTCTGAATCCTAGCCCTACCCTACAGCATATCTACTACTCTGCCCAGCTTGGTGTTATCTCCTGAGGGTACAATCCATCCCACCTTTCAGAATGTTAATGAAGATATTGAAGAAAAACCAGCTCCAGGATCAACCCCTGGGGCACTCCACTTGATACCAGCTATTTTCTTCTGCATTGATAGTGTCTCCCAACTTTGTATAAGGAAATTTCACTGACGCTCTTCTCTTTGTTTATGCCAAATTCATTAACAAAATTATTGAATTAGGTTTTTCACAGGAGTGGTCTTTGAAATAACTCCAGTAAGGAGTATTCTACAATCCTATAATGTCATTTTCTGCACAACCCATATTTGCCTTCCCTTTAGCCAGTTCCTCTCATACCTTGCGATTCTAGTATTAGCACCCATCTTCTCAGCTTAACTAACAATTTCCACTATAACAGAGTAATGAAATATTTAACTGAAGTCCATATAGATTATCTCTACCAAATGTACATCAACTTAAAAATCAGTTATCAAGAGGGAAAGAGAGAGAGAAAGAAAAAGAAAGAAAGAAAGAAATTAAGTTAGGCTGGCACCTTCTGTTGCCTGTTATACATGTCTTTACACAATTGCATGTTTTTTAAAATGTGCTTTCCATCGTAAGTTATTCTAAAGCCTTACTAACTACTGAGACCAAACTCAAAGGTATGTAGTTTTCCTGACCAAGCACACTTGGGGAATGATTTGTCTCCCACTTAAGAAAAGTCTGTACTTTGAGGTTTGCAATTACAAGATATTCATACCTCTGGAATTTCAAGGGGAAATGGGATGCAATATAAAAATACAATCACAAAATTTCCCTGATACTACATTCTTTCAGTTGTTCAGAACACCCTGTGAGAGAGAACATTTTCTACAATTAATATCAGGTTCACATTTTGGAGGGGAGGGGAGAATACCCCATGAAAATTTTTAAAAGATTTTCTAAAAATGGAACAGTGACCACTGAACCAGGCAGTTACACTAGATGAAAGTCTCTCTTCATTTTTCAAATAAGTCTATTTTAATTTTAAGACGAGAAAGGGTTTTTTTTTCCTTTGTACACTAATGTATTTTGATTAGTGCTTATTGCCATTCATGGAGAGGGATTAGTGCTGCTGGACCACCAGGCAAAGGAGATTATGAAGCAATAGTTGGTGTGTCACTATATTGTGTAGGAAAAGGAATAGGAAACTCTTCCCTTTTTATTGGAGCCTCTTTTCTTTATCAGGAGAGATCAAGCTATAAAATTACCAGGGAATCTAGGTTGGAAGAAGGTTAAGTTGATGCATGGAGTATTCTTTTTTTTTTTTTTGAAAAAAAGGAAAATACGTCTTTTTGTTTGTTTGTGTTTTTTAAATTGCACCAGAATGTTTCTTTTTATTTTCACTGTGGAGGGTTTTCTATTGACTACCACTGACTGTCAGAATGAATCTTTGCAATAAATATTTGTATCCCACATTTTGGTACATACTTTCTCATTTTTTATCAGAGATTGAACCAGGAGGTCACCAAACAATTCTTAGAAAGGCAGTAACTTTTCTTCATTTATTTATTTTAAAAATAATGTGTAATGGTGTTTTCTTACATGTACTTGAAATATGAATGCTGAATGATTGATATGTGTCTTGTCTTAGAAGTATCTTGGACAGCAAATAGTAATTTTTATTAATAAAAATGAATGAATATTACTTCTTTAAAATATTTTAAGACCATTTATTTAAATTGAGCTTCATTGGCAGTTGGCTGTTTGCATTTTAAGAGAATAATTCTGATTACAGCAAACTGATGCAGTTAAAATAAACTGTGATAAGATTTTATGTTTGTGAGATTAAGTGGCTCATTTACATTTGGGCCAAACTGATAGAGGCCTCCTGAGCGTAGCTTTTTGTAAAGCAAATGTCATATTTTCTTGCACTCAGCATACCCATAACATTTAATATGCACTTGTTTTTTGAAAACCATGAAGAAAAAAAAAAATCTTTCATTGTAGTAAGCAAGCAGCAGCTGGGGAGCCAGACCTGAGGGTTGTTTTGCTTCCTGTGGATCTCTGCAGATTTTCCTTTTAGTTTCACCCAGTAAATAACAGAACCTGCTCTTATCATATTTCTCACGTATATTGCACACTTCAATTTCTAGGAGCTAGTTTTGGGGAAAAGGTGCATTTTTATATAAGAACATATAACATTGTTCTTGATAAAAAGATTTATAAAATTTTCATTCATTTAAAGTTTAAACATCTAGTGCAAGCTAGAAATTAACTGAGTAAATTACATAATATAATTGTTCAAGCACAGCATAAATGAATGATCCAGACAATGTCCGTTTAACTTCAAAGACTTTTAAGATGTCTTTTAAGACACTTAAGTACAATGAAGAACTTTGGATATGTTTCATATAAATATTTTCATACTGCTAGTCCCACTGTGAAACTCAGGCATCATGCCGATCTACATTGCCATGTACTGATGGATTGAAGCAGTTGAAGCAGTCCTTTTAATTTATAGTTTTAACCAACTGACCAACAAACCAACCAACAGGAGGTGAAAACATACTGATGCTATACATAATACATATTTTACTGTGTCTAAAACACCAACACTTAGACAATCTTTCTAATCATCATCATTTCATTGTGGTAACAATAGTTCTCCTTTGAGTGATTTTTAAATGATTTTTTTATATGCACATTTTTACTGTGTATGTACATATAATACAGCACATGCACTTCAGACTTTTTGCCTTAGCAGTACCAATAGGGCATGTTGTAGATCTACCTCTCCTTGTACTCTGTGCTGAGGACACAGGGCTATGTATTTCCTTCTACTCAGTTCCCTTAGAAAGAAATCATCTTATAATGGAATGCTCTGTTGATTTGTGATTGGAAGCCTATAACTTGAACTCCAGCTGAAGTCCAGTTCCATCCTTTTTTAAAAGAAAAAGAAAAGAATAACTTTATTTAGTTCTCATCTGTTAGGAATGTTGTCCTTTTATCTGCAATATGCGGTGGTGCTATCTTAGATATCTCCCTTTTCTTTCTTCATCATCCAACTATATTAGTTGCCTTCAGTTGGCTCTAAAGAAAGCCTGTGATAAAAACCATGGTATCTCTCAGACTCTCTGTGTGAAGGTCTATCCTGCTGGCTCTTGCACTGACTTCAGTTCGGATGTTGTGATTTCTGGTCCTCGCTTCCCCCACATTGGATGAGTTGAAGTTTCAGAAACTATCTCTACCATGTAATTTGATATGTTTGTCTTTGATTAGCTTCCATTTGTTGCAGCACTGAGTGACTTCAGAACTGACAAGAGAACCAGAGCAGTAAACCTACTGGTTATGGGTCTACTGATTTCTGATGTCTTCCCATGATTAGAATAATAGAATGTTAGAAAACTAGGGTTGGAAGGGACCGCAGGAGGTCATCTAACCCAACCCCCTCCTCAAAGCTGGACCATCCTCAACTAGATCATCCCACCCAATGATTTGTCTAGCCAGGTCATAGAAACCTCAAAGGATGGAGATTTCACAGCCTCTGTGGGTAACCTGTTCCAGTGCTCTAATACCTTCCTCATGAGAAAAGTTTTTCCTAACATCTAACTTAAATTCCCCTGGGTGCAATTTAAGACCATTGCTCCTTGTTTGTCATCTGCCACTGTCTACCAGATAGTGCTTAAGGATCGTTAAAGAACAATTAACCCTTAAATGGAACGTGAAATATGAATGAATACAACTCTGTGTCCTAAAATCAAAGTTTCACTTAAATGCAAAAAATGCGGTGTTCTAAAATCAAAGTCTAACTTTATTAATGAGTTAGACAAATATGATCTTAGCAGTTTCTATATTTAGAGAGAGAAAAACATTCAGTACAATAATTTCACCCAATCCCAGATGTTACTTTGCTCAATAGAAAAGATGGCCATTCAGTTCCTGGAAGCAGAGTGTACATTGTGCATTGAAACAGGCCAGATAAGTATTGAATGCTGAATTTATGACTATGATGATGAACT
>NW_017729032.1:128309598-128311256 GCF_001723915.1 Gavialis gangeticus
AATAGAAAAGATGGCCATTCAGTTCCTGGAAGCAGAGTGTACATTGTGCATTGAAACAGGCCAGATAAGTATTGAATGCTGAATTTATGACTATGATGATGAACTTTCTTGCTCCTCCTTCTTATGTTTTTCTTCAACTTCACTCCTTTTATGACTCTTCCATTTTGGATTGGTCTCTCTGCAGTTAGCATACTGTCCATCTTTTAACCTGTCAGCATATTCCTTTGTCTAACAGACACATTACAAGAACAACTCTCAATTTGGCTTTTTTCCAGTGTCTTACTTTGGGCATTATCCATTGGTCTCCCTTATCACCTTTCATTAATATATCCAATTCTTTCATCCCTCTGATTCAGCTGGTTAGTACCCAGTTCAGTTAATTGCAACTGGTAACAAGGCCATTGCTATGTTACGTTAAAATAACTTCTCACAGTGATAAAAAAGAAAAGCTATAATATAATGAGCACCCATGAGCACTACAAAAATCAACTCAAAGCCAACTAATAAAAAAAATTAAAGTTAATAAAGACAAAACTTAAACAATGATTAAATAAGGCTAAATACAAACAATGCCATAAACCTGTGCAACTTCAAAGCATTAGACATAACAAGCTACCCCAACACCACTATGGAGAACAGTCTATCTCAGTCCTCTTTGGAACCATCCATCAGGTAGTTGAAGACCATTATTAAATCCCCCCTCAGTCTCCTCTTCTCCAGATTAAATAAACTTCGTTCCCTCAGACTCTTCCCATAAATCATGTGCCCCAGCCCCCCTAACTATTTTTGTTGCCTTCCCCTGGACTCTCTCCAATCTGTCCACATCCTTTCTGTAATGGGGGATACAAAATTAGACACAGTATTCCAGATGTGGCCTCACCAATGCAGAATAGAAGGGAATAACCACTTCCCTCAATCTGCTCACAACACTTGTACTAATGCAGCCCAGTATGAATCATAGACTCATAGAAAATTAGGGTTGGAAGGGACCTCAGGATGTCATCTAGTCCAGCCCCCTGCTCAAAGCAGGACCATCCCCAACTAGATCATTCCAGCCAGGGCTTTGTCAAGCCAGGCCTTAAAAATCTCCAAGGATGGAGATTCAACCATCTCTCTAGGTAACTCATTCCAGTGCTTCACCATCTTCCTAATGAGAAAGTTTTTCCTAATATCCAGCTTAAACCTCCCTTGCTATAACTTGAGACCATTGTTCCTTGTTGTATCATCTTTCACCACTTAGAACAGTCTAGCTCCATCCTTTCTGGAGCCACCCTTCAGGTAGTTGAAGACTGCTGTTAAATCTCCTCTCAGTCTTCTCTTCTGCAGACTAAATAAACCGAGTACCCTCAGCCTCTCCTCAGAAATCATGTGCCACAGCCCCCAAACCATTTTCATTGCTCTCAAGTGGACTCTCTCCAATTTCTCCATAACTTTTTTATAGTGGGGAGAAGGGGGGCCCAAAACTGGACACAGTACTCCAGATGTGGCCTTCCTTATCAGTGCAGAATAGAATGGAATACCAACTCCCCTCAATCTGGTGGCAACACTCCTACTAATACAGTCCAGTATGCTGTTAGCCTTCTTGGAAACAAGGGAATGCTTCTGACTAATATCCATTTTATTGTCCACTGTAGCCCCCAGGTCCTTTTCTGCAGAGC
>NW_017729032.1:128311770-128312152 GCF_001723915.1 Gavialis gangeticus
TTTGTAAATGGCCACCAGATCACCTCTCAGCCTTCTCTTATGGAGGCTGAATAGGTTCCAGGCCATTTAGCCTCTCTTCATAGGGCATGCCCCACTGCCCCTTGACCATGCAAATAGCCCTCCTCTGGACCCTCCCAATGCTAGCCACAGCCCTCTTGAAATGCGACACCCAGAACTGGGTGCAGTACTCCTACTGTGGCCTGAACAATGCTGCATAGAGGGGAAGGATTACTTCCCTGGACCTGTTTGTGATGCATCTGTAGATGCATGACAAGGTGCAGTTAGCCTTACTGACCACTTCCTCGCATTGGAGGCTCATGTTCATCCTGGAGTCAACAACGACTTCAAGATCCCTTTATGCCACCGTGTTGACAAGAAAGTT
>NW_017729032.1:128312189-128314357 GCF_001723915.1 Gavialis gangeticus
TTCTCCCTAGATGCAGCACCTTGCACTTGTCTTAATTGAATTCCACCCTATTCTCATCCGCCCACCTCTGTAATTTGTCTAGATCTAGCTGGATTCTGTCCCTCCCCTCCAGTGTGCCCACCTCACCCCATAATTTGGTGTCATCAGCGAATTTGGACAGTGTGCATTTCCACGCCCACATCCAGATCGTGGATAAAGATGTTGAACAGTACAGGCCCCAGGACTGAGCCTGGGGGACTCCGCTGCCCACATCCCTCCAGGTTGAAAATGACTCATCCACCACCACTCTCTGGGTGCGACCATCTAGCCAATTAACCACCCATCTGACAGTGTAGGCATCAATGCCGCAGTTGCCAAGTTTTTTTAAGAGAGTGTGGTGGGAAGCCATGTCAAAAGCCTTCTTAAAGTCCAGGAAGACAACATCCACCCCAACACCCTTGTCCAGGGACTTTGTGACCTGATCATAAAAAGAAACCAGGTTAGTCAGTCAGAACCGGCCCTCAGTGAACCCATGTTGGTTGCCCCTGAGCATTACCTCCCCTGCTGGGCCCTTGCAGGTATGCTCCTTGATCATTTTCTCAAAGGTCTTCCCAAGGACCGAGGTGAGACTGACTGACCTATAATTTCCGGTGTCCTCCTTTCTCCCATTCTTGTAAATGCAGACCATATTGGCTCTTTTCCAATCCTCTGGTAGCTGGCCAGTGCCCCACAAATGCTCATAGAGCAGTGCTAGCGGCCCCGCTATGACCCCTGCCAATTCCCTCAGCACCCTCAGGTGAAGAGCATCTGGACCTACTGATTTAAACATGTCCAGCCCCTCCAAAAGTTCTCTAACTAGGTCATCCCTGACTCTAGGCATGGCAGTACCTCCCCTGGGTCTGTCCACAATTCTAGTGGGGGAGATGTCCCAGTCCCTGTTCAGGAATATGGAGGCAAAGAATTCGTTAAAGAGGTCAGCTTTTTCATTAGTTGCAATCACCAGATTTCCAAGCTTATCCTGTAGGGGCCCCACATTACTCGGTGCCTTCTTCTTACTTCCTATGTATTTGAAAAAGGACTTTTTATTATCCTTAATTATGGTCACTAGCCCTAGGTCCATCTCTGCCTTGGCCTTCCTAACAGCCTCCCTGCAGTCCTGAGCAATGGAGGTGTAATCCTCCTTGGTGATAGCCCCTTGCTGCCGCTGTTTGTACGCGTCCTTTTTTGCCATCAGGCATCTCTGGATGCCCTTGCCAAGCCATGGGGGCTTCTTAGCAGTCCTGCCCCCTTTGGTGCGCATTGGGACTGACTCTCTTTGAGCTTGGAGGATCGTCTCCTTGAGGAACAAGCACCCGTCTTGGATTCCCATCTTACTGAAGCTCTGAGACCCCAGTGCCTCTCCTACTAACCTTCTTAGCTTACAGAAGTCAGCCCTCCTGAAGTCTGCCTTGCTGCTTGCTTTTGCCACCCTGCACTGGATAGTAAATTCCAGCAGGCAATGATCACTGTCACCCAGGTGGTCGAGTACCCACAGACTCCTCACCAGGTCGTTGCCTGTGGCAAGGACCAAGTCCAGCAAGGCATTTCCCCTGGTGGGACTATGCACCTCCTGGGTTGGGTGGAGATCCTGCATCCTGGCTAGGAACCTACATGAGATTGATGTCATATATCTTGACTTCAAAAAAGCCTTCGATCTGGTATCCCATGATCACCTCTTGGCAAAACTGGCCAATTGTGGCCTTGGGTCCACCATGATCCACTGGCTGGAAAATTGGCTCCATGGTCGGACCCAGAGGATAGTAATTGATGGAAGTCACTCATCATGGTGTCCTGTGACCAGTGGGGTCCCCCAAGGCTCTGTCCTTGGACCCATATTGTTTAACATCTTCATTAATGATGTGGACATTGGAGTCAGGAGCGGACTGGCCAAGTTCGCCGATGACACCAAACTTTGGGGAAAAGCATCCACACCAGAAGACAGGCAGGTGATCCAGGCTGACCTGGACAGGCTCAGCAAATAGGCGGACGAGAACCTGATGGTGTTTAACACCGAAAAATGCAAGGTTCTTCACCTTGGGGAAAAAAAACCTGCAGCATCCTTATAGGCTCGGCAGCTCTACACTGGCTAGCACTATGGAAGAAAGAGACCTGGGGGTCATCATTGACCACAAGATGAACATGAGCCTGCA
>NW_017729032.1:128319357-128332247 GCF_001723915.1 Gavialis gangeticus
AGGCTCGGGGGGACCTGGTGGCCACCTATAAGTTTATCAGGGCTGCTCATCAGGATCCGGGGGAACGTCTGTTCACCAGAGCGCCCCAAGGGATGACAAGATCAAACAATCACAAACACCACTGTGACCGATTCAGGCTGGACATAAGGAAGAACTTCTTTACTGTCTGAGCCCCCAAGGTCTGGAACAGCCTGCCATCGGAGGTGGTTCAAGCACCTACACTGAACACCTTCAAGAACAAATTGGATGCTTATCTTGCTGGGATCCTATGACCCCAGCTGACTTCCTGCCCTTTGGGCAGGGGGCTGGACTCGATGATCTTCTGAGGTCCCTTCCAGCCCTAATGTCTATGAAATCTATGAAATGAGTGGTCACACCTGGCTGACTGTTCCTCCCAGCATGTCTGGGTAGTTTAGGTCACCCATGACAACCACATCCCTTGACTTTACTGCCTCTGTGAGCTGACCTGAGAATTCCAGGTCCAGCTCATCCCCCTGGTGAGGCAGTCAGTAGTAGACACCCACTATCAAATCCCTTTCCCCATGCCCCCTTGCATTCTTACCCAGAGCGCCTAATTTTGCCTTTCATCTGACCCCATCCTGATCATTGAGGATGTGTATTGCTCTTTGATGTATAGCGCTACGCTCCCTTCCTCCTCTTTTCCCTGCTCTGTCTTGCCTGTACAGTCTGTACAGCTTGGTGTCATCCATAAACCTGCTGAGGGTAGAATCCATCCCATCTTCCCGATTATTAATTAAGATATTGAACAGAACCAACCCCTGGGGCACTCCACTTGATACTGGCTGTCAGCTAGACATTGAGCCATTGATTACTACCTGTTGAGCCCGACAATCCAGCCAGCTTTTCTATCTAACTTACAGTCCATTCATCCAACCAATACTTCCTCAGCTTGCTTGGAAAAATGCTGTGTGAAATGGTATCAGAAGCCTTAATAAGGTCAAGGTATATTATATCCACTGCTTGCTTACATCCACAGAGCCAGTTATCATTACAGAAGGCAACCAGGTTGGTTAGACATGGCTTGCCCTTGGTAAATCCATGCAGACTGTTCCTAATCACCTTCTTCTCCAAGTGCTTAAGAAATGGATTCTTTGAGGACCTTCTGCATGATTTTTCTGGGGACTTAGGTGAGGCTGACTGGTCTGTTGTTCCCTGGATCCTCCTTCTTCCCTTTCTTAAACATGGCACTTGGGCACTCTATTTGCCTTTTTCCAGTCATTCAGGACCTCCCACAATTGCCATGAGTTTTCAAAGATAATGGCCAGTGGCTCTGCAGTCACATCAGCAAACTCCCTTAGCACCCTCAGGTGCATTGCATCTGGCTCCATGGACTTTTACACATCCATCTTTTCTAAATAGTCCCTAACCTGTTCTTTCACCGCTAAGGGCTACACCTTCTCCCCAAACTATGTTATGCAGTGCAGTAGTCTGGGAGCTGACCTTTCCTTGAAGACTGAGGTAAAAAGGGTATTGAGTACTTCAGTCTTTCTTGCTCATCTGCCACTAGGTTGCCTCCCTCATTCAGTAAGGGACCCACACTTTCCTTGACCTTTCTCTTGTTGCTAACATACTTGTAGAAGCCCTTCTTGTTACCCTTCATATTCCTTTCCAGCTACAACTCCAATTGTGCTTTGGCCTTCTTGACTTCATCCCTGCATGCCCGATCAACAGTCATATAAACCTCCCAAGCTGTTTGTCCAAGCTTCCACTTCTTGTAAGCTTTCTTTTTGTGTTTAAGCTCACTAAAGAATTCTCTCCTAAGCCAAGCTAGTCGCTTGCCACATCTGATATTCTTCCTGCACATCAGGATGGTTTGTTCCTGTGCCTTCAGTAAGGTTTCTTTAAAAGACAACCACCTATCCTGGACTTCTTTCCTTCTTAAACTAGCCTCCCAGGCCATCCTGATCATCAGTTCCCTAAGGGAGTCATAGTCTGGGTGTCTGAACTCCAGGGTCCATACTCTGCTGCTCTCCTTTCTTCCTTTTGTCAGGATCCTGAACTCAATCATTTTGTGGTCACTGATGCTCAATTTACCGTCCACTTCTACAGCCCCCACCAATTCTTCCCTGTATGCCATTAGTCGTCTTTGCAGCAAGGGCACGCTGTTGGCTTATCTTCAGGTTATCATCCACTGCAACCCCTATGTACTTTTCCAAAGAAGTGCTGCTTATCTAGTCAGTCCCCAGCCTGTACTGGTGCCTGGGATTGTTCCATCCTAAGTGCAGGACTTTGCACTTGTCCTTATTGAACCTCATGTAATAGCCAACTGAGGTTGTAGCATCAGACATCCCCTTGGATCCAGATCTCATCAAACCACTTAGGCAGATGTTGTCTTATTGAACTCTTTATCTAGTTCTGACTCTGAACATGATCCATGAACCTGTATAATGTCTTCACAGTCCCCCTGGATTCTAACACAGTGGCTACAAAGCCCATAGCCAGTTTTCCATGGTGGCAGTGGGGCTCTTGGCTTTTTCCTGTTGTTGGGGATAGGACAGAATAGCTCCCAGCTCCTGCTCCATGATTGTGGGGCTGGGAGATCCTTATTTGGTTGTCTCTGCCCAGGCTCTGGTGGCAGAGCCCACCCTGGCAGCAGGCAGCTCCCAGGGGTAGGAAACAATCTCCCATGCCCTGCTGCCTGGCTGACTGGGAGCACATTTGCCAGTTCCAACTGGCAGGTCCCAACCCAGTGCCCCTCACTCCAGACCCACTGCCCTCAGCCCCCACACCCCAGCCCCCAGTGTGTGGGGTAGGGGATTCCCAAGCAGACCCTTGTAGGCTGGAGCTCTGCCAGCCTGCAAGGGAAAAGCCACGGTTTCCCACATTTTTCTCCTTTAAAGGAGAATCCATTTTTAAAGTTTGAGCCATTTTTAAAGTTTGCTTGTGACCTTTTCATAGATTCTTGTGACCCACTTTTGTGTTGCAACCCATAGGTTGAGAAACACTGATGTAGGCTAAAGGCCCCTAATGTCAGATCTCTCTTCAAAGGTAATGCAAGCCTTTAAAAAATCATGTTACTTGTTACTGTACTAACTTAACTTCAGTAAAATGTCTTAGTGATGTCCACTTGAACTTTCTTTTCGTGCAGTTATAACTCTCTTAAAAGCTATAAAGAAAATTAGAATGATAACTGAACTTGACACTGTTTCCTTAATTTCCTAGGCCATGGGAAGTGTGACTGTGGGAAGTGCAAATGTGATGAAGGCTGGTATGGTGAAGCTTGTCAGTACCCAACTACATGCAATGTTACAAGGAAGAAAAGCAATGAAATGTGCAAGAATTCTCAAGATATCGTGTGCTCTAATGCAGGTAAATAATTTGTTTTTGGTTGGATTAAGAAGTTCTCTCTGTATTAACTTGTAGATCACCATGACATTTCACATGTTTTAATTAAAACTCTGCAGAATACAGTTTATGAGATTGCAAAGGAAATGTATTTATAAAGAAATACTAATTTTTTTCTGCAAGTCTATTCCTGAGCATATTGTGTGTGTAATGAAATTCAGACAATGCAGTGAAAAATAAGTCAGCAGGCTGAATCTTTCTTTTGAAATTGACATGGATTCCAGCTGTTCTGAATGCTTTCTTCCTCCAGAAAATTCAGTGAAAATAATGTAATGATATGCACATGATATGCAGTGCTGGATTAAACTTTTTTAAAAGGATTTATATGAAAAGATTTTATGAATTTTAAATTACCTCTAGAGAGTACTCAAAATGCTTGCTTTAGTGCTCTGGCTTATCTATAGCTATTTGAGACTGATGAAGACTCCAGCTGTGCCAGATGTTTTATTCTTCAAAAGGATATGGTAGCAATATTAACATTGAGAGGGGCTTGGATTTTTGTTGTTATTGTTTTGGTAAGATGCAGAGGAGTCATCTGCAAACGTTCCTTTAGGAAATGTATACAGAAGCTTTTACAATCATGATTCAAATTTGCTGTCACAAAACATTTGCGTTATTTTAGTTGGGTACCTCTGTCCCAGAACCTTGACATTCTGATTCCCTACAGCACTTTTCTCCCCCTTCATTCAGTTCTGCATTTTAAGCTAACCTCAGTGGGAATTACCCAAGTGTAACAACAATGGAGGAAGGTGTATCTGTATTTTTTTGAAGATCTAATTGCATAACTTAGAAAAGTTATTAGACCTCTATACAACAAGGATCTAAGACCAAATTCTGTTACCTTTTCCAAAAAGTGGTAGCAATCTGGCAGTAGGAGGTATTACTGAATCCACATTTCTGGTAACACATTCACAGAAGTTTAGGGCTGGCAGGGACCTTGCGAGATCAGCAGGTCCAGCCCCACTGCTCTGGGCAGGAAAGACTGCTGGGGTCAAATAACTCCAGCAAGGTGTGTGTCCAGTCTCCTTTTGAATATCTCCAGGGTAGGTAACTGCACCACCCCCGATTGCAGTCTATTCCAGAGTCTGGTCACATGAACCATGAAAAGTTATTCCTTCTATTTAGACTGAAACCATCTTCTAGGACTTTATAACCATTCCCCCCAAAGTCTTCTTTTCTAGGTTGACCAGTCCCATATCTGTCAGGCTTTCTTCATATGGCTTGCTCTTCAGGGCAACGTACCAACGTTGTTGGTACTTTAATTACACTTGGGCCCGTGCATGTCCATAGTAGTATAGTTTTTATGGAATATTTGTGTTTCTCATTTTTGGCATCCTCACACACAAATAACAAGTAACAAATGTACAAATTTTAGGCAGGAGCAGATCTCTCTGACATTATCTAGGATCTGCAGTGAATCTGTACTTCTTGCTAGTTGGAATTTAAGTCTTTATACATTGTTTTTAAAGTATAAAGAACTGGCTTTCAACTCAAATCACATTTAGTGTTGATCAGCAGAACTTGAATTTTTTAAAGGGCTCAAAGGGTCCATTATGCTTTCTTTCCTTCTGAATTTTCTGGTTTCATTTTTTGGCTGGAAATAACCTAGGTCTGTTGATCACTGGGGATCAACTAGGGAAAAGCCCAACTAGATGAACAAACATTTGGAGTAGCCAGGATAGTAGAAGAGTCTGGAGTATTTCTGAGGCTTGGGACAGGGATATTCTAGTTTTATAGTCTTATTTTGTTGTCAAGCTATATTGTGTCAAGTGAAATTGGCTACTGGACTACAGCCATTGTTTCCAATTCAAATATGGTGGGGCAACATATTTGAATTAGTAATATAGGACCGGCAGGGAACTTGTAGGTTATTAAATCCATTCCCCTTGCTGTTGCAGGGAACCATGTTGCAAAATCTTTCTCATTAGCTGATCAAGCTCTGTCTAAGCATTAGCTATGTTTTTTGTCCCACTACTGCTAATTATTTATTAGAACACCTAGACATCATACAGGTAACTGTAATTGAAGTACATGTACAAACATTCAATGATTTAAGTACTTTTATAGATAGACACAAAGTCTTTCGTTCGGAGAGTTTACCTTTCCTGCTTCTCTCTCAGATGCTAAGGTTAATATTTGAAGCGGAAATACATGTTTCTTTTTTCCTAAAGAGGCTTAGAATGATGATAAGACTCTAGCTGGCCATGTGGATACACCAGAGTTAGTTTGCACACATGCAACTGTATATACCAGTGAGATTTAATCTCTTGGCTCAGCAGGCCAGGTGAGTGGCAAGGGCTGGTCTGTGGGGTGGACTGAGCCTTGCATGCCAGAATCAGGCTCTGTGGTTCCCTGCCTCACACACTGGGATTGAGTCCTGCTGGCCTGGTGCCTTCCTCTCCTGTCCCTCCCCACAACAAAGATTGGGTACTGGGGGGCTGTTCCTGCCCCCTTCTGTCTCCACACTCCAGGATAGGGCCTTGGGGGCCCAGCATTGACCCGTCCTATGCCTATGCACAGGGATTGGGCCCTGGGGGTGGGGTGGCATCAGCCCCATGAGTTCCCCCACACTAAGGTTGGGCTCTGGGATCTGGTGCTATCCCTGCTTGGCCCTGCACTCTGGGATTGGGTACCTGAACCAGATCCAGCACACAGATCCCAGGGCTCCCCATGAATCCAGAGTTTTGGCATTCAGGGAGCAGTGGTACTGTTTCCCCACTGACAAATTTCTGGACCTGCCGGGAGCCTGATGGGCTGGACGACAAGGGGTTGTGGGCCATATTTGGCTCACAGGCTGGGGATTCAACAACCCTGGTATATAACTTTCACTAAATACATTATCTCCTTTTCTACTTGTAAATTGTTAATGGATAAATTGCAGGGCTTTTGAAACTGTTGTTATTCAATTTATTGAGCCAAGTAATTTCAGTAAATAGTTCCAGGTCTATAACTTATTTGTAATTAAGTTCTTGTACAAGCTTTGCAATTCAAGGTGTTTAGATTGGAGTTGTTTGTTGCATGTTGCATGTGTGTTTCCACTGTCAGTAAATAATTTCAACTCTGATAGTAAAAAAAAAATTCTGATAGTATCATCTAATATCCACTTAAATCTGCTGCCTTGGATAATATTTTTTTCCCACTCTGAAAGTCATACTCTGAAATTTTCTTGTAAAGTGAACACACAAGGGGAATGAACACAATTGAAGGAAACTCCTATATAACCTCTGAATGAATATATACATATGTTGTTAAACAAGCAATTACTCTAATTAGCACACAGTAAAATTAAAAGGGAAGTGGGTGGGCTGCTCTCAGCAACCTAAGTCAACAGCCCAGCTCTACCCAGCGGTCAATAACAATTAATTAGTAATAAAACAAGTGACACAAGAAAAAGGGGTAGACAACTCTACTGTACAACAACAAGAAAGACAATTAATTAACAAATGAGGTACAATAGACACAACAATAATCCAATATTACCCTGCTCCATGAACAACAAACCACGGAGCAGAAGAAACATGAGAACTCCTGTCAATGGTGCTAGAGAGCAACTTTCTGTCTCTCAGACACCACTGCTGACAGGCACACAACCCTCTCTCAGCACACACTCAAGGGATATTGGCCTCCCAGGCCCTCATCTGAGACACCACACACACACAGGGGATTGACCGCCCCGGTCCACACCCACTCTGACACACACAAGGTTCAGACTTACTCAGTCACTCAAGTCTCATTCAAATCCACCACTCAGATGAGGTATTGACCACCCCTAATCTTTGCTCATCCTGTCACATGTACCTCTCCTCAAGTATGATCTCCTCTCGTCTATCTGTCATTCAATATTCTTCACCAATCAGCACTCACCTCACTTTACAAGGTGACTGTAACATTTCTCATGCCATCTCTGCTGTTGCTTGTCATATGCATCCCTACATAGGTCACCTCTTAACATGAGGTGAAAAGTTCATCTCATAACTTTACTATGCTGACCTGCCGAGGGGAAACTGTGGCTTCTAGCTCAACAATGTAATTACATTTATTGTGATAAAATGTATAGGCACATACAATTTCCTATACTAAATTTTACAGTTCTTGCCCAAGAGCTTACAATTTAAATAGAAGAGATAGGCTGACATTATGGGAAAGGGCTAAAACAAAGGACTTTAAAGAAACCTTACTGAGACTGAAGAAACAAACCATCCTGATGTGCAGAAAGATTAGCAAGTATGGCAGAAGACCAGCTTGGCTTAGCAGGGAATTCTTGCAGCAGTGTCAATGGCAGGGGCGTGATGGTGAGCAGTGAACAGGGATCACCCGCAGACCCCGGCATTGGTGTTAGTGGTAGGTGGGGGTGTGTGGTGAGCGTGGCAACCACCCACAGAACCCAGCAATGGCCACCAATGCATGTGCCCCCCCGAGCTCCCTGTATGCATCACCTATGCTAGTGACAGAGGATGCAGAAAAGGCTGAAGGACTCAATGCCTTTTTCACCTCAGTCTTCACAGGCAAGGTCAGCTCCCAAATTACTGCCCCTGGCAGCAGAATTTGGGGTGGGGGTGAGCAGCCAATTGTGGCAAAAGAAAAGGTTAGGGACTATTTAGTAAAACTGGACATGTACAAGTCCATGAGGCTGAGGAAGTTGGCTGATGTGGTTGCAGAGCCAGTGGTGATCATCTTTGAAAACTCATGGTAATTGGGAGATGTCCTGGATCATTGGAAAAAGGCAAATATAGTACCCATATGTAAGAAATGGAAAAAAGGGGATGCAGGCAACTACAAGCCAATCAGCCTTACCTCAGTCACTGGAAAAATCATGTAGCAAGTCCTTGAGGAATCCATTTCTAAGTACTTGGAGGAGATGAAGGTGATTAGGAACAGTCAGCATGGATTCACCAAAGGCAAGTCATGCTTCACCAGCCTGATTGCCTTCTGTGATGAGATGACTGGCTCTGCAGATGCAGAGAGACCAGTAGATGTGGTATATCTTGACTTTAGCAAGGCTTTTGATGCAGTTTCTCACAACATTCTCTCAGGCAACCTAAAGAAGTATGGATTAGATGAATGGACTGTAAATTGGATAGAAAACTGGCTGGATCATTGGGCTCAGAAGGTAGTAGTCAATGGCTTGATGTTTAGTTGGCAGCCAGTATCAAGTGGAGTGCCCCAGGGTTCAGTCCTGGGGCCAGTTTTGTTCAGTATCTTCATCAGTGACCTGGAAGATGTCATAGAGCATAGTTTTTCAGCCTGTGGTACGTGTGGCCCTTGGGGTACGCGGGACACAGGCAGGGGTTATGAGGGTACCCCAACACTCTCTCTCCCTTTCACCCTCTTTTCCTCTCTCTCTCGCCCCTTTCCCCTCTCAAAACTATGGCAAAAATTTTGGTGTGCCGCGCACTGTGTGGTGCTTTAAATTCCCTAGTAATAATTTGGCGTGCCACATTTTGTGCAGCACTGGGTTTAGCCCTCCTAGCTTTGGCCAACATCACCTCTAGCCCAGGTACATATTTGAGTTGTGCACCCCTGGGGTAAAAGGTGGCAATTCTACCCACACCAGATCATATCACAGCCTTATATACACAGCCCCTCTCCCAATATCTGGCACACATTAGTCTGCAATGTAAAAACCCCTGGAAAATTGAGTGTTGGTATACTTATTAAAATTTTCAGAAGTTAGGAGGTACTTGCTACTTAAAAGGTTGAGAAACACTGGCATAGAGTGCACCCTCAGCAAGTTTGCAGATGACACCAAGCTGGTGGGGAGTAGCTGAAGGGTAAGGTTTAGTATTTAGAAAGACCTAGACAAATTGGAAGATTGGACTAAAAGAAATCTCATGAGGTTCAATAAGGACAAGTGCAAAGTCTTTCACTTAGCACAGAATAATCCCATGCACTGGTACATCCTGGGAACTGACTGGCTGGCCAGCAGCTCTGCAGAAAAGAACCTGGGGGTTACAGTGGACAGTAAGCTGAATATGAGCCAACAGTGTGCCCTTGTTTCCAAGAAGGCTAATTGGCATGAGTGTTGCAAACAGATCAAGGGAAGTGATCATTCCTCTCTATTCAGCACTGGTGAGGCCACATCTGGAGTACTGTGTCCAGCTTTGGGACCTCCACTACAGAAAAGATGTGGACAAATTGAAAAGAGTCCAGTGGCAGGGAGCTGGGGCACATAACTTGCGAGGAGAGGCTGAGGAAACCAGGTTTATTTAGTTTGGGGAAGACAAGACTGAGAGGGGATTTAATAGCAGCCCTCAGTTACCTGAAGGGTGGTTCCAAAGAGGACAGAGCTAGACTGTTCTCAGTAGTGGCAGTTAACAGAACAAGGAGCAATAGTCTCACATTGCAACAAGGGAACTTGAGGTTAGATATTTGGAAAAGCTTTCCACGTGCAGGGGGGCTGGACCCAATGATCTTGTAAGGTCCCTTCCAGCCCCCAACATTTATGAAACTAGAAGGGTAGTAAAACATGGGAAGAGGTTACCTAAAGAGGTTGTGAACTTTCCATCCTTGGAGGTTTTCAAGACCTGGCTAGACAAAGCCTTGGCTGGGATGATCTAGTTGGGAATGGTCCTGCTTTGAGCAGGGGGTTGGACTAGATGACCTCCTGGGGTTCCTCTAAACCCTTATTTTCTATGATTCTATATGAACAGAATCATTAATGTGATGACTGGGAAATGTGCTCATTCCATGCCATTCTTGGTTTTGTTGTTTAAACCCTTTCAGATAATGTTTTGTATTATTTGTCAAGCTATATTGATATATTATAGAAATAATATGCACTGAACTAAATTTCTCCACTTACAGTGGAACCATACCTCCTTCTGAGACAACTTCCACAAACGGAAAATATAAGGCTCTAGAAACCTACATGTTGAAGGGAGCAGAGTTCAGATATATCAAGTTGATAAATTGTATGTAGCCATCTGTTCTTCAAATATATTTGCTAATCCAGAGTTTGGAGATAGTATATATCTGAAGGGAAAAATAAGCCCTTATACAGGTGGCAAACAATTCCTGCAAGCTGTATTAAAACACAACTTCCCTCATAGCCAAAGAAATGTTGTAGAAAAGTAATTAGTCAAATTTAGCCTTTTTCTTTCACTGGGATTAAGAAATATCTCCCAAAATTATATTTGTATTTGTGGAATCCATAATATCTCTGGATTATCTGGGTGTAGGCAGGGATATTGAATAGTTTATCATCTATAGAGGATGGAGATAGACCAAAGATATTGGTTTTGAATTTTACATGGATCTAGGGATTTCTTTCTTTCTTTTCTTTTTTTATTACTTTTTTATGGTTCTTCATTGGTTTTTTTTGGATGAATCACTTAAATGATATTATTAAAACTTTAGATGGACTGGCCTTTGTTTTCTGGCTGAATTATCTTGAGGTTTCAACTTGTCAGAACAAAAGTGATGGACCCTTAAAAAGCAAAACAAACCAGCAAAATAGTGTTCTTTTTCTATAAGCCATGATTATATATGGTGTTGTTTTAAATATTTACAGGCACATGTCAATGTGGCAGATGTAAGTGTGAAAATTCTGAAGGGACTGGTCTGATCTATGGTAAATTTTGTGAATGTGATGACAGAGAATGCATAGATGATGAGACTGAAGAGATCTGTACAGGTAAGTACACTAGTAAATAAGTGTAGTAAAATTGTTCTGAAATATGTAGTACACCAGTACAATGGCTTTTATATAAATTTTATTATTTGGAATTGTAAAACTGACTTCTTTGTATTCATGCATTGGAAAACAAAGAGATAAACTAGCAAATAGCTGCTTGTGGTAAGTGGAAATGTCATATCAGCATAAAGGTTGAACATAAGCCTGGAGAAGAGCAGTCCTGAGGCACTTTCCTTTCCCAGAAGAGATGCAGTAACCAAGAAGCAGAGCACTCCAGGCAGTGAAGCATATCTAAATGTGCATATGTGTGCATACTGGGAGAAAGAGAAACATACCAAGGGCCTGGAGAGATGACATGTTCATACTGTAGTAATCAGCATTGTATAGAGAAGACAGATGACAAACTCCTAAACAATGGTAATGTTTCCCCACTCTGTTTAAAAACTGCCACTGAAAGAATTAGACCTAAAACACTACTAGTGCAAGTTACACTGGTCTTGATTTAGTCTATCTGCAGCAGCTATTTGGTACAAATTAAAAGGCTATTATCTGCCACCCAACTCCTAAGATGTATGTTACTGGATGTAACTCTTCTGGGGTAACTCTATGGTGCAGTACAGGTGTCCAGAAAGCCTGAGGCACAAGTGATCCAAGTTACTCACTTTACTTTAAGTGCCCCAGTTACATGGGTAGCTAACAGAAACATGTTCGCCTTTTGGTGGTGAATGGGAGGGGAGGGGGGCTCCTGAACAGCCACCCAGGGATCCCAAGGCCTCCACAAGTGGGTGCAACTCCAGAGAGCAGGACCAGGCTGGCAGGTATAGTCAAGCAACCCTTTCCTGTCTGGGCTGTGCTGTCTCAGCTCTGTGAGAGCCCAGGGGTGGGGCTGGCTAGGCACTTGGCTGGAGCAGCTGAGCACAGGCTGGCTGCTAGTGCACTTCCCTGCCAGGGAGAAGTTAGCAAGGAACCACGAATATGCCAGGATGCCAGAAGACAGTGATCTAACTTGAGTCAGTAGGGGATCTGGTGTAGAAGTTTGATAGACCAGTCTAACCTAAATGGATTAATCCTGATACCACATTGATCCAGGTCTATCTTAGATTAGGGCACACCATTTTTTAACCAGTTTATGTATGCTGAACTTATGTTTTGTTACTGGTATAGACTAGTTTCAGATCACTTTTACTGGTATAAGTGTAACGTTTGTACCTAATCTATATGTCCAGTCCTGATCCTAGTGTAATTTATATCACTACACAAAACTGATGTTAATTACATGAAAGGATGTGATCATCTCTTTAGGGCTAGAGGGGGAAATTCAACAAAGAGAAGTAGGGAACAAAAATCTTTGGGAGAAGTGAGATGGAAAGGAGTAGCCAAAAATAGGTTTGGCAAGTCAGAATGCAATGCACAGGAAGAGGAAAGTGTGTTAGTTAATGGAGACATTGTGCACTAATGCAAGAAGCCTGTGGGATAAACAGAAAGACTTGGAGATCCTAGTACATTCAGGGAAGTAGGATGCAACTGGGATAAGTGAGAGTTGGTGGGACAGTTCACATGAATGGAATACCATCATAGACTGGTATAAGTTGTTCAGGAAGAATAGGCAGGGGGGAAAAAAGTAGCTTGTGTTTCTCTGAGATGAAGTACAAAGCAGAAGGTAGGCATTTTGAAAGTCTCTGGGTCAAGGTCAGAGGCTTGCCATTCTCCCCTCCTTAAGGCTTCTTTTAAACTAACCAAAGATTCCAAATTGTAGGATCTGGTCTTCATGGTGGTCTTCAATTATTGTGACATATTTTTGCTTGTACAGCAACATGTGTTGGGAGGGTAACACAACATTTCTAGATTGTGTTGGGGATAACTTTTTAGATCAGGTGGTGGAGAAGCCAAA
>NW_017729032.1:128337247-128351496 GCF_001723915.1 Gavialis gangeticus
TCAATTATTTTGACATATTTTTGCTTGTACAGCAACATGTGTTGGGAGGGTAACACAACATTTCTAGATTGTGTTGGGGATAACTTTTTAGATCAGGTGGTGGAGAAGCCAAATAGTATTGCTCTTCTTGATTTGCTGCTCTCAGACATAAAGGAATGTGAAGGTGGAAGGCAGTTTTGTGTGACAGGGACCATGACATGATAGAGTTCAGGATTCTAAAGGGAGGAAGGAAGCAGAGCAGCAGAATAAATACAATGGATTTCAGAAAAACAAACTTCAACAAACTCAAGGAAACATCCATGGGAAGACAAGTCTGAGGGGAGGAGAAGTCCAGGGGAGCTGGCTGTACTTTCAGGAGGCCTTATTTATGGTGCAGGAGCAAGCTATCCTGATTTGAAGAAATAGGAAGCGCAAGAGGAGGTTGGCCTAGCTAAACAGCAAATTCTTCAGTGAATTGAAACTCAAAAAGGAATTCTACAAGTGAAAACCTGGCCATATTACTATGGAAGAGTACAAGAGTATCACATGGGCATGCAGGGAGAGAATCAGGAGGGCCAAGGCATGATTTGAGATGCAACAACCAGAAGTCAAAAAAGACAATAAAAAAGGGAATCTACAAGTATGTCAGAAGTAAGAGGAAGACTAAAGAATATGTAGGCCCCTTACTGAATACAGAGGGCAATCAAGTAAGTGGGCAGTAGCGGTGAATGGTAGAGGAGCAGCAGCAAGAGGTTCACTGTTGTGAGAAGAGAAGGTGTCACCTTTTTGCCACTGATCTGTGTATTGAATGACCATTTAAACACTGATTTCTGGCATTAGAAAAGGAGTTGACATCTTCTTCTGGCAGCAGTGAACCTCCAGCCACTGCTCCTGTGCTGTGCATCACTGCCTCTGGTCTTCCCTGTTGCCAGAGCTGGAGTAGAAGTGTAGTAGGAGTATTGCCATCAGAGGATGGATTTAGATTATTTTCAGTGGTGACAGATTACAGAACAAGGAGCAATGGTCTCAAGTTGCAGCAAGGGAGATTTAGATTGTATATTAGGAAAAACTCTATAATTAGGAGAGTGATGAACAAGTTACCTACAGAGGTGGTCAAATCTTCAGCCTTAGAGGTTTTTAAATACTTGGCTTGAGAAAGCCCTTGCTGGAATGATCTACTTGGAGATGGTCCTGCTTTGAGCAGGGGGTTGGACTAGATGACCTCCTGAGGTCCCTTCTAACCCTAATTTTCTGTGATCTAGGGAACTGATTATTCATCTCTATTTGACACTGGTGGGACAACTGGTGAGTACTATGTCTAGTTTTGGGCCCCCCACTGTAGAAAGGGTGTGGACAAATTGGAGAGTCTAGCAGAGGGTAACAAAAATGGTTAGATGGCTGGGCAACATTTCTTCTGAGAAGAGGCTGAGGGAGTAGGGCTTAGTCTGGAGAAGAGTAGATGGGGAATGGGGCGGGGATTTAATAAGTCTTCAACAACCTAAAGGGTGGTTCCAAAGAGGATGGATTTAGACTGTTCTCAGTGGTGTCAGAAAACAGAAAAAGGAGAAATTGTCTCAAGCTGCAGCAAGGGAAGATGAGGATAGATGCTAGGAAAAACTCTCTCATGAGGAGTGTACTAAAGCACTGGAACAGGCTACCCAGAATGGTTGTGGAATCTCCATCCTTAGAGATTTTTAATACCCAGGTAGACAAAGCTTTGGCTGGCATGATCTAGTTGGGGATCTTTGAGGAGGGGATTGGATTAGGTGACCTCCTGAGATCCTTTCCAAACCTAGTTTTCTTCAATGCTATGAAATTGGAAAGAGTCCAGCAGAGAACAACAAAAATGATGAGATGCCTGGGAAACATGACTTAAAGATAGGGTGAGAGAGCTAGGGTTATTTATTCTGGGTAAGAGAAAACTAAAGGGGGATTTGACAATGCACTTCATATACCAGAAGGCCTATAATAAAGAGGATGGAGATAGACTATTATCTGAAGCCATGGAGGACAGAAGGGGCAATAGTATTAAATTGCAAGAAGGGAAATTTAGATTGGATAGTGGGAAAACTCTCTCATGATAAGTATTGTTAAGCATTGGAACAGGATATGCTGAGAGGTTATAGTTTCAAAGTTAGTTTCATAGTTGGTAGGATCGGAAGGGACCTGAGCTGATCATCGAGTCTGACCCCTGCCATGGGCAGGAAAGAGTACTGGGGTCAAATGACCCCAGGGAGGTGTTCATCTAGCCTCCTCTTAAAGACCCCCAGGGTAGGAGCCAGCACCACTTCTCTTGGAAGTTGGTTCCAGAGAATCTTCTTCCTTGGAGGTTTTTATTAATAGATTCATAGATTGTTAGGGGCTGGAAGGGACCTTGCAGATCATTGGGCCCAGCCCTTCTGCTCTAGGCAGGAAGACAACTGGGGTTAGGTGACCCCAGCAAGGTGACTTTCAAGAGGAAACTGGACAGCGTCTAGGGTAGGTGACTGCACCACCTCTGGAGGGAATTTATTCCACAGTCTGGACACTTTGACTGTGAAGGAGTTTTTCCTCGTATTAAGCTTGAAGCAGCCTTCCAGGAGTTTGTGTCCATTGGTCCTGGTATTCCCTGGGGGTGCCCTAGTGAACAGTTGTTCACCGAGCTCCTGATGCACTCCTCTGATATAGCGGTAAGCCGCTATCAAGGCCCCTCTCAACCTCCTCTTCTTTAGGCGAAAGAGGCCCAAGTTCCTCAGCCTTTCCTCATATGGCTTGCCTTGCAAGTCCCTGATTATATGGGTTGCTCTCTTCTGGACTCTCTCAAGTGTTTCCATGTCTTTATTGAAGTCTGGGTTAAGAACAGGTTAGACAAACACTCAGTTTGAATGGTTTAGTCAGGGATGATCCTTGAGCACAGGACTTGGACTAAATGATATCCTGAGGTGCCTCCCACCCCTACTATTCTATGGTATAGTCAGAAGGAACAAGGGAACAAAAATGCTTGGAAAGGACTCTCACAAGGTATTCCCGAGACAAGAAAGAGAAGAGGAAATAAACAGAACAAACTACGCAACAAAGAATATTGAGCAAAGCAAAGTTAAATTATATTTTTATAAAATAGGAAGCTGTATAGTCACTTAAAAATAATCAATTGACCCAGCAGTTATGTTCCTTTAAATAGTGATCAGTGTTTTTTTGACTGTTGACACACTTCCTTCATCTAAGAAGTGCTGCAAATATTTTTCGAACTCTGGGGAGAGGAGAGGATAGTTGCATGTGTATGTGTGCCAGAGAGAACTGAATTTACTCCTCCCCAGTCTGCTTAATTCTTATATATCATGTCAGTATGTTTGTGTGTGTTGCTGTATTGATATACTGAGGGAACAAAACAATTTCTGTTGGTTTAATTTCCCTCATGTGTCCACAGGCAAGAAAGGAACTTGTGGCCTCTATTAAATGATGATAGCAATAGCAAAAAGTTATAACCCAGTTTATCACACAACTGAAATAATGATCTAGAAATTCTTCAATCATATGTCAATGGTTTAATTTGTATTTTATTTTTTACATGAAATGGCCCATACTATATCAAATTTGATCGAATTAATATTCTACTAATGTTCCATAAATTCTCCTATGGTGATTTTTTCCATTTCCCTTATCTTTGTTATTTCTGATGGTAAAGCTTTTTTCTAGCTTTCAATTCCTGCTTGTTTCATTTGTTGATGCCTTATTCCAGTAGGGGACCAAATTAACCCCTCTAGTAATCAAAGTTTATGATCCTGAAACAATTGATATTGATCTACTGGTGTAAAAGTGGATAAACATGCTATTGACCCATGTCTCCAGTGTTTGTTTTTTCCTAATTCATCACTTGCGGAAATTTTTTATATAAATGCTTTCTGTACTGTGCTTCACTGATCATAGAAAATTAGGGTTGGAAAGGACCTCAGGAGGTCATGTAGTTCAACCCCTTGCTCAAAGGAGGATCATCTCCAACTAGATCATCCCAGCCAAAGTTTTGTGTAGCCAAGTCTTGAAGACCTCCAAGAATGGAGATTTCACCACCTCTCTGGGTAACCTGTTCCAGTGTTTTACTACCCTCCTAGTGAGAAAATTCTTCCTAGTATCTAACCTAAACTTCCCTTGCTGCAGCTTGAGACCATTGTTCCTTGTTCTGTCATCTGCCACCACTAAGAACAGTCTAGTTCCATCCTCTTTTGAACCCCCCTGCAGGTAGTTGAAGGCTGCTATTAAGTCCCCTCTCAGTCTCCTTTTCTCTAGACTAAATAAGCCCAGTCCCCACAGTGATGACACTGTACACCCTCCTTCAATTAAAAGTTTGATGATAAGATAAAGATGACTTTCTAAAAACTTTGAAGGTCAATACTTGTCCTCTGGTCCAAAATGTTTGGAACCTTCCACATTTTAGTAGATGTCAGACGCCTAAAACATATTAATTTTAGGTGGTTCCTGGAACTCTTAACCCCTGGGTTGTCCACACATTAACCCCTGAAACTAGTTTTAAGCACACTTTAGGCAGCTTAAAGTTATGCCACTCCAGGGCAGCTTTATCTCTGATCCATGTTATCCAGCTTGTGTTCCATCAATGGGTGGCCACTCCCCACAGATGAGCAGCCCAAGCTGCAGTCTTCCAGCATCCCAGGAATGGCACCAACCCATGTTCCCTCCCACCCCCAGCGGTGACCTTCCCACTCCCAGGGGTGCAACCCCATGGAAGCAGCCTTCAGAGCACATGCTAGCCAGCCAGATAAAGAAGGCACCGATGAGTCCAGGACTGGGGTTTAGAGTGGGGTCATGGTGGTAAAACAAAGCAGGGGGCTGAATCAGGTCTCCATGAACTGGACTTCCTTCCTAGGGCAGGGGCAGTAACTCCCCCAAAAGCACATGCCCTAACCACTCCCACCTCCCAGCCGCAACTGGGAAGTACAGCCAGCACCCTCCCACACCCTAATCCCAAATCCCAATTTATTACAACATAAGATCTTCTTTCATTTACTTCCCCTTTTTAATTCTTTTTTTCCCTTTTTATTTTATCCAACAGTGGCTGACTTCTTCCATTTCACCACTCTTCCCTCAGCCTCATTTCCTTTTCACCTCCCCTTTCATTACCCACCCTGATTCCATTAACTCTGCTTCATGTTTTCATGTTACTCCCCACAACCAATCTCTCACACACCTTCTAGAGCAGGGCTAGGACCCTGTCCTGGCTCACGAGCCCTGTAGTGGCAACTCACAGCTATAGCTTCTAGTCAGACTCCTGCTCACAAGTCCTGGGGGTCTTTAAGAAGAGGCTGGATGCCTACCTGGCTGGACTCATTTGAGTCCCATTTCTTGTTTTGGGGTTTTGTTGTTCTCCTGCCCTGGCAGGGGGTCGGGCTAGAAGATCTACTAGGTCCCTTCCGACCCTAAATCTATGAAACTATGAAACTATGAATAAGTCCTCCAGTGGCAAGTCCTCAGCTGTGCAGGTCAGGGAAATTCAGAGAAGGTTTTTAGTCTTAAGGCATGATTGCTCCAAACTCAAACTAGTACTTCCTTCTCTGCCTCCACAGTGAGTTCCCTGCTGTGGTGGTGGTGGTGCTGCTGCTGCTGCTTCCAGCTCAGAGCTCCTGCATCTTTTCACAGACCCTGAGAGGATACCCTGTCCCAGTGTTGCAGCCACTAGCCTGGTAGTTCTCTCTTTCTCAGTTCTCAGGTCTCTCTCCCTAGTTCCTCTTCCCGGGAGCCTTTTAACTTCCATTTGTGCCAGCAAATTATTCTTACCAGCTCACTCTGTCCTCCTGGCCAGACCTGCAATCAGGTCTCACTGTCCACAGCTGGGCTGTAGCCCCTCAATGCCTGCAGACTGCTACAGCCTCGTGTGCAACCTGCTACCAGCCTTTACAAGCCACCAGTCTGCTACACCCTCATACTTCTGTAGACCATCTAACCTTTTCTCCTGTGCTGCCAGCTGCATTTGGAGTGATGTACTGCTGCCTTCTTTCCATGCTTCTCTTCCCTCAATAATGGGTCCAGACTGGCTCAAAGGCTGTTCACGTATTGTTTCATTGCTAAGAAACAAGATCCATACCGAAACCACTGCAGAAAACTCACTCCTTCTCTTTGTGTGCAGAAGCCTAGCAATTAGGCAGCATAGAGATAGCTTAAGGGGTCATGAGCATGTGACCCAATGCCACTGTCAGGCTCTGCATCTTCAGAGGGTGTAAGAGCAATACTGGAATGTGGGCTCAGGAACTGTCTAAACCAGTGGTGTGCAACTTATCCAGACTCATGGTGTGAAGTCACTGCAGAGTTCAGATATGGGGCATGGAGCTACATCATCTAGGTCATGAGGCTGGAATTTGGTGGCAGCAGTGTTAATTGCTGTGGTGCCTGCTGTGGCTGCCACTGCTCCTCCACTGCCAAATTTCTGGCCCCATAGGCCCCCCGTGGTCTAGATGATGTGACTGCTCTTTTGATTTGACTTGCAAGGCTCCCCACATATCTGGGAATTTAAAGACAAGACAAGCAGTGGCAGAAATGATTGCCAAAGATCTGGGAGCCATGGCAATTAATGTTTACACCACTCAACATACAACCAGAATTCCAGACTGATGGAAATATGGGTGGGATTCAGCCTATGGGCTGTATCTTGGTCACCTGTGGTCTAAGCCATCTATTCAGCCTAATTGCTGGGTTTAAATTCACTTAGAAAGAAAAAAGTGGATTAAGTGCGTTTCTTGGTAATGGCCCCAGGCTCAGCAGGGAGAGAGTACAGGCATAGTCAGTAGTGAAAGACTACTTCTAGTAGGTTGCCAAAGGTAGGCATAAAGGACTACATGGCTGGTTCAAGCTGTACCCATTCAGTGACAGATGCATACATTTTTTCTTTTCCTCCCTGTGAAGGATTGTATTTACAGGCAGGTCTCCCGTGGGGAGGGGACTTACATTACTTTAATTAGCTTTAAATGAAATAGGATTAATGATAGATGAGACTTTTTGTTTGCACATGTACAGTTTGGCAAGCAAGAGCAATGAGTTGGGATTAAATGCTGGAAAAGCATATAAGAACATAATAAGGTATTGATAGTATATGTTTTAAACTGCTTGGCAGGATCTTTTCATTTATCATGTATGGCTTAGATTTCCAATGCTGTGTCTCAAGTCATTCTTCTGTTGCCAACTTTATGATCCAGTTGGATGGGTTTTTTATTGGTTGATTCACTGGTTTTCTCTTTTTAACAGTCTATTAACATCTTTATTTGAGTTTAGACGCACACATTTTATATTCAGTTTCTGTGAATATATTGTCTCTTTTTAATAGGGACAGTGTTTTTAATTAGTCCTTGATTCTGTTTTTGGTTTCCTGAGACCATTGTCCCTACCTCACAAAGTAGGGGTGGAAGAGCCTCAGAAGGTCAGTTAGTCCAGCCCCCCCTGCTCAAGGCAGGATCATCTGTGACTAAACTATCCCAGTCAAGAGTCTGTCTAACTTGCTTTTGAAAGCCTCCGAGGATGGAGATTTCACAATTTCTCTAGGAAGCCTATTCCAATATTTGACCACCCTCACAATCAGCAAGTTCTTCTTAACCTCCAACCTAAATTTTCATTGCTTCAGCTTTAGGTCATTGCTTCTAGTCCTATACCCCAAGGTCATAGAGAAAAGACTATCATGGATCACTGTCTGTAACATGCAACCCCAGCATCCATTTCAAGACAATAGATTATATAATTTAATTCAGACCTTTTTGGGGTATGCATGAATGTATTTGAGGAAAGAGGAGGTCAGTGATAGTCCTGGAAGTTGAAATCACATAGTGGACATGCTTAGGAGCCCTACTTAGGGTATTTAAAGTTGCTTGCAACTTTCACATTTGAAATGTACTAAATTTACCCAGAAATATTTTTAAAAATAAGTTTAATGCACGTGAAAGGAATACATCTAAATATGATTTATTGATTGACTGGTACATTACAGATTTATAATTTAATTAAGCTTCTTCCTTAAAGTAGGATTATGGCAATATATTAACTACAAAATAATTACCTTTGTATTAATTTTATTTTATTCAGAAATACTTTATTTTTAGAACTGCTCTAATTGTGAGCATAACTCTGAAAGCTTTGTAAGAAAAATAGTCCAAAAGATTAGATTGTTTATGGTCTTTTAAAATTTGTCTTTTTCTCACCATATAAAATTTGTTTTGGGTTAAGGCCATGGAAAGTGTTACTGTGGAAACTGTTACTGTGAGGCTGGTTGGCATGGAGATAAATGTGAATTCCAGTGTGACATCACCCCCTGGGAGATCAAGAGAAGATGCACATCTCCAGATGGCAAAATCTGCAGCAATAGAGGTGTGTCATTGATATATTTTCATGTATATCTTCTGCACATATTTCATATTGCAGATATTCTGAATTAGGACAAAAGTAATCTTTTTCAATAACAGTTTTTGGTTTTTCTCTTTTCATTCAGTTCTGACCCTGATTTTTCAAAGTTTGTATACAAATAGAATGTACACAAATGCATGTGTGTAACTAAAGTTTTGTGTACGTGTGGATTTGAAAATTTGTGTGTGTGAAATCAACCAAAGAGTAAAAAACCCTTCTCATCACTTAGTTGCATAGTGAGACTGCAGAGGATGGGATATTGGTAGATCAGCCATAGTAGGGAACCTCTCTAGAGCAGATAAATATTAGGAAATCTTCACCATAGCTTTTTGTAGATTGATGTAGAGGTGTCCAACAGGGCTGGTTTGGGATTGACACACAAGGTGGATTCTGAATGTTCTGAACTGAATAATGGACAAGAATGAGCAGCAGTCATTATTTCAGTACATACTTTACAATAGCAACTAGTTATATCCTGCTCATAGGGTTGTCAGGTTAGATTTTTTTTTTACTTGACATAGTTCTCTGCAAAGCCCAATGGCTTGAATTTCCTCCATAACTTCAATTTAATTTTGTCAATTTGGGAAGAATTAATAACAAAAACAAGATTTGTCTTCACCAGCTGCCATACTTGGCTTCACTGAAAAAATAGTTAAAATAGAAAATATTATTTCTTGGCTGTCATCCAGAACTATTGCAGTAGAGCAAAAGTACAAGTCTTATAGATACCTCTCTTAAATGCATCTCTTCTGACAAAACTTGCTATAGTGTGAGCATTTAATTATCCTGAGAGCATTTAGAAAACTGTCTCATTGTAATTATGGGGAAATTGAAAGGTTGGATCAAATACAAAAATAACTTAGGCTTATTTAATTTTTGGACTTTAACAATAAAACAGCTTCTGTGATACTGGAAACAATAAATATAGAAATGCTGTGTGTCAAGTTAGCTGTTTTTTCTTGCATGATAATAGTTGACTCTTACCAAAGGGAATTTTAAGAAGTTTTACTTGGAGAGCATATTATTTGGACCAGAACAGAATAAATGACATTAAATGAGTAGAATTTGTGCTATGGATGGGTACACATTTCTGTAAGATGTACAAAAATATATGGTATGTATATGACAAAATTCTTTCCAAATACTAATTATGGAAGGATTTTTTTCACATATTCATGATTTCTGTCCTGAAATCCTTCTGTTGCTTGACTTTATAAAGTTATTTTTCAGCTCAGTATTTCCACTTAGTTTATTCATAGTTAGTTGATCAGCATTTTAGGGGGTTGTATAGAGCAGCTGATTACAAAGTCACTCTCACAGTTGCTCTTTAGAAATGACCTTTTCTTGACTTAAGTTTTCTATTATAGTAATTTAAGTGTCTTCACAGAATTAACTGTAAAAGTGTGTATAATATGTTTTTATCCATCCCACATTTCTTCATATGCTGTTCTAGAGGGTACAGGTGGCTCCAGGCAAGTGCATCTTTTGCTTTGTGGGCAGTTACAGACCACTGAAGCTCATGCATATGCTAACTATTCCTCATTCAGAATCACTGGAAGAAGAAATTAAAGCTTTTTCACTGAGTAAGACAAAATGGAAACTACTGTCCAGTGTCTTGTCCTAACCTCAGGCAAAGCCTGACAGAGACTAACTATAACATATAGCCCAACAAGAGGCTTCTCTGGGGAATGATTGCATTTACAGGAACTGAGGCGTTGTTTTGTTTGTATGTATCCGTATGGCAGAAGCAGAAAGCAGCAGACAGTGAGAAAGGCAGTGTAAGTATGACTTAGAGGAAACCAGATGAGAGAATTTTGTAGGGCACAGGACTGGTTGGAAAGCAGCTTTGGATTTATGAACAAGGAAAGTGCCATCGGTTTGTTCCTACCATAGGTGCCAACTTTTATTTTTGCCAGGGGGGGCAGGGAGCTAAGATGATGGACACGTGGAAAGTTTTACACGTTTCAAATGAGGGGGGCCAGGGCCCTGGGGCCCCCATGTACTCAGCACCTCCGGTTCCTACTATGTCCAGGGAAACAGGAATTGATATATTTTCTTTCCATATAACACAACTGAACTAAAAATACCTAACTTGTATAATCCAATTCCTCCTCCTAATGGAAGTAACTCTGCAAGGTCTTGAATATCAACTAATTGCTGAAGTCACCCAGCAACAATATCATTTTCAGGTAGGTTACTGATTTTTACCCAGAGACCTCACAGCCCTGGTACTGGAAAAGAATTTGGGGTTTTCTGCTGGTTTTTATTCAATTATTCTGGCATCTTGTATGTCCTGCATGCCTCTGTTATTGAGTACAAAAGGGGCTACACAGAAAGAGAGTGATACCACTTGCATCTTTTGCATCTAATTCACTGATGAAAGAAATCACCTTAACCACATTATAAAGGTTGGAAATTATGGGAGACCCTTAACTAATACACACTTGAAACTGGAATCTCAAACCTTTGTAAAGGCAAAATAACAACAAGCTTAAACTCCTTCACTGATTCTTATTAGTGTATATCCCTTGGCTCATTTCTGTTCTATTCTGTTTCTTAGGCACATGTGTGTGTGGTGAATGCACATGCCATGACGTTGACCCAACTGGTGACTGGGGAGATATTCATGGAGATACCTGTGAGTGTGATGAAAGGAACTGCAAAGCTGTCTATGACAGATATTCTGATGACTTCTGTTCAGGTGAGGCATATATTGAGATGGAAATTGTAGGGTTGTATCTAATTATGTGACAGAAAATATCCAAATAGCTTATTCTGGCTCCAAGTTGAATTTTTAATTGCTCAGTTAAAAAAATTTGCTTGGGGTCAGACTCGATGGTTTCTATTGGAAATTAGTAGATTTTTTTTTCAATTATATATATATATATAATTGACAACTGTTTGTTTTATAAATATTTCATGAAACACAACCATTTGCTAATAACATTAAGTCCCATGTATCACAAAATGAAAAAATAATAAAATGATTGAGGTTCCTAACTGTTAGGCATACTTCAGGACAGAAATTTGTCCTTGGTGGTTCATTACTAGATGTTGCAGAGAAGGGGAAGGGGAAATCAAATTTGAAACTAAAAAAAACCAACCTTGATATATTAATAGAAGATGATTGGTTAAAAATGAAAAGGAACTTGGTTTATGTTTCATTAATTTAGTGAATAGGTATTTCTGTTAAATGTCCCTTATGTCACTGCATGTTGCACCCAAGGGACACGTCTAGACAAGCCTGCACTTGCCTTTTGCTGCATGTCAAAGCAGTTTTGAGATGTGACGAGAGGCATGCTGGAAACAAAAAACTGTTCCCCACACCAAATATTTGCAGCATGGGCTAAAAATTTGATACCTGGATATCCAGGTATCAAAATACTGCCCCAGAAAAAGCAGGGCAGGGCACGGTCCAGGACCATGCCCTGAAGCAACCGGAAGCTCAGATTCTCCAAAGAGACGCTCTGGTAGCCAGCCAGAGTGCCAGACTCTATGCCTGCTCCTTGCCCCGATGCTGCAGCATGTTGCCTGTCCATTCAAGGCAAATAGCAATGTAGGCTGCTGCAACCTGGACCTGGGCTCTGTTCCAGGTAAGTAGGGGCTGTGAAGATGCAGGGGACCATGTGGGGGGAAGTTCGGGAGGGGTGGGTCCCCTGCTCGCATCCCACAGGGCCCACTGCTCCCCTGTACAGCCCCAGCCCCCCTGCATGGTTCATATGCCCCCCCTGCTCACAGCTCACCTGCAGCAGCAGTGGCCCTTGGGGCAGATCCAGGAGGAGCTGGGCAGGGTTATTTTGCCCCAAGTGGCACAACTTGCCCCACATCAAAGTGCATGTCTGGACACGTGCGCTGAGGCAAAAATCCCTGGCTCGAATTTGTGTTGCTCCTATTTGAACTGCTGAAAGTGCACCTGCCTGCATGTCTGGATGTGACCAAGATGTTCAAGAAGCCACCCAAGAAAGCAGGGCAAAATGAGGAGCTCTTTTGCTATTTTATTCAGATGACTAAAATAAAATGAAAACTGTGAGCGAACTTCTCAGGTACACAGCCTAAATTTCAGGCATAAGGGTGTTTCAGAGCCTCATTGTGAGGCTTCTTGAGAAAAAAACCATTAATGTTTATAACATTTTCAGCAGCTACTGGCAACCTCATGTTTTTTGCTTGATAGAAGATGGATACCTGTGCCTTCCAATGAGATTTGGTGTGCAACTCTAGGCAAGACTCTGCCCTAAGCTATCATTAAGTAGCTTGAAATTATTATTGAACATGAGGACGACTTTGATCAATATGCAGCATGGATTTGTGCACCAGGGGACTTTGCAAGAGCAATTGAAGGCAGTTTCAAAGGGACCTGATGTATTACAGGCTGTTGACACAAATATTACAATGTCCCATGAATATCTGACCTGACCTAATAAACACCAATAAAATAAGAATCCCACAAGGACAAAATCATTTTTAAAATATTGGAAAAATATGGATCTCTTCTGTTACTTTGATAGCATAATTTTTACTAAATGCAAAGGTCACAGGAAGAGCATAAAATACAAGGAAAATCCTGAGCAATGGCAATATTTTACTAATCGTACATGTGAAGATCCAGATTTCTCATCTGATTTTCTGTTTAAAGAAAAAGGATGGCTCTTCAGGTGGTCAAAAAACAAAGGGAAAATGTAGCATTTGCAAAAATGTTTAATCATTTTTGCTTTTTTTGTGAAAATATTGAGCAATGCAGCAAATTAGCAATGTATTGTGGTTAAGCATAGTTTTAGTACACTGGGATTGATTTGGGTGAACTTTGCTATAGGCTAGATGATGAAACATCACATAACGTGGTAACTGTACATTCATAGCAAAGAGTGAATATAATTAGAAAGGGGCTTTGTTGCTATATTCTTGGGCTGATTTATAATGAAGTACCTGGTTTAAATGTACCATAACAATATAAACTATACTTCGCAGCAGTGTGGCTTATTCCCATTATTTTGGGTGTATGCACCTGGGTACCTCATAGTTTGCACTGATGGGCACAACCTACAAGGTGGACAAGCATTAAAGACCTGAAAACTGTTTATCTCCAACAGTAGGCTTACTAGTTTATTTCTTAGGCATGTGTGTGAAGTGAATTTGTGTCATGATGTAGACCCAGCTGGTGACTGGGGAGATATTCATGGAGATACCTGTGAGTGTTTGCTGAATATATGCACTTAAAAGAGAACGAGTATTAGGTTTCACTGCACAAAACATTAATGCTTTTAATGAAGATCTTTCATCTTTTTGAATAAGCCCAGCATGGCTTGCTTAAAAGCAATCTGGAGACTGCTAAAGCAAGCTGAGCTAGTGAAAAAAATTCTTGCACTCTTCTGCTTGCCTAAGAGGCAGAGGCAGGAAACCCCAGATTATGGACTGGAATTGCAGAAAACCTATTTACAGATAAGAATTATATGATAAATTAATGCAAAACCTGTAATTGTTTCAAAGATTTCATGTATCAGGAAGGCAGCACCCTGCTGCTAAGACTTAACATCACAGAAGGGCAGGTCCCTTCAGAGATTTCACTTTGCTTAGAGCTGATTGGCAATTATACTTCTTCATGCTGATGACATGATGTCCTCTTTTAAAAGATTTTAGTGCTCCACAGAATCTAACTGAATGATCTCTTGAGATGTGACTCTTTTCCTTTAAAGATAATCATGTTAATGACCTGATATGGAGAGCGAAAAAGTGGTTACTCTGTATTGCTAGCTCATGATGTTCTAGCAGGAGAGATTAAGTGAAGACAAAAATATCCAATTACTGGTGGGTGGACACTTCTCACAAAAGAACCGTTCTCTCTAATCTCTCAGTTTTAGTCTCAAAGGGAATTTACAAAACACCTTTCATAGACAAGCCTA
>NW_017729032.1:128356496-128360481 GCF_001723915.1 Gavialis gangeticus
CTGAATGATCTCTTGAGATGTGACTCTTTTCCTTTAAAGATAATCATGTTAATGACCTGATATGGAGAGCGAAAAAGTGGTTACTCTGTATTGCTAGCTCATGATGTTCTAGCAGGAGAGATTAAGTGAAGCAAATCAGCCTTTTGGTGGTGTGCACATAGATCACAGGTTATAATGCCAGTGCCTGACCTGCCCACAGGTACATAAACACAATACAGGAAAATGAAATACGCTTTGTATAGGAAAGAAATACCAAATACACAGGTAGCCTGGTGTAACTGGGTAAGCAGTAGCAGTGCAAAAATGGGTTTGGGGGTTATGATGGATCATGAACACAACAGGAATCAGTCACCTGACTCGATGATATGGCAAGAAAACAAAAGAAATTTTGAGTTGCATTAACAGAAAGGTGTATGTTAGACACAGGAGGTAATAGTATCACCCTAGTCAGCACAGGTTAACTGCTGATGCAATACCCTGTCCACACTTTTAGAAGGACATGGAAAAACTGGAAAAATGTGGATTTGGGTTTTTTTTAAATTGGAGAATTTTAGATTTTTTTATTACAGAAAACTAGGATCCCTGCTTATAATCCAACATCTTTACCTTCTTCCTTGCCTCACGCCGGATTCTGTCCAGTTTCTCCACGTCCTTCTAAGACTGTGGACAGGTTATTCCACCAGAAGCTTAACCAGTGCTGACTAGGGTGATACTATTACCTCCTGTGTCTAACTAACTAACTTTCTGTTAATGCAACTCAAAATTTCTTTTGCTTTTTTGCCATATCAAGTCAGCTAGTTGATTCCTGTTGAGTTCACAATCCACCATAACTCCCAACCCCTCTTTAGCACTGCTTTTGCCACCTCGGTTACCCCATGCTATACAATTGCTATACAACTGTGTTATACTCCATGCTATACAATTGTGTATTTGGTGTTCCTTACCTATACAAAGCATAGCATATTCCGTTTTCCTGTATCATGTTTATGTGCTGTGGGCAGGCCAGGCATTGGCATTATAACCTGTGATGTATGTGCACACCACAAGAGGCAAATTTACTTCACTTAATCCCTCCTGCTAGAATATCATGAGCTAGCAATACAGAAGTATGTAACCCAGAATGTAAATGCAGACATTTTCACATTTTCACATGGGAGAATTTTTTTGCTCTCCATATCAGGTCATTAAACATGATTATCATTAAAGGAAAAGAGTCACTATATATATATATATATATATATATATATATAGTGATGTTTTGATTTAATCATGGCAAAATGTTGCTTTTGGGGTGTTTTTTATAAGAAAATTATGATTTTTGAAATTTCTCTGATTTTTTTAAATCAGAAAACAAGGATCACTGATTACAAGTCATATATAAAAGGTTGAAGGACTAAGTATATTTAGTATGAAAGACAAGGAGACTAAGATGGATATGATAGCAGTTTTCAGATATTTGAAAGTCTTCCATTAAATCTGAGGAGAAAATGTTTTCTCTCTTGCCATGAGGTCAGAATGTGAGGAAATGGGTTCAGGCTTCAGAAAAAGATTTAGATCATATCTCAGAGAAAAATTCCTAACTGTAAGAAAAGTAGGACCGTAGAAGCAGCTTCCCAGGGAAAATAAAATTCCCTTCTTCATTGGACGTTGTCAAGAAAATGCTGGGTAGCTACTGTCTTAGACAGTTTGTGAACAGGGGATCCTCAATCTGTGGACAGGGTTGGGTTGTGTGAACTTTGCAATCATTTCCAACCTTATGATTCCATGACAGAAGAGTAGATATTTGCCACTTTCCAAATCAACACATTTTAGGAAAATCTTCCTCCTGTGCACCTGCTGAGATGTGAAGAATAAGAGCAGCTATGATGCTCTTATGATTTTCTGTTGACCTGTGAGGCCCTCTTCCTCATCCAGTTTTCTGTGTGTAAACTAGTAAGTGCATACACCTTAGACAATAATAGTTGCCCACATAAACATTTAGATAGAGGAAATATAGAAACATAAAGCTTGTCATTATTTGTAAGGCATGGGCTGCAGTGTAGAGTAGGTCTGTAGCCGTGTTTACACGAGATGCTACTTTGCAGTAGCAATGAGCTACTGTGCAGTAGCATTCAGGGGCACTAACCATGACACAAGACTACTGTACAGGAGTAATGAGCTACTGCACAGTAGTTCATTGTTACTGTGCAGTAGCATCAGAATAAAACCATGTGGGAATGCTGCTGCACAGTAATGCTGGTTACTGGGCAGTGATTTAGTACAGTGTTTCCCAACATTTTCCAGCCCAAGGCACACTTACATGAATAAAAATTTTCTAGAGCACACCAGTGAAGGCATTGCCCACCCTCATACCTATTGGAGCTCATTGTAGTTCATTGCCATGGCAAAATTCCATGGCACACCTGTTCATTTCTGATGGCACACTTTTGTGCCATGGCATACTGGTTGGGAAACACTGATTTAGTATTTGGTTATACAAGTACCAAATGACTGCCCAGTAGCAACTGTGCAGTTTACCTCTTGTGTAGACGTGGCCTCTATGAAAGAAAACTGGATAGGCCAGCATTTGAAAAAAACAGTGTATTGTGCTGTTAGTTCCTTGATTATGACTGAAAGCCATGATAGCCGTGGAAACAGAGAGAGCCTGGAAATTAAGCACCTGAAAGAAGCAGGTGTACTCTGTTTAAATTAACTCCGTTGGTGAAGAGGATTTTTGCTGATACTCACGTTTTCTTTACCCAGTAAACACAATGGTTTGCCTTGCCATGCTTCTGTGAAATCTGGGAGATTTTTGAGTGGGCTATGGAAGAGACTAGAAAGCCAATTTGAGCTACTTTTAAAAGATATGCTACATTTTACGTGAAGAATATTTATTTATTTGATTGGATCTTCAGACCCTCAGGCAGTCTATAGCCCTGGGTGCTCAGTCCCTACAATTATATTTTGTTAATTAAAAAACTCATAAAAATAGATATTCCCCAAAAATTCCTAACTACATTCAAATTAATATAATTCAAATGTATTTCTCTAAAACAGTACAAAATGAAGTGGCTAATTTATGCTATAAATGTTATTGTTCTGCAACCTGATTTTGAAGAATTGAGATTGTGGCAGGGCACTGTTGGTACTTGCGACTTTAAGGGCTGGGTCAGGCATCCAGCAGGTGCCTGATGGTGGCAGCCATTTTGAGACCCTAGTATATAAAGGTTGCAGTCTGTTGCCAGCCAGGCAGAAACATTGCTTAGCTGTGCTGCATCAGGAACAACCCAGGAGGTATGGACAAGAAGGGATGGGGACGGGAACGGGGACGGGGACGGGGATGGGGATGGGGACGGCGACGGCTAGGAGGCTCTTGGTCATGGGCATGGGCATGAACTAAAACTGCACCCTGTTGGGGATGAGTGGCTTGGTGGGGCTCCTAGTGATGTGGGAGCCCCCCAGAAAATGCCAGGCCAGTTACCACTCCGGTGAAAGGTGAGTTGCGGTGCCTTCATAACCCCAGCTCCCACAACCAAGTAGGTAACCCCAGAGTAGGGCTGAGAAGGTGGACCCATGAGAAAGAATGGGCTAGATGCTCAAGAAGCATGACTTGAGGCACCCTTGACTGGTCAATGCTGGGGCCAGGACCAGAAGGGTCAAAAGGGTCAGGGGCCCACTGCAAGGGATACCCAGAGCCAAGGTCATGGGGTTCCGACTGTCCTTGGAGGTGAGGCCAGGGTCCCTGGGTGGCCAAAGGTCCTGGGGTGGCCACACCCAAGACGGGTAAGAGTACAGGGAGCTAAGTAGCTCAGAATGAGGGCAGAGTAGGCTGCCTGATGGGACGGATCCAGTTGGGGTCCAGACTGGAGGATCATGGAGCCCAGTGTAGAGTCAGAGATGCTAAGAATGCTGTTGGGGATGGTATCAAAAGTCTTGCTAAAGTCAAGGTATGTTATGTCCATTGCTTTCCCTGCACCCACAGAGCCAGTCATCTCATCATAGAAGG
>NW_017729032.1:128365481-128387853 GCF_001723915.1 Gavialis gangeticus
GGGTCCAGACTGGAGGATCATGGAGCCCAGTGTAGAGTCAGAGATGCTAAGAATGGTGATGCCATCTGCAAGGCATGGGCTGCAGTGTAGGGTAGGTCAGAGCTGCAGATAATGCCCCTGGCATCGGGGCAGTAATGGGCAGCTTCCCTTGGCATACCATCAGTTTATGAGAACAGCAAAGTCTTGGCAGGAGAGACTGGGCGGACTGCCTCATAAAGACAGGTGGGTGGGCCAGCAGGAGATCTGGCCCCAAGAGCTGCCCCCTGTCACAGAGATCTCGGACAAGATGCTGACAGATCAGGGCAAGTTGTGTTCATGATTGCATAATTTACCTGTCTTTTTTTCTAGCAGAAGGCACTGTAAAGTTGATCACGCTTTTGCAAGTAATTATATTTAAATATCTGATTTTAAAGATTTTTAAATTTTATTTAATTTTTAAGAGCAAGTATGAAGTTCAAATTCTCTTTCTATGTGGTATGGTATATGTGGTGTTTTATGAGACATGATCCTGTAGTTATTAGTTTGTTCCATTGGAAGATCTGAATAAAGAAGTTGTGCTGCAGTGTGATTGTTAAACTTTTGTATTTGTGCTTTGAAGGTGAGTACTGCTGAGCTCAAAGGGAATGTTATAAAGGGGGTTTATTTGTGTGCTGATGGGTGTAACAATGGGTTGAGAGTAGGTATGAGAGTAGCAATGGGTGATGGTGCGTGCTACAGTGTTTGTTGGGTATAGCATGGAGAATGACATTGTATTGAGTGTGTATTTTGGCTTATGATTGCATTGCTTTTTAAAGTTTTCATTATGAAGAAATGTGTTTGTGTGACCTGAACTCTTATGTTCTGTCTTTGTGTAAGGCTTTATACAAGTTTATGTGCTTTATCTTTCTTTTTGTGGTGATTGCTAAGGGGGAAAAGGCAGAAATTTAGAGATTAGACAAAATGCATGTTGTTATGAGGTTTCCTTATCTATTGCTGGAATGGAGGCTGATATGAACAATTATATTCATTGTAAAGGTCATGGACAATGTAACTGTGGAAGATGTGACTGTAAAGGAGGATGGACTGGAAAAAAGTGTGAACATCCGCGTTCTTGTCCGTTATCAGTTGAAGAAAGCACTAAGAAATGCCGAGGGAACTCTAATTTACCATGCTTTGGAAGAGGTAGGTAAATTTCTTTAAGATTTGTCATGGTCTTAAAATGTGGCTTGCATTAAAAAAAATTACATTTTCTAAAGTATTTGAAATTTCCCAGCTTGTTGTATCTAAGTCATAGTCCGCAAACTTATATGGGGACTGATGAGAGAACAGGAGAAAAGGGACCTGTTTTTTTTCACCTCTGATATCTGCTGCATTATACTAGATTGCACTTAGCTGTGTTTTTAGATTTTCAAAGATTATATTAGTTCTTTACTCGGAGTATAGTATGGAACCTCGTGGGCTTATTCTCTACACCCTCACTTTGGGGACAATTCCCAGGGAACTGACTGTGTCAGAGCTTCAGGATGTGTAAAATGGTGTAGTTCCATTAACTTTGATGAAACTACTTAGATTTATGCCAGCTGGGAATCTGTCTCAGTTGCTGAGTTGGTCTTAAATCATTTTTCTAATTGTCTCTTTGTTTTTCCTTTTGAAAGCATTGGATTGTTCTTGTCTGTGCCTTTTGAAAAAGTGTTGTCTAAAATGTTTATTTATAAAAAGGCTTAAAATATGTAAGTGCACTACAAGCATGTAGTCTCAGGTGTGCAACTGAAATACCATAAACACAAATCACAAGCAAGAGAGGGAAAAATCTTTTTAAAAGAAATGGATTCTATTTATTCTGATTTATCAAAATTGGAAATATGCTTTCTTCATCTCAGAAGAGAATAGAAAGGTAAATATGGAATAGGTTTCTGCCAGAATTGGTAATTGAAATCCTTATGAATTCTGCCCACAAAAGCATTTGCTGGGGAAGAACTAAAGCTGCTCTTCAACTATTGAATCTGACCCTAAGTGTCATTTAATTTGTGAGTGCTTTTTTCACTAATACTCTCTACAATAACCAGGAGTCAAAGGTGATAGGCTATACATCCGAGTTAGCACAGCCACATAAGATATTTGGTGATATATTTTTTTTTCACAACTGTGTGGAAATGTTCATAGCCTCTCTCTCTCAGAACTAGCTTCCTCCCACAAGAGAAAGGACTTAACTCCTGGCTTTTATTAGACCTCTGTTCCCTATAGGCCACATCTCTTCAGTCTCAGTGAAAATTCTCAGAGGGCTTTTATGGTTACAAACTAAGATATGATCTTGTAATGAGGTTTGTGTGGACAAATGCCTGCAACTGCACAGAGCTCATTGCAACATCACAATCCAAATCTTAATTGTTTCTGACTAAAATGAAGGATGATGATTACCTGAAAGATTTTTTTTCCCCAGAAAAATGGCTTAGTATGGGCCTAAAACTACCAGGTACTGAATTTATTTCACTGGGAGTCAAGAATGCTCAGCACTTTCCAGGAAATGCTGTTTTGCACAAGATTAGATGCTAACTTGTTTATCCAAAAAATGCATCCCATGCTGCAAGTGACATTTTTTCATGTCTCAGTTATAAAAATGAGTTTGGTTTGAACAGAAGTCTAGGACCGAAGTACTAGGAAATATATTAATATTTGAACAGTGAATAGATTGTAAAGGCAACTGTGGGGAACCGTAATTTTAAGAAGTCTTTAAATGCCTACATGAACCTGTTAAAACAGATGATTTTACTGGCTTAGCAGAACTGGCTGTATGGGAAGAGATAAGAAATCATGCTTGAGGTGATGTCACATTAGACTAGATATGGAATGAGCCATTTTGAAATGAGTTTGGACTGACTGACTGTTTTTGATATCCAAAGGTTTTTGTATGTGGTCATGCAAATGGTAGACCTTCTAAATAAAATTTAGGCTTTTTGGAGGTGCTGATAAACTTCCACAACTCCCAGTGATGTTAGAATAAAAGAAGATTTCCTGAAGTTTGAAGGGAATACAGATATTCGTGCAGAGCTTAGTCAAGAAGATAGGAGTGACCTGTGATGTAGAGAGCAGAATTCCTTGTTTCTCAGCCCAGCACCTATCTCACCCAAAATGTGGGGGCAAAAGAAGAGATTCATCTCTTTCCCAGTACAGACTTTTCAAACATCTCCTTGGGCACTTCCACACCTGCAACCACGTGTGCTTGCAGCAGCTCGGACATGCACTTTGTTGTGGAGCAAATTGTGCCACTTGGGGCAAAATAACCCTGCCTGGCTCGTCCTGGATCTGCAGCCAGGGGGAGCTAGAGCCTGGGGCCAGCACCTGTGCTGTCCCCAGCAGTATAAAAAGCTGCCCTGTCCTGGCCCCATCCATACAAAAAGCTGCCCTGGTAAGCTGCTCAGGGCTACTCGCTCTTAGGAGCTTCTGGGGCCCAGTCAACTGGTACCTGGGGACACTACTTCTTGTGCCAGCTGGACTGCTGCAGCAGCATCCCAAATCCATTTTTAAAAATACCCCAAAATCCATGTTCTTCCACAGTTAAAACAAAAAACCAAACAAACACACACCCACACACACACCCCCCCCCATAGAAAGAGAGAGACAACAATCAGTTGGGTGATGCTTTATTGGTATATTTACTATGTTAAAGCAATTTGGAAGTCTACCAGTGTCTCTATCATCATGAAAAAATAGATTCTAAAGACCTTATATGTGTTGATGTATGCTTTTGGTTTTCCTTACACATGATGGGTGTGTGATGGGGCGATGTGGTGTTTGCTCCCCCTTGGAGGGCCCTAGCCCCCCGCCCAGGGCCCGTAACTAACCTTTCACAGCAGCAGTCGGGGGACTGTGCGCTGAGCCCAGCCAGGTCCTGCAGGCCCTGGGGCTGCTCCTGCCACCCAGCTGGGCTGGTCTCATGGTGGCAGGACCCAGCATGGTCCCAACCGGGTCCTGGGACCCCTCTGCCACCCTTCTGGGCCTGGCCCATCTCAACAAGACCTGGCGCATCATGTGGGGACTGCATGCCAGGCCCAGGCAGGTCCTGGGGCCTCTTTGCCACCCGGCTGGGCCAGGCCTATGGCAGCAAGACCTGGCACAGCATGCTGGGACCATGGGCTGGGCCCAGCCAGGTCCTGGAGCCCCTCTGCAGCCCAGCCAGGCCAGGCCCATGGTGACAGGACCTGATGTGGCACGTGGTCCCTGGCACGGTGGGCTGGGCAGCACAAGTAGCCCCAGGGTCAGCAGGACCCAGCTCAGCTCCGTGCGGAGACTCCGTGGAGCCAAGCCAGGTCCTACCACTATAAGAAGGGCCTGGCCAGATGGCAGGACCTGGCACAGCACACAGGGACCATGTGCTGCGCCAGGACCTGTCACCATGGGCCAGGCCCAAGGGCTGGCTCCCACCTCTGTCCCCTGTGTCTGCAGGGGGATGTGGACCTGGCCCAGCCCCATGTGGCTCTCTAGTCTGGCTTTGCGCTGGAGTGGGCCACAGGGCTCCGGGAGGCACAGCTTCTGTGCACGCCTCCCAGAGCCATGTGACCCGCTCCAGTGCAAAGCCGCGGGGATCTGAGCCAGGTCCTCACCCCCCGCAGCCCAGGGGACAACCCCTCTGCCACTCCCCAAACCCCTCCCCCACTTACTTCGGACAGGGCTGGGGGCAGCAGGAACACCAAAGAGGTCTCTTTTGAAGGACTGGCTCCAGGCATGGTCTGGAACTGTGTCTTGCTCCACTCTGTTGCGGAGCAGTTTTTTTAGACCCCTGGATATCCAGGGGTCTAACTTTCTCATGTGGGGAACATGTTTTTCATTCTTGCACATGCCTCTTGCCCTGCCTCAGAGGGGTTTGAGGTGGGGCAAGAGGCAAGTGCGTGCTTGTCTGGATGCTCCCCTTGATAGTAAGACCCATGTTGTCTCCTTTGTGGATGTCAAAATCTCTCTCTCTTTCCACCAATGCCTTCAACAATGCAGTTATGTATCGACAAAACACAAATCTGTTCAATATCAGCAGGGATCCTGGTTTTCTCTGATAACTGCCTCGCCCCCTGAAATTTTATAATTAAAAAAAGTAACCCAAGATCCACATTTTCCCATGATTAAAATGAAAATTCATTTAAAAATGTGGACCTTGGGTTACTTTTTTAAAACTGAAAATTGGGGTGTTTTTTTTTTAATCAGAGAAAACCAGGTTCCCTGAATATCAGTAGTTGAAACTTTGGTGCCAGTGTAAAATTAAATTGAATATGATGCCCAAATATAAATATCTATAGGTTTTCTGCTGTGCTCCCACTGCTTCAATCACAGTTACAAGGAAAACTTGCATGAACAAACTCTTCAGGAGTGTGAGGAATGGGCAAGTGAAACACCAAATTACATTTTATATCAAATTATCTTATTTTCCACATAAATTCTAGGTGTTTCTGTGTAATTCAGTAATATTGACCTTTTGGTAGAGAAATAGCCATCATTAAGAGACAATGGCTTTAAGTATACTGGAAGAAATGTTTTAATTTGGCAATATTACATCAAAGAACTCTTAAGAGATGGGTGAACTTGAAAGTGAGTAGCAGAGAGAGGGGCTTGAGCAGTGGGGAACTATCTGGCCTGCATTCAGCTCCTACCTCAGCTATAGGCTTTTTGTGAGTACCGTTGCTGCTCGCTTTGGACTTACCTACTTCAGAGGGGCTTTATGAGGAACACAATCCATTACTGATTGGTTATGAGGTTATGGGACACTACAGTGAAGATGGCTGTGTAAGCATCTAGCTAGAAAGGCATAGCAGGAATGAACAGGCATGGAAATAGCTGAAACTTTAGGTGCCTTGCATTAATCTGGGATCCTTATGTAGTTAACAGGGAAACTGAAATGCCACTGAAGAGTGATTTAACGATAGGCTCCTACAATCCTAATCAACCCCTAGATGCATTAACAGGGCATAGGTGGAGTGCACCTAGGGCACTTTTACACATGCTCTGGGGTGGGGGGAGTGATGCTTTAATTAGATTGGGCCTGACAGCTGCTGTTATTAAAGTGTCGCAGGGTCTCATGTACCAGTATCCCCACACTTTAAAATGATGGTGGAGGCGCTTGAACTAAAGCTTATTTCATGAGCTTTAGTTCAAGCACCCCCAACTGCCATTTTTAAGCATGGGGACTCTGATACGCGAGATGCAGGAGGCTGCTGGAGCATGGCAATTGCCCTGCTCCAGCCGACTCTCAATTAAATGAGATGTGCTGGGATTCCAGCACGTCAGAGCAGGCTTGCTGCTCATGTATAGCAACCCCTAAGTTTAAAAGAATGGTCCAAATTAATTCTGAGCAGTGGCTACAAAAGCACTTAGAGTCCCAGATTAATAACGTGCCAGAAAGGATCTCTTGTTATCTGGACTTGGGTTATGGCACATACTCAGAAGGGAGCCAAATCATCTAGGTGTCTTACTTTTGCCTAAACTCTGTTTGAAATCTAAATCAGTGTTGAGAGGGTGCCTAGCAAATGGTCATTTGGGGAAATGTAAGTATCATTCAGACATCTCTAAGCGCCAGTCAATTTTAGTGGAAGTTAGGTGGCATTTAGATTCCTGTGTCCTCAAACTAGGTCATTTCTGAGCATGTTACCATCCAAAATGGAATGATTTTTATCACTGAACACATTGCAGGGCATATTTGAATTACTCTTTTGGAGTTAGGTAACTACATTCTACCATTTGGGCACCTGTGGAACGAGAGAGAGGAAATGACTCCAGAGGAAGACAAACAACCAGTAATAGAGCAAGCCCACTGGGAGCGCTTGGCAAGGGGAGGGAAACTGATATGCTGACCATCGTAGATCAGGGGGGAAGGGGTGTGGGTGAGGGAAAGGGAAGTCTTACCTGTCTGGGCTTCTGCTGAAGCTGCTGCTACTATAACATCATCAGCTCAGGCAGCAGCATCCCGTAGCTGTGTTTCCCAGAAGCCAAACTTTGTCTTGTACCCCATTTGCTGTCCCCCCACCATCTAAATGGGTGAAGGGCTGTGCCTGCTCTGCCAAAGGCTCCAGGTCCGGGGGAGAGGGCAAGGGGAAAGCACCATTCTGTTTGTTCCACTTATTCCCTACCCCCTACCTTGATGCAGCACTGCCATGCTTGAGTCCTACATCTGTGCAGAGTCAGTAGAAGGCTGCTCCTACAGGGCATAGATTCCCAGTGGGGCATGGATTCTGTGTCTCCTCATAGCTGGCACCCAGGGCTGGTGTCCTGCTTGCTCCACTCTATTTGTATAGCCTTAGCAATTGAGGGACAGAAAGAACGAGCAACTGTAAAACATGTATTTAAGCAGTGGGAGCAAATATGTCTAGATGCCTCAATGTTTTATTCCAGGCACAAAACTGATAAAGGAGCTAAACCAGAAGAAATTTCCAGTTGCATTATGAGGATCAATCAAGTTTGTACAAGCTTAGATTATAACATGCCAATTTACCCTTCCCTATATAACTCTAGAATCTCAGTTCTCTTTTTGGCTTCTTCTTCATGGCTGGCATGTTCTGTGAGCAGAGCAAAGGCTGCTGCTGTTCTTTACCATTATCCAACTATTCCTGCAGGTGTGGAGAGTAGCATCTCTATACTCTGACTTGTGATGCACATAACCCAGGATGGATCCAGAGCAGATGCAGTGGTGCAGACTGGATTGGCTCACACCACAGGAGTCTCCAGGGCCTTTTTAAGTCCCTAAAGAAAGTGAAAATCCTCTCTCCCTTCCACTTCTTGAACAAAGCCATACCCCCTCCCTCCCCTCTTCCCCACTCTGTCTTTCCCTGCTGTGTTGGAGTGGGGAACCCCAAAGCTGTTCCTGCCCACTGCACAAAGGCCAGGCTCAGCCTGGAGATGGACGGGGGTTTCCCTTCCCTGCGATATAACCAGGTGGGGGACTACTTTCCAGCCACCCTATTGTCACTCTCCCTTCCCTAATTGAGCCCAGCCCCTGCTCAGCCTGACTGGCTCTAGAGCTTCCTCATCCTTGAACAGTTGGAGAAAGCAGCAGTGGCAGGCCCAGAAGTGTGGGGATCATAAAGAGAAGACAAGAGGAAAGAGCTGCTTCTGAGCAGGAAAAGAAAAGGAGGCGCAATATTCATCTGCTTTAGGGACTTAAAAAAGTTCCCCAGGGGCTCCCACAGGGTTGTCTGTCTGTGCTGAAGGGGGTGGGAGGGAGCAGCAACCCCTGCAGTGTGGGTTAGACCTGTCTAACCTAAACTGATTAAATATAATTTTGCATCCATCCAGGTCTATTTTAAACTGGATTCCACCACTTTGAAACTGGTCTATGTGCACTGAACTTTTGTTCTATTACAGGTTTAGACCAGTTTCTGGTCACTTATACCAGTTTGCATGTAATTTCTGTCCCTAGCCTAAAAGAACAGGTTGTACAAAGGTATCAGTGTCTGAGATGAAGGAAAAATATAATTAAAATAAATCTAATTGTAAAAAGATGTCAGCACTATCAGAGGCAGTTTATTACTTTCAGCTTTATGGAACACAACAAACCACTTACATAGTTCATAATGCACAGCATTCACTTTTTACGCTAGAGAGAAGCTAAAGTGTCAGAGACCATAATAAATACCTTAAAGTGGGGAACTGAAAACAATAAGGTGTTTTTTTTGTAAGATGCAGACAAGAGCTTTTTTGTTATCTGTTTGGGCTCAGCAGTTATCCTGTGCAGAGGCAACTGTATCCTCAAACTGACCCAAAGATAAATGCCAAAAATTATTTAATGTTACCTGTTTATAGTTCACTCCCCATTCTATAATAATTTTTATTTACTTCATATACATGCTGAAAGAGACAGTTTAAAAAACTGTAAGTCTCCCTTGTACTTCCCCCCTCCCCTCCCCTGGCTGGTGTTGGATACCTGAAGGCTGAAGGTTTTTATCCAATGATGTGAGAATAAATGTATTGATGAAATCTTCAAACTCTCTTAAGTCCCGTTTTCATGAATTAAAATCAATGGGAAGAAGGCCTATATGTTCCCTAGGTACTTTTGAAAATTTTACTCGCTATGGATGTTTTACAGAAAAAAGGAAAAGTATAGTTTCACTTATGATTTAAAATTACCAGATATTGCCTGACTCAGTGGAAGAACAACAGTGCTCCATGCATTATTAAAGATTCCTCATGGTGAACTGAGACAGCAAATCTATCACATGAGTTTAGCACTCAGCCCCCATAATGCATATTATTAGTCAGCAGGATACAAACACCTATATTTTGAAAACAAACTTTGTAGATAAAGGTCAGTGAGAGTTGCAAGTTTTAAAATATGATGATAAAGCAAGCTTTCCACGACAGTGACAATGCACCTACCACAAGATCTGATGCTGATTGGCATTTCTAGGCAGTACCATTACATAAATATTTAACGGATGTTCTGCAAATGCTGATGAATTTTATAGTGCGCTCTATGCAGGCAAAAGTGAATGTTGTGCCTCATTCACAAAGAAAATGAATTGAGCAAAGCATCTCTATACTCCAATATGCATAGATTTATACAGTATTTGAAGCAGCAGTAATTATGGAATTGCTCTTTTGAGCAATTGGTGACCTTCATTAATGTTGATGAGGACTATTACAAATGAGAGAAAATAAATACTACTTGAAAATATGGGCTGGATTCTCAGCTAGTGTAAATAGCTTCACTGAAGTCAGTAGAGCTATGCTGACTTACATAAACTGAGATCTAACCCAACATCTTAGTAATTTTTTCCCAAATTTTATTTTTGAAAACTATGATACAGAAATAGCAGCTTATTACATACTCTTAATGTAATCAGTACATTTAGCTTGATGGAACAAAAACAACCTTATAATAGGGCAGCATGATTTAAAACATGGTTGTACATTGGAATCTTATTGATTTGGTAATACTGTGAGTTTGGGCACAATATAATACAATTGACGCATTTCTATGACAATTATTCTTGTAACGTCCAAGCCATCCAAATTAAATTAAGATTTGACCAGATCTTCCACACTTGACAGATGAACAAAGAATGAATGTCTTGCAGAAAATAACAAAAATATATGGCATGACATTAATAGAATAAGAGATCTGGGATTTTTCAGTCTAGAAAAGAGAAGGCTGAAGGGTGGGGATTTCATAATAGTCTTCAGATTCTTAAAGAAGATGGTGGCAGACTATTCTTATTCCCTTTCCTGGGCAATTCCCTTGCAACAAGGGAAATTTAGGTTGGACATTTATTAAGAGCTTTCCATTTGTGAGGGTAGTTAAACACTGGAAAAGATTACTTAGAGGTATTATGGAATCTCCATCCCTAAAAAGTTTAAGAGCAGATTAGACAAACTTTGTTTAGAATTGTTTAGATAGGGATATTTTTGCACTGGACATTGTTACATTTGTGTAACTCTTAATGAGGACAAATTCCCCTGCTGCAGGTCGTTTACCAGGTGTGGAGACTGTGACATGACTTTGCTTTTATAAGCAAATTTATTAGGTCTTGGCAGTTACAATTCTACTACCATAGTTAGACAAAAGCAATACTACATGTTCACCACTGTGAAATCTAATGAGTAAGACATCATTGGTTGATCAGGTCATTGGGGTCTTGTCTGGGGCTTCTGACTTCTGCGACCTCATTCTGTGCAGGGTAGAATGTTGAACTGATGACCAGATCTTTCATCTGGAGTAGGTTCCGAAAATGGGGTCCTTTTCTTCTTATGCACCTTTATAGCTACCACATTTCTTAATACAAAATTAACTTAAGCCCTCCTTCTAAGCATAATTAATAAGCCTGCCCAATATGGATTTGTTTTTTAATGCACTTGTTTTGTTCTAGCTATAATTGTCTATTCTTGGCATTGTGGTCTTGGGTAATACTTTTGCTTAAACCTGTTTCTCTTTGCCCAAGCTATATTTACTTAATTTGTTAGCCAGCTTGGTTCAATTTAAGGCAAAGATGAGTATTTTTATACACTTCCTCTTCCCACCAGATGTATCACTGTTTTTGCACACTTCCTCCATTGGATGCAAGTAATGTTTGCAATTCAAGGCAAGCATTAGCAACTTTATGTGGCCCACAATAGGGTATTGGGCGAGATGACTTCTTGATGTCCTTTTCAGTCCTATTTTTCCATGACTATGACAGCAGTGATAAGGCCAGGAACTGAACCCTATCATCAATCATCATCCTCAATTTATTATTATTAAGGATTCTGGTTGAAAGCCATGCTCCCAAAAACAACAAACATACAACCACAATATAAAGTTAAACAAAAATAACAGAAATGCAAATATAATAATAAAATAGTTATAATATAATATAATAATAAAACTGTTATAAAAGCATTATTCCTACTCCTAGAATTAAGATAAGTATAAATATGGTGATAAATCAGATTATAAATCTATAAAAATATTGTGCATAGGTCCACAGTTAACACAGTAAAAAAACAAATATAGTGGTAAAGTTTATCCATCATATAAACAGTAAAGAATGTTTCGTTCTGATTGCTTCAGCCTTGTAAGCAAAAATTGCAAGATGGTTTACTAAATATGGATCTGTTTGCTGGAGGAGCCATATTAATTTCTCTCTATTTTGAGAAGTATGTCAAATTCTGCAAGAACAGTGATAAATACTTTCTCCTTATGTCATTATAAGAGGACATTCTAAAGCATAATGAATAATGTCTTCCAAAACTCCTAGAGAGGCTGGGCAACATCTTTTAGTCCTTGGAATGGAAAGTCTACATCCAGCTAAAACAGCTGTGGGCATCTGTTCAGTCCTGGGTCTAGTCAAAAAGGTTCACCATTTATTATTGAGATCCAGATTTCTCCCCAACAATCTAATTTCCAAAGACTATATAGAAGGGTGATGCAAGTAGCCCTAGCCACTGGAACTGAACCCTAATTACAGGAATTCCAATTGCCTTGCCTGCAGAAGGTTTATTTTTACAGCTCTCACTTTCAGAAGCCTACCTTCATATTTAGAGGTCCATAAAAAAATGAGTAAAGTGAATTTGCATTCCCCTCCTGTGGCATAAGTATTACCAAGAAGGAAAAAACAAACAAACAACCTTCCCAGAATAGCACAGTGTTAGAAAAAGGAACATGAAACTGTCACAGGGTACCATCTCCAGGGGTGGCCATAAAGCCCCTAGAGACCAAAAAAAAAATTACCCTGTTCTATGGGCAGTCCACCCTGCTCTCACCCACCATGGCTTGTTGTTAATTGTTAGTAAAGTGTGGGAGGCTAACCTGCTCTTATCTGAATGACCACCAGCTGTCTGTGGTCTAAACCTTATGGGCTAATTGCATGGCTCTATTTTGCCCCTGCACCGTGCTTTAAGCCCCTTAGGCATCATCTTCACTGATGTTCTTTCTCTTACTCAGGTCTCTTACTCATTAGTGATTCTCCCATTCAGTCCCTCTGTGGGCTGCCAGACCCCTTTGATCTCTTCCTGGACCCTACTGGTTCCCCACCTTCCCAACCTCACTCTATCGCTAGTCCTTTCCCGGGTCTTACTCTATTCCTGGCCCCTCAATGGGCCTCTGAGGCCTTCCACTCCCATTATGTCTCAGCTTCACTCTGAGCCTCTGGACCTATCTGGTCCCACTCTCTTTCCTGGCCCCTCTCTGGGTCCCTGGACCCTTCTAGGCCCACTTTCTCCTTTCCTTTTCTGTGAGGGGTTTCAGGTGCCCCATACTCACCTTTCCCTGGGGTGACCCACATGTGGCATTTCACTGAAGCTACTCTACCAAAGGCCACGTTAACCAGCCCCACCACGTTAACCAGCCCCTAGTAGGGTGAAGTTTCAGGTTTTACCTGGAACCATCTTTAGGCCCTCCTGATCTAACTATCCTGGCCCCTCCATAAGAATGTCATAGGCCCCTCCAGGGCTGCAGGTTTCCAGCCCAAGTCCTTACCTGTCCTGGGCTACAGGCCTCTTGGCCTTCTGGCCCTGTCTCAATGTCATGTCTGGGCCTTCTGGGCCTGGCTTTCTCTCAGACCCCTCTTTTGAACCCTCCTCCTCAGATGGCCCAGCATTAGCCATCTTCATCCTAGGTCAAATGCCCGTTGACCCCTTCCTCTCCGGCTGTGGCCACACATGGACCTTCAGCCTATCCTAGACCTTGGTCCTGCCTTGGACCACTCAAGATCTCCAGGCTCCCCTGGCTCTGGAAGTCTCTACAGTGATCTCTTTCAACCTTTTGGCCCCTCTTGGGTCCTGGCCCCAAACAAGCCAGTCAAGATTCCATAGCTCAGTCCTCCAGCTGTCAGCCCTCTCCCATCTGTGGGTCCACCTTGCCTAGACATCTTACACTCAGGCTCTATCTCTCTGGGCTCACCCAGACCTCTCCATAGGTCTCATATATACAGCCCCTCTCTTTGGGCTCACCTGAACCACCCAATATGCCCCTGTGCACTCAGTCCCTCTCTCAGGGCTCAGGACCCCACAGTGGGTCACCAGGAAACTCCCCACCCCTTTATTTCCTTCCCACACCTCCAGAACCTCCTCCACACCTTTAGTTCCTTCCGAAACATCAGGACTGATTCAGATGTTATATTTACGTGAGCACTCCAGAGCTGCAGCCATCTTGCCCCATAGATGTTCACCCAGCAGCCTCCAAGATGTTATTGCCAGCTCTGTTTTTAGGCTCTGGGCTTATATCCTGCCTAAACCCAGGTCTCCTCTAGTCAGACGATTCCATCACTCATCCCTAGCACCACCTGCAGTCTCCCTGGGCCAGCTGACTCTGCAATTAGTCATGGCACACACCTGCAGGCTGCTCTGCAGGCTGCTTCATTTCTTAAGGTGGCAGGCACTCAGTGCATCTTGGACCCCCATGTCCACATACCCAAACCAGTGCACATGGTACGTACCCAGTGAGCACCATCCTGCACAGGGCTGGGTTGGTGCCACATGTGAGTCAAGGTGGCAGCACTGAGGGCTGAACTCTAGGGCTTCTTGGGTCAGATTTGGCCCACAGGCCATATGTTTGACACCCCTGATTTAAGGCCTTTATTAATTTGATCTATGAAGTCATAAGTGAAAGTGAACAGTAGTAGAAGTTTATTTTTGTAATTCAGTATGTTATATGGTATGGAGTGGAGTTGCAGCAGGGAAATGTAAATATGCCTAAGGCAAAATATACTGTAGTTACTCATATCTATGATGAGGTTCCTCCCCACTCCAATCAGCATGTGGGGAAAAGCCCCTCGCCTTAAATTCACATACAACATGGAGGTGAGGTAGGAGGCTACTATGGCTCTGACTCTGGCCCTGAGCCCAGTTTGGGACCAGAATCAGACCCATAGCAGCCTCCTACCCGACCTTCGCTTGCCCTCTGCAGGTTCTGCCCTCTGTGCTCCCTTCCCCAGACTCTTACTGTCAGGCGCAGCTCAGTTCTGGCTCAGGCTGGATTCCCTATCAGGCATGGAGTGCATGGAAATTCTGTCCCCAGCCCAGCCAATTAGCAGCCCCGATACTTCTGCATGGCCAGCAGGGGCTCCTCTTCTCTTCTATGTGTGATGCACCATGACCTGGCAGGGAACAGAGCCTGAGCAGTGTCTGACAGTAACAGAAGGGGAGAGGAAAAGAGACAGACTTCAAAGAGCAGGGTAGAAGAGGCAGAGATTATTGTGAGTGTATGGGGAGCAGCAGAGACTGTGGGGAGCTGGGAGTGAGGCATGCCACTGGAGGTGGGGGCAGGAAGGCTGTTGTGGGAAAAAGTGCAGTGGGGTAGAGGGTAAGGGGGCCACCTGACACTCCCCAGACACCTGATCCCTGCAACCATCACTTTCTCTACTGTAGCAGTGAGGGGGAAGAATTCTAGACAAGCCTTTGATAATTAGATTCTATACTTTGAAAATTATAACAACTTTATAAGTGTTCCATATGTAGAATCGAATTATTGAGTTGGTGATCTTAAATTCAGGTTGACTTAGATTCAAGTAAATATGATAGCTTCCTATTCCTGGTAATAGCCCTTTACTCCAACCTTTTATATTCTAAATTTTGCAGTTTAACTGAAGTACAAATTCTGCTACTGTACATGTTAGCTCTGGATTTGGCCTGCTGCTTTCATTCATTTTGTATGAACCCTGCACTGTGAAGGAAGTGTCAGTTAAGAAACTACACTAAGCATTCTGGCAGAGTGGTATCACTGGTTATGAAGTAAGAAGAATGAAACAGAAGTATTAAGTTACCCTCCCAATGGTGCCACTGTGACTGTCACCTTATACACTTTGCAACTGAACTCAGTTAAAATCTAATGAGCATCAAAGAACGCTACTTTTCATTCTGGATTTGCTGTCATGAGTGTATTTGTTGTACGTCACGATAGCTTCCATTGCTATATTACAGGTTGCCACTTGATCCATTGGTAATCTAGGAACAAATTCAGATCAAACATATTTGTTATACCCATACATGGCAGCAAGAGAATATTCATTCCATTTCGGTTTGGGAACTAGCACTTAATGACCTGGTAGATATTGAAACTAAATTCATTATCAAGGCTGAGCCTGCAAAATTCTACCATACTGCATTTCTACTTTTTAAATTATTCCCTGAAAAACAGTGAATAGACAATATTTTAGCCCTCTTGTGTAACGTATTAGAGTATCTGGGTACTTTGAAGTTTCCACTAGTTTCCAGGGAGGGAAAAAACAAGTAACCAATGTTAGGTATTGATATTGCTCTTAGCACTGTGATGTCAAGGCATTAATGTATTTTCTGCATAAAAGAGACCTTTACAAATGTAACAGGAGATAAGTATTGGACATACCAAACAAGGATGTCTTCTTAAAATGAAATAACATAAAATAGTTTTTATTGTGATTTAAAGATCTGTCCTTGTGTTGTCTTCAATGAGAATGATGGTGTATGACAGCATTCCCTGATGTTTAAATGTAAGTGCAAAACATGAGCCATAATTATATATACTTTCTTGCCTCAAGAATAGTACAACCTTGATTTCCTTCCTAACTGTCTTGTGGAACATTGAAGAGGCTGGGATAATTGATGTTTCGGATGATTGAAGGGATTTTCAGTGTCATTACTATAATAGATATTGGAAAACATTACTCTGTTTCTGATAACGTGGCATTCCTTAGAGTGGAGAGTTGTATAATTGAAATACTGTATATTTAAGTAAACTCTGCTGCTTGAAGGGCTTATATATTTAGAGTGGGGAGAAAAAGAAAATTTCACTAACTGGCTCCAGGGAGCAACTCTACTGGGCGAAAGCATAAAATTTTATTAATTGCAACATTTAAAAAAAAGTAATTTGGTTTTGTCATACATCAGTCCTCTTTACCATGCTGATAGAAAACTGTTAATTATGCCATTAATCTCCATCTACTAAGAAATTGAAAGCAAAATGCCAGTCATCTAGTCTTACATAAGGATTGGTTCCAACTATTTATCATCAGAATTTCTGAATGTGCAGCATGCAGCTCTGCTTTCCACACAGAGTTGCATATAGAGGAATGTTCTGAATTCCTTTTCTTCTTCCTGTTTACCCAGTAGGAAATAAAGGAGTATGAGTGGTTCTCTGTATTAAAGAACACTATAAGTCCCGTCTGGCCTAGCATCCTTACTATAATACTTACAAAGTGAGAATGGAAAAAACCCTTTACATAATGTACTTGGATGAGATAGTATAACTACGGAGATATAAGGGAGAATGAACAGGTACTAGGTACATGTTGGAAGGCTTTTTTGTCATACTGATTTATGAATATGGCATACTGGCTTTGTTTTTTTACCAGACTAAGCAGTCCCTTCTCCCCTCAGTCACTGCCTATGGGACTGCAGATTTCCCCATGCGTACACCTATTAGTCAAAGCCCACTACTATGTACAGAAAAATCCTATAGGTTGCTTTGTACTTGCCCATGATTTTTCATTCATCAGATAAAAATGTCCTTCTTTCATGTGTGAAAGACAACCTATTGAGAAGCTGACCTCTCCTCCCCCAGAGAACTGTCTTCTAAATCTGGTCTTGTCTGTAATCTAGTAGTTGCTGGTAGGTATTATAGGGCTTTAGTCCTCTCTTGCCTAGTGTTTTTACCCCCTTGCAATGTCAGGGTGAGATCTTAAGAATGGCATTACCTGCATGCCCTGTTAGTTGTTCCTTCTTGCCTGCCACATCTAGATGTTCTTCCTGGGAGGCGATCTCTGCAGGTATCCTGTGAGATCTCACTCATTTGGTTTCTTCGTCAGGTTCCAACCTCCCCTTTTTCCCACCCTTACCACATCCAGGGCTGGAACTGGCATCATTGTCTTGAAGTTTGCTCTGCCTGGGTGATAGGTTCTCACCCCCACTGCCCATTGTTGGTGTAAGCTGCCCTCTGGCCATCGTCTTATCCTCAGTCATTCTTTGGCTTTGGCTAATGTCGCCACAACTAAACTCATCACGGCTCCATATAATACAGTTCTTTAAACAATAACTTAGGAAACTAACTGAAAGTTCAATTGACCAGTATCTGCTGCTATACTCTTGTGGCTACTAGGTGCTCACCACAAACTGAATTATAGGACTCTTCAGCATCTTGCTTTGCCCCTCTGTCCCAACCAGGCCCTCTTTGGGTACCCGTCCCGTTGGCCCATCCTGGCTTTGCTGTCTGGGGCTTCATGCCCTGCCTTGTCCCAGAGGGACTGCTCTCATCCTAATGGCTCCCTTCTAGGCTCAGACCATCCTCAGGTCTGGGTAGGGCTTCTCGACCAGGCCTCATGTCACCTCCTGGCTCCTGTCCCGGCTCTTCCCCACCAGGTACCTCTGGGCTCCAACTCAGCCCATCCTGTAGGAGCTCTGGGCCCTCCTCCAGCCCTCTCTTCACTGGGGTGCACAGCTGGCTCAGCTTTCTGGGTGAGCTGTGTGCCACTTCCCAGTTGCTCTTCATCAGGGTGCACAGCTGGCTCTGCTCTTTTGGAGAGCTGTTTGCAGCTTCCTCGCCGCTCTTCACCAGGGCATACCACTGGTTCTGCTGTCCAAGTGAGCCATGTGCAGCTTCCCGGCTCCACCCTGTCTTGGCGGGTTTCTCCGCTGCCAGCAGTGACTCTCACTGGCTGTTTCCTGATTCACGGCCTGCCTTCCACCTCTACAGAGTTTCCGCATGGCCCTGTCTTCCTAGCAAGCCTCTCTTAGGCTCTGTTTCTCAGCTCCCTCCTCTCTGCCACTTTCTCACCAGTTCCCAAGCCTTCTCACTATGATGCATGCCACGTTGCTCCTCTTCTTGCCCGCTCACGGATTCAGGCTGCTGTGGAATTGCCATGCTGGAGCAAGGGAGAGTGGGGAAAAACTCCATTGTCAGTCTCTCTCCCCTTCACACTAGTCTATGAGTTAAGATAAGTAGGGGGACTGGGCATGTCTACACATGTATCAGTGCACCATTTTTACTGCTCATTAAGTTTACTACCTGTAATAACAGGTGCTAACTCAATATACAGCACTGGCACATGGTCTTTTAGTGTTGCTGATACCCAGTAGACTAATTCTACTGTGCATTTAGCATCTCATGTAGACACGCCCACTGTTTTTATTTCCCAAATTTGAATGCGCGATGATTGGCAGCATATTTTATGCTGTGATTGGCCTTCTGATTTGTATGCCTCTATTTTTGCAGTTATTGCCTCCTGTTAGCCATAGAAAGAAACTATGGTATATCATATGAAACATGAATAAAACCTATGTACTCTACTTATATGATGCCACGTTAGTGTAAAAACATCAACACAGAAATAAAATCAAATAAGTACATACTTAGTATGGATAAAATCTTCAAAAGTGCTTGAATCATATTTGGTTTTCAATGGGACTCCCACATGCCTGTTATGCTTTTGCAAAATTTACATTATTAATATAATATAATATTATATTATATCTTATGGTCTAGTGCTTGTGACCTAATATCTTCTATAACCTGTGATGTTTATAATTGAGGGAACATGCTTGATATTCACAAAGCTTGAAGTGAAGCTTTGCATAAGTGGTTCCTGCAAGTGCTACACTTGGCAGCAGACTTGCAATTTTGGAACATTTCCCTGTAGTGAATTGCTGTAATTACCATAATTGCCATTACCTAATCAAAGAATGGACTGACAGTAATTTGTGCAAGACTTCCTTTGAATCCTTTGTCTAGTCTGTCTCTTCCATTTGATTGGATAGTGAGCTGAATATAGTCCCAGAGTACAGCAACACCTTTGATGGATGGTGGGTGCTTGTGAAGTCTAGAAGAAGAATTTATTGTTGAGAATCCCAGATGAGAAGCTGTGTGTACACAAATATTTTTTAGCTAGTTGGAAGTTTGCAGTAATATTTGTTTTCTGGTAGAATATGCTATAATGGTATGTATATCAGATGCTTAAGATGCTAAAGTTATCATTACTTCCAGTCAGCAAAGATCTATGTCACATAATAAATATTAGTCTTAGGTTCATGTTCATCCAGTGGCGAAGCATAGGGCATGCATGGGGATGCATGTGCACCCCCGGGAGTGCTGGTGCACCCCCTGATAGGCAGCATTCCTTGCTTCGGTGATGGGTGAGGGGGGCAGGTGAGAGCACTGGTGCTCCCCGGAGAGTGCTGGCTGGGGAGTGGGGGTGCCAGGAGAAGCAATCCCCATGGTCCCCCACGGCTGATTGCACTGACTGGGGGGTGGGGGGCATGGCCGATCACACTGACCTGGAAGTGCTGCAGATGAGGGGAGGGGACAGGGAGGGCAAATGCCCCCCATCCCTGACTCAGGAGGCACCACTCACCCATGTGTTCATCAAATGCTCAGTGCTGCTTTGGCTCACTTCATAAGCTATGCCCAATTTAAGTTAAGATTTGTAAATGCCATGAAGTTTCACATAGATGTGAAAATCAAATCTAAAGAAAACAATATCCCTCAAAAATAATGGGAAGAATAGCCTAAAGGAAGATTTATGTATACAAACACGACATAGGAGAAGGAGAAGGAGCATGGTTTATTTAACACCCCTTTGCCCATTGCAGGTTTTCAAAATAAAAATGATTTTACAGCTATTTGAAGTAATGTGTACCTATTGGGCAACTAACTTGATGAAGAAATGCAGAGAGTTTATAATTAACTCCTTGTACTGGCTGTATCCTCGAGAATATTTTGTACAATGAGATTTGAGACAGTTCTAGAAAGTGGGGCTGCCCTCTATGGTACTACCACAATTTGTGCAAAAATGACATGAAATCATTCAACATAACTGTAAAAAGTTGGGAGGAGGACCTAGAATCCCATCTGATCTGGAGGGAACATCTGGCACTGGGTGCAGCTCAACATGAAGTGGGTTTGATCCAGAGTTTGGAAGGAAAGCAAGAAAGAATAAAATGGCATGCTATAAATTTGGACTCCAACTCAGGCGAGACATAGATCTGTAACATGCTGTGTTGCTTTTGAATTGGGCTCATCAACCACAAATGGATTCAACAGGCATCTGACTAGACCTCTTATTTGTGCACCATGATCCAGGGGATCTATGGTTGCCTGTTACTAGTACTGGCAAATATTCCAAAATGAGCCAACCATGCATGTGCATCTGATGTCTAAATTCCAGTAAGTTATTGCATTTAAAGAAAAAGAACAAATGAATCTAACATAACAAAAATAATGAAATTCTATTTTTTCAGCTCTCAGAGAAAAATAAAAGGCCATATTTCATAATTTTTCAGCCAAAATAGATGTTTCCACATGTACAAAACTGTGAGTCAGCTTGCATTTGTGAATGCAAATTTGTAACTTTTGCACAACTTTAGTCGGTGAGTGCAAGTTTGCACATGCAAGTGGCCAGCAATAGAAAAAACCCCCCAACAGTTCAGAGTGGTAAATCAGTGTCAGGCATTGTCATCACAATTGGATGTAGTATGAATTATGACATTTGACGTATACTAAAAATGGGGATAGAGAAATTTGTGGCTTGGGGTGTGAAAAGGCTGCTCATGTTACCAAATATAAGTGCATGTAATGAAGACACTTGTGTAGATTACAGAATCCATTAGGTTCTCTAGAACCCCCACCCAATTTTAATACTGCACTACACAGCCCTGCTTTATCCATGGATACTGTTATATAGTTTCATAGTAGCTATGGTCAGGAGGGACCTGAACAGATCATCTAGCCTGACCCCCTGCCACAGGCAGGAATGAATGCTGGGTTCACAAGACCCCAGACAGGTGATCATGCAAGCTCTTTTTGAATTTGCCCAAGGTAGGGGCGAGGACCACCTCCCTAGGAAGCTAGTTCCAGATTCTGGCCATCCTAACCGTAAAATATTGCCTCCTGATCTCTAACCTAAACCTGTTCTCCATCAGATTATTACCATTGTTCCTTGTCACCCCAGCTGGTGCTGGGGAGAAAAGGGCTCTACCTATTTGCTGTTGATCTCCCCTGATGAGTTTGTAGGCAGCCACCAGGTCCTCCCTCAGCCTCCTCTTGCCGAGGCTGAACAGGTTCAGGTCCCTCAGTCTCTACTCACAGGGCCTATCCTGCTGCCCTCTCACTAAGCGGGTGGCCCTCCTCTGAACCCTCTCCAGGCTGGCCACATCCCTTTTGAAGTGCAGCACCCGGTACTGGGCTGATGTACTCCAACTGTGGCCTGACCAAAGTCATATAGAGGGGGAGTATTACCTCACTGGACCGGCTTGAGATGCACCTTTAGAAGCATGACAAGGTATAGCTGGCCTTGCTGGCTGCAGTCTGGCATTGGCAGCTTATGTTCATTTTGGGGTCTGTGCTTTCAAGAAGGGAACTCCCCAGCCTGTATGTATGCTGTGAATTCCTTCTTCCAAGGTGGAGCACCCTGCATTTGTCTATATTGAACCCCATCCTATTCTCATCTGCCCACTTTTGTGGTCTGTCTAAAACTAGTTGCAGCCTCTCTCCCCCTTCAGATGTGCCCACCTCACCCCACATCGTAGTGTCATCAGCAAACTTGGACGAGGGGGTGGAAAGCACACTGTCCAAGTCGCTGATGAAGATGTTAAACAGTGCAGGCCTGAGGACTGAGCCCTGGGGGACCCCACTGCTCACATCTTGCCAGTTTGAGTACATCCCGTCCACCACTACTCTCTGGGTGCGCCCCATCAGCCAATTTTTGACCCATCCAACTGTGCAGGCATCAATGCCACAGTCACTTAATTTATTAATGAGAATGGGGTGCGAGACAGTGTCAAAGGCCTTCTTAAAGTCTAGAAAGACTACGTCCATGGTGACACCATCGTCCAAGGATTTAGTTACTTGGTCATAAAAGGCAATCAGGTTGGTCAGGCAGGACCTGCCTTTGATGAACCCATGCTGGTTGCCCCTGAGCATGATCTCCCCTGCAGGCCCCACACAGAGGTGCTCATTGATGATTCTCTCCAAGATCTT
>NW_017729032.1:128392853-128394557 GCF_001723915.1 Gavialis gangeticus
GACCGGCAGATTTAAAAATGTCTAGCCCTTCCAAAAGATCCCTAACTACATATATATAAAACAGCAATCCCTCTTTTTAATATTGCACTCCAAACTTCTTTCTCTCCATATTATCAGAGTACCACAAGCCAGAATCCATTTTAGTTTTTATTATTTTTTGCTTAATATGAAGTAATATTAACTAGTTCTGTGCTGGCATAATAATAAGAGATTCTCTCAAGATTATTTTCCATTTTGCAGCAGTAGTTTCATCCCTGAAATTGATTTCAGTTAGCATGAACCAAGATGTTCAGGTTTCAGCCATTTGTTAATGCTGACAGATTTTTTTTGAGGAAAGTAGACACTCTAAAAATAACTTACCCCCCACCCAAACTTACATTTCCTTTTGTCCCTTGTCACACAACTGATGAAAACCTTTTGACCAGAGCTCATTCTAGTTAGAGTCCAACCTAGTTCAAATTCTGCTTAACTGCCTTGTAATTTTCAGTTAGAGTTTGCTACTTCTTCAACAAATCTGCTGGGCAATGTTGTTAGTGCAAATTGAGTTATCACATAGGAGGCTGCATTTCATTATAGAGTTGATGATCCCAAGGGGTGTGTCCCAAGCGGTGCAAATATGAGTTGGGGCTTTTTGCCTCAGTGCACGTGCTTGGACATGCATTTTGTTGTGGAGCAAACTGTGCCATTTGTGGCAAAATAACCCTGCCTGGCTCCTCCTGGATCTGAAGCCAGGGGGAGCTAGAGCCGGGGCCAGCACTTGTGTTGTTCCCAGCAGTATAAAAAGCTGTCCTGTCCTGGCCCCATCAGTACAAAAAGCTGCCCTGGCAAGTAGCTCAGGGCTACTCACTCCCAGGAGCTTCTGGGGCCCAGCCAATTAGTACCTGGGGACACTACCCCTTGTGCCAGGTGGACTGCTGAAGCAGACCTGAGAGTTCTCTGCACCCTCTACCCACTGCAGCAGTCCAGCAGTGGAGGCTGCTACCTGGCTGTGACCTGCTGCCACCTGCCAGACCTGGATGAGGCATCTGCCCCTCTGAGTTGGTTTTTGTGTGGCACTACTGCCATGTGTGCCCCCTGCCTATCTGGGCAACTATAGCCCAGAAGATGTTCTGGGTGTGGTGGCCTGCTTTGAAATGTCAAAGCATGTCCTGCTGGCCCCATTTGGCCAGGTCAGCCACAGCCAGCTGGGTCCAAGGTGCCAGCTCTGAGTAGGCAGGGTCTTGCCACTGGCCTCCCTAGGAGGAATTTTGGTGTTCCCTATTGGAAAACTGAGAAATCACTAATAAAAAAATCCCAAAGTCACTCTGTAAAATACCCCAGAATCCATGTTCTTCTACAAATAAACAAAGGACCACTATAAAGAGAGAGAATGAGACAGAAATCAGTTGAGCTGTTTTATTGATAGATCTACAGTGGTAAAGCAATTTAGAAGATTATCAATGTCTCTATCATCATAATAAAGTGAACTGTAGATACATGTTTCATGAATTCATGAATACATGAATATATATTTTGCCCCAACAGGGGCTACGGTCCCCCCTCAGGGGCTATGGCCCACCACCAGGGGTTACAGTGCCCCACAGGGGCTACAGCACCCCACCAGCCCCCCCATAGGGGTAACAGCCCCCCCACAGGGGCTAAATGGCCCCCGCAGGGGCTAACACCACCCCCCTGCAGGGCCCACATGCCCTACCCCAGCCCCCT
>NW_017729032.1:128394812-128395031 GCF_001723915.1 Gavialis gangeticus
AAAAAAAAAAAAAAAGAAAGAGGAAAAAAAAGCTTTTACTCACCCTAGAAGCAGGGGCTGTGGAGGTTCCAGGGCCTCCTGGCAGAGCCCCCCCCCCAGGGCAGCAGGGTGCAGCAGGGCCCAGTCTGGGGCCACTGAGGCTGTCAACCCCAGGTGGGGAAGGGATCAGGGAGCAGGCAAGGTGTAGGGCAGGGAAGGGATTGGGGGGGCTTGGGGAGA
>NW_017729032.1:128395262-128395641 GCF_001723915.1 Gavialis gangeticus
CTTGGGGGAGCAGGTGGGGCCAATGGGGGTCCCCCCATTGCCCCTCCTCCCTCCCTCAGCCCCCCTAACCCCTTACTTACTGGCACTGGAGCCCTGCTGCTGGCACACTGCCTGTCCTGCATGGGCAGGCAATGTGCTTCAGCACCAGGGTGAGGGCCACCCACAGAGATGCTCTGGCAGCCAGAGCATCTCTGTGGAGGATCCAGCCTCCAGTTGCCTCAGGGCACATTCCTGCCCCGCTTTTTTTTGCTCCATTTTTTTTTTTTTTTTTTTTTACCCCGGATATCCAGGGGTCTAATTTTGCTCCTGTGCTTTCCTACTCCTGCCTTCTGAAACCTCCAGACCTTCACTGCTAACTAATCCATGGATACACGCCCCC
>NW_017729032.1:128400641-128403043 GCF_001723915.1 Gavialis gangeticus
ATTTTGCTCCTGTGCTGCAAACTTGCAGTGGAGGGAACCTTTTCCTGTTCCTGCATGGGCCTCTTGCAGCATCTCAAAGGGGTTTGAGACACTCCAAGAGGCATGTGTAGGCTTGTCTGGACATGCCCAAGACGTTCAAAAACTATAAAGCACTTTGATATCCTGCAGATTACAAGATTATGCTAACTTAATTTCTAATCAGTAGGAAAAAAACCCCTTGTGTGTTTGTTTCAATGGTTTAGTTTATTACTAACAAGTAAAAGAGTTTTCTTAGTTTGAAAAAATCAATTTCTAATGAATTAGAAATATATGCCCCATAAAATAATCTAAATACTGTCAGTGTAATTTATTAGCTCAGAGCTTTCTAAGAACATTTGTCTTGGCTTTCATATAAAAATAATCAACTTTTGCTAGGAAAGTAGGTTTTTCGTTTTGTCAACTTATCGCTTTAATTTAAATGGAAGTTACCTTGATTTAAAATTGAGCTTCCTCTTGGATGTTCAGGGGTCTTACAAAGTTTGAAGGTGAAGACCTTTCTGCGATAGTGATTCATAAGAGGGAAACATAGAGAGGACAAAAAAGGAACCAGACCGATTTCTGAAAAGAAATTACAACAAATCACTAAGATTAGTATTTAATAGAGAGTTTTAAGGGATCTAAAGAGAAAAGGAGCTATGTTGTTATCAAAAAATAAGAAAATTATCTTTAAAAACTGCTGTTTTTTCAGGGGAATAGAGTGCACCTTTGATAGAATTTATCAAATACTTGTACATGAAACACTAATGCACAATATTATAAAAGTGTTTGTAATTCTGGCAACGTGTAGTTTGGTATTTTTTGGGTAATTGACAATGTTTGTTGACAACAGAACATTTTGATTTTAAGTACTAACCTCAAAAGACTGCTAAGGTTCTATACAGGGACAGTTGTGGAAATGTGTCTAAAAATGCCTAAGAAGGCAAAATTAAGGTAAGCGTTTTTATCTAGAATGTGTATATATAGGCAAACCTGGCCCTGAGCTAATCTTATTATCAAGAAATTTCTGACATAAGAACTGGTTCCAAGACAGTATTGTCATCACAGATATTAGGCATTTTTATGATCTCCATTTCAGCAATTTTAAAAAGAAAAAACTAGTAGTTGCACTGCTAAATAATTCCAAAGTTGTTTCCTAAATATCTTCATATTTCTTATAAAGAAACTGCCACAATTTTTCTATGGTAATACAGTTCTTAGTTCAGTCATAATACCCTTACTCTGTCAATTTCCATCTGACACCTAAAATATTTTAGTAGACCACTTTGTCATTCTGTTAGGATAATTATATTTATGATGCATCTGAAGCTCAATGCTTGCTGTCTTTATTGTCTGTCTATATCTTCTTCAGTCTCATCTAAATCAAGCCACTGAGAACCAATAAAACAAGACATGACCAGTTAATCTAAGTACCTCTGATAAAAAATAAATCCTGTGAAATTTACCAGAATCTCAGGTTTCTAGTTTTAATATTGAAAGCTTAGGGTTGGTGTATGGAGTGGGGGGACCCTTTCTCAATTCCAGCAGCTTTATGAAAGAAAGGTGCATACTAGATAAAAAAATTGCCACATAAAAAGTATTAATTTCTTCTAAATCTAGCAGCAATGATATATGGGGAGAAATAAAAGGGCAGACCAACAGCAGCAGCCAGCCATTTGTTTATTTGTTTAAGTATGTTGTTACATTTTTGCAGGTGCCATAATTGTGGATTTATCACCCATATTAATAACGGCAGAAAATATCTAGCTTCAGATAAACTGCTTTATATATATAGACCTTCCCATGTCATGTTGGATTAAGTTCATGCATCACTATCTGGGGTGTTGGCTGGAGCTGTGTTGTTCTAAAGACATAGGCAGACGAGGTTTCATAGTTTCATAGTTTCTAGGGTCGGAAGAGACCTGAGAAGATCATCTAGTCTGACCCCCTGCCATGGCAGGTAAGAGTACTGGGGTCAAACGACCCCAGCAAGGTGTTCATCTAACCTCCTCTTAAAAATCCCCAGGGTAGGAGCCTGCACCACTTCTCTTGGAAGTTGGTTCCAGACCCTAGCTGGCCTGACCGTGAAGTAGCGCCTCCTGATATCTAACCTAAACCTACCCTCTGCCAGCTTGTGATCGTTATTCCTGGTCACTCCTGGCAGTGCTCGGGGGAACAGTGACTCCCCCAATGCCTGCTGATCCCCCCCTGACTAGTTTATAACAGGCCACAAGATCCCCCCTCAGCCTTCTTTTTTGGGTGGAGGGCTGCTTACCCAGTTTTGGCAGGCTGTCGAGGGCCACATGGGTAGTCCCACCCTTTGACAGGTGCCCTGCCCCTTGGTCACCATCTTGGGACCAGTGTCCCAATGTCTTGGGACCAATGTC
>NW_017729032.1:128408043-128410780 GCF_001723915.1 Gavialis gangeticus
GTCCTTCCAGGTTTAGAAGGACCCATCCACTACCACCCTCTGGGTGCAGCCCTCCAGCCAGCTGGTGACCCATTTGACTGTGTGGGTGCCATTCTTCAGGCAGATGGAGCGTCTGCCTGAAGAGGGGTGTTTGTACCCAAAAGCTTGCAAAGAAGATTTTTTCCAACTCTTTTAGTTGGTCTAATAACAGATATCAGATTTACCCAAAGAACCTCATCTGTCTGTCTTTCTCACTGTAATGGTTCTCAGGTAATTTTGTGGGCAGTTTCAGAATTGAAACATTTTACACCAGCTTTACATAAAAGAGAAGAATAGGCAGGTTATGAGGCAGCATCAAAATAAGCCTTCAGAAGTTTACTACTTTGTATCTAATGTAATCAGTTTTCTCTTGAGCCACCTGCACATTTTCTCATAACTGGAGCTTTTGCCTCCATTATGCACAACAACCTTTATGCAATCCCATCTGCTTGGAACATCTTTTAGTCCAAGCCCACTAATTTTTGCTTGATATGTCATGTACTGTTGGAGCTATCCTAATGAAAGATGGAATGTGAATATTTATATAGTCTTGAGACATTCAAGTAGTTGCAGGCATCACTAAACAGCATAGGAATTGGCAAGCAAACAACAAGAATGAAGAAATGTTAAAAGAAGAATGGAGTCTAAACAAAACCTTGTTATAAACATAATTAAGCTTTTGCAGAATTTGCTGTGTACTGGACTTGCAGTCATTTGCACTACAAACAGTGGCAACTTTACTGTAGTAACTTATGAACAATGCCACATATTCTTATTGCCAGTAGATGGAGCTCTTTATATTAACTAAATATCTAACAGGGTAGGTTGAAACTATTTGTCCACAATTTTCTGATCAAAATTCGCTTTTCAAACAATAATAATTTTAATAGAAACTTTTAAAACTTTTTATATTGTGTAAGATTTGAAACATTTCTGTTAAAACTAAACTTCAAAATAAAAGAATTTGCCTTAGTTCATTGATTTAAACTGATGCACTGAATTTGGTTGTATTAGGTCCCCCTCATTTTTCTCTTGTTACCTTTTTTCTTCCTTTTGAGTGATGACATAGTGGGGGAGAGGAAAACAAAAATACAAAATCATAAAAAGCTTCCTAATATTGTGAATCAAATGTGGTGGGGGGGGGGGGGTGCAGGGGAATATTTTTCATTCAATTGGAGCTATTTTTTGTTTTTGTTTTAGATGAAGAAAGAGAATATTAAATGACAAAATTGAACATAGTGGTATATTTTTCTTTCAGAAAAACTTATTTGGGAAAGTGCCATTTTCATTCAGCTCTACTATTGCCTCTCCCCACATACATAGAGAGACACCTTTATTATAGCACACATCTCTAATGGTATGTGACAGAGCTGGGAACAGAATCCTAGGTATCCAGGTCTATTACCTGATTCACAGATTCCTTTTTCTTTTCTAAAGGCTTGATCTGAAGCCTACTGAAGTCAACCAGAAGACTCCCCTTGGCTATAATACAGGTCTTTTAAACAGTTTCAGTGAGCACTGAAACCGAGGGGACTACTCACAAAGCATTCACTGTCACTCTTTTATTCAATATGTAACAGAATCTGTCTGTAGATTTTAAGTAGCTCAGTGAATCTGGAAACTGACTGTGATGACAAGCTGTCTACTTTATTGAAAGGTAGTTCATGATCCATTGCCCATTCAAAATCCTGGTGCTGCAACCACCAAGTGAGTGTCATGTGTGATGAGTGTTTGATTATATAGAAACATTGCCTATTAAGCAATGGATTGAGATTACCAACTAATTTAACTTAGAAAATCTTTGGATTTAATAACATTCATTCCCTAACAATGCTGAGCTAGATTCAAACTGAAGATCTAAATAGAAAGGTCCTATATCCCATTAGCAATTAGCTGAGCCATTTAGGCCCACCATTGCTAACTCTTAGAAACAAAATAATTGGAAAGTTACCCTGCTGAATCTTTCCTACTGAAGGGCAAAACTCTCTATTACCCATAGGCATGAAAGGCCCAATATGTGGCAAACCCCTCATAGTTCATCTTAGTGAATAATAAAATGTGCTCTGATTGTAGTGCCATTCAGTGTTGGTATATCATGGTTCTGTAAAGGCAGAATCAATGTAGAAAATGAGGGAAATGCATATGTGTTCCCAACTTGTCCATGACAAGTCAAGTCAACTCAGTCCTGAGGCCTCCCTTTGAGCTAGCAATAACTTTCCTCCATTCTTCCCAGCCTTTTACAATACTTGTATAATCAGTCGGTTTTAATCCCATCCAGTCTTTGATGTTGGTGGTCCAGCTTGCCCTAGGTCTTCCTCTTCCTCTTCATCCATCCACAGCACCCTATGGGATGGTGTTGGTAAGGGTGCCAGATAGAGGTGCACCAATACATTGGTCCCATATCAGATCAGCACCAATATAAGGAAAATTGACAGTATTGGCAGTTGGCTTTTTTTTTGCCTGATGTGGCTGATAATATGGTTGATAAATGTCCTGTGCATGTGCATAGCCACAGCATGCATGCAGCCAGGAGCACAGCCCAGCGGCTTGGAGAGCATCATCTGGCTGGTAAGTCTGTCCTGGGGGGATGGATAAGAGGAGGGAAGAGGTGAGGAGGAGGGCAGATCAACGTTCCTGCAGTGAGAAAGGGAGTGGGGCTGGGGCAGTCATTGCTCAGCTGGGGCGGGGTGGGGGGCAGGAGGGAGCTGCAAGTGGCTTG
>NW_017729032.1:128415780-128425075 GCF_001723915.1 Gavialis gangeticus
CTTGCCTGGGGGGTGCAGTGGGGGGGCAGCTCCCACCGCTGCAAACACCCCAGGAGGACATGGGGGTCCGTGCTCCCAGATCTGAGCACTGGGCAGGCTGCCATTGTGAGCTGGGGCTAGGGCTGTGCCAAGCTGTTCCTGGCAGGGGCTGGGCCGGGCTGTGCTTGGGGCAGGTAGTGATGGTGCTGTGACATGGGCTACAGCAAATTTTGGGGTGGCTGCAGCCCCCCCATAGCCCACTTCCCAGAGTCCAGTGCCACCCCAGCCCCAGCCAACAGTGGCAGCCTGCGTTCACCCCACATGCAGATCCAGGGGTACAACCCGTGGCCTCCTGGGATGCACGCAGTGGCAGGAGCCACCCTGCCCCTGCACTCCCCCAAACGAGCCACTCACGTCTTCATCCTGCACCCCACCCCGGCTGCACAGTGCCTGCCCCTGCCCTACTTCCTCCCTTGCTGCTGGGGCCTTGATCTTTCCCCCCATGCCCCTTTCTTCCCCCTGCCTCTTTCCCCACAACAGACTTACCAGCCTGACACTGGTCTCCAAGCTGTCCAGCTGCATATTGGAAGTGTATCAGTATCGGACAATGTGGTTCCTTAAAAATTGGCCATTGGTATTGGCCCAAAAAAATCTGTATTGATGCATCCCTAGTGCCAGGACTTATTGTTACATGTCCAAACCAGTGCAATGTAGGCATAATCCAGTAGGGAAGTGTATGCTCTGCCACTTAGACAAATGCTCTCTTTTTTTCCAACCGTCATGGAAATACCTTTAATGGGTTCTTTTTTGTTTTTTTGCTAGGGCAAGTTCCTGCTCTATTTATGCTCACTATTACTTTGCTCCACAAACAGTGCATTAGTGTTAATGCATTACTTGAGGAATGTGACAATACTCAACGTAAGGCAAAATGATGCCACATTTGCACAGGGAGTCAGATTTTGCTATATGACTTGCAAAACATGATGATGTCTATTATCCATCTTTCACTGTCTCTTATTAATTTTCAAATGATCTTTGACATTAACAGGAATTGAAAGGTTTTGTGTGTAGCCAATACATGAAAAATGTTGGAGCATGGACATTTTTATGCGAGTGCTTTCCTGCTTTAAATTTTGTTCTGATTTAAGTCCTGGAAACATTAAAGTATACCTTACACAGATTATTTTTGTAGTTAACAAACAAGAAAAGACTGTTAATATTGTCTTCAATTTATATCTGTGGCCAAAACAGAAAAGTGAAACTTCATGTTCTTTCTGGCATGGAGTATTTTTTAAGCATGGATATTTTCATTCAAATGCTATCCCTGGCTTGTTCAAGAGGTATTAATTTTAATTTGGTTTGACAAAAAACTTAATTTCTTACAGTAATAAGGAAAAATAGTATTCTTGCATCAATATGTGTAAACAAATTTAGTATGCTCATTTGAAATGTGTGGCTCATTGGACAATACAATTTTGTTTGAAAATATTTATCAAAATTAACATTAACTTCTTTGTATTTATATTTATTTCAGATCATAGAAGCAGAGATATTTGTTGTGCTCTCTGCTACAGATTCATTAGTAACTTTAATTTGAAATGTCATTGATTATCATATGGTAGATATTTGTAATGAATATTCATCTGTGGATCATCATGTTTTCATATTCATGATAGATTGAATCTCATCATTGGCTTACACTCATTAGTAACAGGTGACTAATTTTGATTGGACATTTCTCAGTGATGATGTCCAGAATGTATCTGCGCACTTCTTTGAAGGTACAGATGAATAATAATTAGATTGTAAACCTCCCGTGACAGTTCTACTGGCATTTTAAGTAATTTGCCATACTAAAACAGAAAAAGTGGTGATGAGGAGAAGGTGAATAATAAAACGTTCAGATGTATGATTTTTATATTATACATCTTAATAGCTCTTTAAGAATGAGAGGCTGGTGGGTATGGCAACCAAACAAAAGAAAAAATAAGGGAGCTGAAGAAAGAGACTACAAAGTAGTGCAACTATAATACAGTCATTAAAATTTACTACAGTTTTTTGAGGTCTGAAATGAAATGCTTAATTATGAGTTATTGCATCTAAATGAAAGCAACATTTAAAGGGTTTATCTAATGTTAACAAAATTTCTCTCCTGGGGTTGGTTCAGTGACTCAACTGATGCACAAATACCAGGTTTGAGAGCAATTTTCTGACTCCTAGTCTTTAGAGTAGTCGTTTATGTGACTATCATAGAAATGGCAACCTTTAGTCTGACATGAGCCGGTGACCCAGGCCCCTTTGTGTTGGGATCCCGTTAGACAGACCAGTTTTTGGACAGCAAAATTTCAAAGATAATTTAGCAAGTAGGTGTTTGATAGAAGTGGTGCTGGTGATTTATTATACCCCTTTCATCTATATTTAGATTGTAAGTGCTTTGGATCAGAGGCTGACTTTCTTATTGCATATATATTTAGAAGCAAGTAAAATAGAGATTGGGACCTGGGTTTAGATAGGCTGGGGTATGTAAAACTTTACAAAATAATGTTCACTATTATGAAGCAGAATTTTGACTTTGTCATTTTAGATGATAACAAATATGGATAGATATACCTTTAAGGAGTTCTGTTTTTAAGAGATATTTTCAAAGTAAACATAAAAATGTAATTTCTTCCCAATGAGAATGACTCATAGCACCACAAATTTGAAACAAATGACATTTTCAACTTTTGCTAAATTTTATTGATATGAGTTAGAATAACAGCCCTTCAAAGTGTGGTACAGTGACTGAAATGATGGATTAATAAGGTGATATAATTCAGCCTAGATTCAGAGAAGAGGATTTTGGAGTAGTAGTTTCCTTAGATAACGAAATGTGATGATATCTGCTTATTAACTGCAGACATTTTCTATTGTAAGGCTTTCTCAGTAACAGCAGAGAAGTAAGTATTTGACATTTAGCACTTCTGAACTAGGAGAAGACCGCTCACATGTTTTATAGTGGTTATTGTTCTTTTGGCCATTGCTGGTATTCATGTGCCAGGTTTTAAATGAATGGTAGGTCAAAGCTGGTTTACTACTGCCAAATGGGGGTAAGGGGGAGAAGCAGGGAGCAAATATTGACTCAAGTTCAAATTGGAAACTTCAGTTTACTTTGGTCCTGTTAGTAGTGTTTTAGAATTTTTTTTACTCTGAACATTCAACTGAATACATTTTATTTGCATGAATACTAACACAGTGAATTTTAAGTGAGAAGTCTGCATATATTTTCACTGTCAATGGTATATTTTATATATGCTAGGATGTGGCACGAGAAAGTGGTGAGGCAGAATTTCTCAGTCTTCTCACCAGAATTTTGGCAGGGGTAATGAAATAATCAGTGAAAGGACCTTATTACACCCTGTGCATGGAATTACTTTAGAGTAACAGAATCATAGGCTTGGAGGGACCTCACGAGCCATCTGGCCCAGGGCTATCCAATTTGTGAGTGCCCCCCTGGTTGTGGAACATAGGCCTCTCCACTGTGCTGCACCACATAACATGCCCCCACCCCCCTCACTGCACTATACAGAGTCTCAGACCTCCTCCATACAGATCCCCAGGGCCCTAGAAGTCATAACCAGGGATCCTAGTTTTCTCTGATTAAAAAAAAAAAATCCCCAATTTTTTGTTTAAAAAAAGTAACCCAAAATCCACATTTTTTCTATGATCAAAATGAAACACCACTAATATGTAGATAGATAAATCTTCACCCTGTGCAGGCTCCGAGTGAGTTCCAAAGTCCAGAGAGCCACCCTTCGGGACTTCCTCTTTGATGACTGTGTGTTATGCACAGGCTGACATGCAACAGTCCATGGACCTATTCTCATCACCCTGGGACAACTTCAGACTCACTATCATCAGAAAGAAGACCGTAGTGATGTTTCAACCTGTGCCTGGCACAACACCTCAGGAATTGCACATCTCAGTTAAAGGCCAACAATTGGCAGTGGTCAACAAGTTTGCCTATCTAGATAGCACACTTTCCTGTGATGTCCGGATCGATGACGAAGTCAATGTGAGGCTAGCAAAACCCAGTGTTGCCTTTGGCAGACTGTAAGTTAGTCAGAATGTCAGAGGCAGAGGCCTCTGAGTGTCAACGAAACTGAAAGTTTATAAAGCTATCATTCTCCGGACCCTCCTTTATGCCTGCAAAACCTGGACTGTCTACCAGCCTCATGCCAAGAAACTAAACCACTTCCACCTGTGCTGCCCGTGAAGGATACTAAAGATCAAGTGGCAAGACAAGATCCCAGATGCTGAAGTGCTCAGAAGATTTGCTCTCCCTCGTATCTACACCATACTGAAACTGGCGCAGCTAAGATGGGCAGCCACCTTTCAAGAATGCCTGATGCTTGCTTGCTGAAGAAAATCTTCTATGATGAACTGTCAAATGGAGTACACTTTCATGGCACACCAAAGAAACAGTACAAGGGCACCCTAAAGATGTCTCTAAAGAGTTTTGGAATCAACCTGGAGTCATGGGAACAAATTGTCCATGACCATCCATCCTGGAGGTCATTGGTCCAGAGAGGAGCACTGGCCTTAGAGCAGTGGTGCATGGCAGAGGCAGTGAGGAAGCACATAGCTAGGAAAATGAGGACCTCTTGTGCCCAGTCCTTGTCACTCCCCTGCCCCTGCTGCAACAGATTGTTCAGGGCACAGATTGGGCTTATAAATTATCTGCATACCCACACAGCCTAGCCTCCACCCCCCTCCTCTCTCTTTCCTCTCTCTTCTTTTTCCTTTTTTCCTCACTTTTTTCCTTTCTCTTTTCTCCCTGCCTTTTTCTTTCCTGCTTCCTTTCTCTCTTCTTTTCCTCCTCTCCCCCCCCCCCCCCCCCCCCCGCCCCCGGATTTGGTTATCTTCATTTGCAAAGGACGGACAGTATATATATTAGCGGTGTTTCATTTCAATCATGGAAAAATGTGGATTTTGGGTTTATTTTATTAAACCAAAAATTGGGGGGGGGGAGGGGTTTATCAGAGAAAACTAGGATCCCTGGTTATAACATTCCAGCTTGCCTCAGGGGGCTGGGCAGGAAGTAGATGCTGGAGGATGGAGGAGGAGCCCTGAATGGCAGCAACAGGAAAGCGATGAGAGGGAATGGCAACCAGTCTGGGAGCCCTGGGACAGCAAGGTAACCCCTGGGGGGGCCACGTGCAGCTTGTCATTTGGACAGCTGTGATCTACACTAACCCCATATACAAATACAGGATGTGGTAGCCCTATGCCACTCCAATCAAACATGAGATCAATCACTATGGTAATTATAGGCAGAAGGCAGGGCAGGATGGTGTCTTAGAGACTGATTGAGAGAGGCATGCCTTTTTGTAGGCAACAGCCTGTCTGGAGGCCATTCACAGCATCTGACAAAGTATGTTACTGTCTGTGAAAATTCATGGCTTTCTGAACGAGCTAGTCTCTAAGGTACCACCCGGCACTATCTGCTGCCTGACTTCAAACTAGCATGGCCTCTGTGGTAATTACAGATTGTTTAATCTACTGCACCTCCTGAGACACTGCTTAACTAACAGAGGACAGTCTTTTCAGGGCTGTGAGCAAGAGGCAATTAAATGAACCAATACACCTTTCATAACAAGGACCATGTTTGTTCAAATGCTGTGTCTGAGAGTGCTGCAGGACAATCTTAATCTATTAATATAAAATTGTAACTGTATACCATTTCAGTCAAGTATACAGTATCCTATTATTTTTAAAAGCCATATGCGGACCAGACAAAGAGAGCTTTTGCAGAGTATGGTTTGTATAGGGGGTGGGTCTAGGTCACCTATGTGGAGGTGATTGCTCTAATGGAGTCCCTGCTGAACTCTTATCTCCGGCTGCACATCTTTCTCCTTGAGGAGGGCAGCAGTAGTTTATGCAGGGGGTGTAGAGTCTTTCTGTCATTCTTATTTCTTCTCTTGCTAAACTGCTTCTTGTCCATTAGAGATTATAAGCCTTTTTCAAATCCTTTTCTGGTGAATTATGTCATCCAGTTCAGCAACAGAGACATTACTTAGCTTTTCATTTGGTACAAGTAAGGAAAGGTGCTTGGATTATGAATATTAGAATATAATAAGGTGTTTCCTTGTGATGTATAAGATAAAACCTAAACATGTGTCTAATAAATAAATGAGAGAAAATCCGGTTCTGTTATGAATGTTCAGAGAGGAGGAAAAAAAGCCAAAGTATTCAGTTAGCTTTCTTAGAGATGGATATGTCAATAATGTATTGCTAATTCCCCAAGCCACAAAAGAAAATGCCAGAACAGTTCTTACTTGAGGGGGACGGGGGCTATCAGGGTGTTGCATTTCCTTCCAACATCAGCCCCCCAGAATTGTATGCATATTTTAAGCAGGGAAGCAATTTTATTCACTGGAAAAGAAGCAAGCCTGAAGACACTGTGAATGCCATACAGCTGCTAGCCAAGATCACTGAGTCCTGTGTCAGTTGAGCACTGTAGCTTGTGCCTGAAGCAGCAAGTGAACTGCTGGTAGTGTTTTGATGAGGCATGTCATGTGGAAACAACACTGTATTTATAGGGGTACATAAACTACTTTCAGTAAAGAACCAACAGTTTTGCTACTGCCCTTGCAAGGCTCTGGAGCCTAACTTTGTGTGACAAAATCCTCCTGGAAATGTAAAATGTCCATGAAGTTTGGCATCCCAAGAGACAGCCTCGGTGCAGCAACTGGCAACCCCATGCTGCGACACTTCCTGGACTTTCTGTTGTCCACAGTTAGCCATGACAGAAAAAATGTTTTTTTCCCTACATTTACCCTTCCAAAAACAAGGTTTGTGTTTTACCTGGGGGCATGTTATATGTGAGAAAATACGGTACTTTGCTTTGATTTAAACTTTTTATAATTCAAAATGTGAAAAAAATTGAAAGAAAATGTTATTTCAGAGTTGCTGGGTTTTTGGTTATAGCCATAGTGTGAGGACATAGGCAGGCAAGGTATTTTAAGTAGATGTGATATCTTTTAGACCAAGTGAGTAGTTGGAAAAATGTTCTTAGCAAGCTCTCAGGTGCAATCGCCTTTCTTCAGGCACTGTTGAGGTTAGCTTCTTTTTTCTTCATGTTGTGAAGTTTCTGTTCCAAACAGAAAGATATCAAATTTTTCTGTTTGGAATGGAAACTTCACAACATGAAGAAAAAAGAAGCTAACCTCAACAGCGCCTGAAGAAAGGCAGTTGTGCCCAGAAGCTTGCTAAGAACTTTTTCCCCCAACTACTCAGTTGGTCTAATAAAAGATATCACATCTACTCAAAGAACCTTGCCTGCTCATTTCAAAGTGAACTACTGAGAGGGGGTGGGGATTAAAAGAAGAAATCAAAATAAAACTTTTTAAAGTCTTGGGATTTTTTTCTGGTTATTTTCCTAAATTAATTCAGGAGAAATCAACTAGGGTTTAAAAATATTTTGCGTGTTAAAAAGAATGTGTTGCAACAGTCACATATTATGACACAATTGAGCTCCATCAGAATTTTTCTGATCAGTGCCAGTGATCTCTAGTGAAATTGGAAAAAAAAAACCTATGCCTAGTCAAGTGAATGGAAACTTGGGCAATGACTTACATGAGACCTGTAGTTTATCTCTTGTTCATAAAAGCTTTGTGTGTGGCTAAACATGTATTCTTGTAAACGAAAATGATTCACAGTACCAAACATAGTCCTGGTGCTTTTAAAATTTAAGAAATGTCAGAATTTGAGTTATGTTTTCAAGTTTTGCTAAGCCTTTTTGATATGGTTTAGTATTGTTTAGTATAGAAGACTTCCAGGGAATTGAACATTGCCTGAAATTGATTATCCCCTTCATAGATATAACTTTAAGGGGATATAGTTCTGCCTATATTTCTTCAAAAATATTTTGGGCTCATAGCTACTCTAATAATAAAATGGGATTATGATACAGTTTGTTTAATAACTGCAGAAATTTCTTAGTGCAAGGGTCTTTTACTAATGGCAGAGAAGAATGTATTTTACTTGTTTTATAATTTTATTTCATCCTCCATCTCATTTTTTAGAGGGAGGTCTAGACTGCAAACCTTTAAGGCAGCAAAGATTTTTGTTGAATATTCCTAAATATATCAAAATACAAAAGAACCCTATTAGGAAAGATTAAAAATAATAGTATAAACCTGACATTGTTTCACAATTGGATTCACAAAAGCCAAAATTAAAATGTTAAGCCACATAAAAGTATTTTTCCTCTTTCCCTTAATATACAGGCATATACTTTATCATTGCCTGATCGCTTTATCATTCTCTTTTATTCTTTATAGGTTTTTATATATCTCACTGTATCAGCAGTACCTGCATTCTATCCTGTAGTGTATTAGGCAGTGAGACTAGGGCTTCTAATAGACATTCAGTTTAAGGAGCAATGGGATCAAGGATTAGTTCCTTATTTCACCTTACTTGCCAGTGAGTCAGGGGCCAGGTCCATGATCCAGAGCTCTCCCTGCACCAAGTTGAAACCTGGGTTCCAACAATCAGTTGATTGTAAGTAGGGGACAGGGACAGAGCTGAGATATGAAACTAGCCCAAGTTAGGTCCTGAACCCCAGCCAATGATCAACTGATTATCAGAACTCCAACTGAGGTTTATACAAGTTCCAGTGTATGGGGAACTAGATTCAGGCTGCAGCAGCCTGATCCCAGAGTCCCAGAGCCGGGAGCTTCACAACCTTGTGTGTTGTCCAGTTGGGCAGTGTATGTGGTTGTATAGGTCCCAGCGCACAGGGATCTCAGGATTGGGTTGTGGCAGCCCAATTCTAAGATGCCTCGTGCAGTGAGACCTATAAAACCATGTGTGCTGCCCAGCTTGGTAGAGCACAGATTTTTTACTCATTCCCAGGCCTGGGGACCAATAAGAACCTGATGGCGTTTAACACTGAAAAATACAAGGTTCTCCACCTTGGGAAGGAAAACCTGCAGCATCCTTATAGGCTCAGCAGTGCTATGCTGCCTAGCACTATGGAAGAAAGAGACTTGGGGGTCATCATTGACCACAAGGTGAACATGAGCCTTCAGTGCGATGCTGCAGCTACTAAAGCGACCAAAATCCTGGCTTGCATCCATAGATGCTTCTCAAGCAAATCCTGGGACGTCATTCTCCCCTTGTACTCGGCCTTGGTGAGGCCGCAACTGTAGTACTGCATCCAGTTTTGGGCTCCACAATTCAAAAAGGATGTGGAGAAGCTTGAGAAGGTGCAGAGGAGAGCCACATGCATGATCAGAAGTCAGGAAAACAGACCTTACGATGACAGGCTGAG
>NW_017729032.1:128430075-128435997 GCF_001723915.1 Gavialis gangeticus
TTCGGGCACTACAGCAGAGTGTCAGGAGTTTTCAAAGATCCGTGCCAGAGGCTGACCTATGATGCTAGCCAGCTCCTTGAGTACCCTGTGGTGTAGATTGTCAGGTCCTGCTGACTTGAAGGTAACCAGCTTCTCAAGGTGTTCCTTCACGAGGTCAGCATTAATGGAGGGCAGGGGATCTCCCTCACCCGGACCGCCCTGTCCCGTGGTGGGCATGGGTGTCCCATGGGACTGATGAAAGACTGAGGCAACGTACCCATTTAATAGGTTGGCTTTTTCCTGGGTGTCAGTTGTCAGTTGCCCCATCTGGTTCAGCAGGGGTCCAGTGTTGCCCTTGCTTTTCCTCTGGCTCCCCACATATCTGAAAAAAATTGACTTTTTAAAAAGTTATTTGTTTACTTGTTTCTTTACTTGATCTGTATACCTGAATCAGAATATTCTATGTATAAGTACCTGAACTGCTTCACAATATTTTTTGGTATATAAATTTCCTAGTGTTTTTAAGGAGTTCTAGGCTTTATTGTACTACCTGAGAATTTCTGCTTGATAATAAATATTGAATATATTTCTTAAAGATGGGCTCTAATTAAATCAAGTGGGAAGGGCTTGATTCAGGAGCTACTGGGTAAAAATATATAGCTGCTGCTGTCAAGACAAAGATTGGCAATCTACAACCTGCAGGCTGGATCTAGCCCATGGAGCCTTTTGATCTGGCCTGCAGAGCTGTGGCTTCAGTGTCATTCTGCAGTGGCTGGGGGGGGGGTCTCCCTGTGCCCAACTGTGTGGGGTCCCTGGGCCTTTGGTAGAAGTTCTGCCAGTGCTACGCTGCAGTCAGGCAACACAGACTTCAGTGGAGAGGGAGCTCTTTCTTTAGCACAGATGGTGAGAAGGAGAAGCAGCATCCAGGTTCTAGAGCCCAGCTTTCTCTGACCTGAGTTGGGTCTTTTCAGCTGATCCCAGTTTTAGGAGGCTGGATTGAAGTGAGCAGAATGCTTTAAACTCTAATTGCTATATGAACAGATTTATAAACTTTCGTTATTGTTGATATCTAATATTTGCCTTGGCCTTCTGGTTTTTCCTGAGACTTATCCTAAAGGTTGTTTAACTGTTTAGTTCAAGAAATATCTATTGTAATGTGTTGTTCCCTATTAAATATATATCATTATTATATCTGATTACCCTTAGAAGGACATTCCTGTTTATTTTCAAGATATGACTAATCTTTGTACAACCTTGTTCCTGTACAAGGGTAAAACCTAAAGCCTCTCTTTCTAAATTAATATTCTTTTAGGGTTTTGTCCAGATTTCCATTTAATATCCTGTTTGTTTTATATCTAGGTTATAAAATCTCACTCTGTACTTAAAAATAACTCTTGCTATGCATTTAAGCCAATGCATTTGTTGGTCTAATCTATTATCAAATGAATTCTGATAACTTTATTTAAGGTATTTCTGTTTTCATAAAATTCAAACATATTTCCATTTAAACAATTTAATTGAACAAGTCCTTAATTCATAAAATGGAGTCTGCTCTTGCAAGATTTTATACAAATATTAATACTGCCATGGTGTTTTCTTTTCAGCTGTTGATGCCATTCTTGCAAAGTAATTTAAAAAATCAATGAATGTTCTATATATAGGGCTATTCAGAAGACATTTGATTACAAAAGAAAAGTTTTATTTTTTTTAGCTATCATACACTTTAATGGCAGGTTTTATACATATCTGCACAAGATGCCCAAACTTTATTATGTTTTTTATGTATTTGTCCATCTATTATGTTTCTGTATTAACTATTGTTAAAATGAGAAGGAATTTAAATGCAAGACAGAAAAGTCAAAATGATAAGGACTGGCAATAAGCTCACCGAACCCATTAATTAACAGGTTGTACTCCTGACTTGTTATTCAGAGATTTGCAACACAAGTTAAATCACCTGTATGTTTTCCTTCTCTGCTGAGCCAAGGGAAATGTATCGCCGGAAGAAAAGACTTGGGGGCTGGCATCTACATGTCATGTATCCTCCTGTCTTGAAGGACAGTTGCTACTTTTCCCTTTGTTAGGAATTAGGGACACTAGAGGCCTGGACATCTATGCATTTTTAGGATAGGATACTAGTTGAATGGTAGAGATCTGTTTCCACATTTGCGATACCCAACTGGGTAGTGCTCGGGTAGACCATCTACAAATGGTCCCACTTAAAAAAAAAAAAAGTATCTTCATAGTTTCATAGTTGGTAGGGTTGGAAGGGACCTAAGCAGATCATCAAGTCCAACCCCCTGCCATGGTCAGAAAAGGATGCTGGGGTCAAATGACCCCGGCTAGGTGGCTGTCTAGCTTCCTTTTGAAGGCCCCCAGGGTAGGGGTGAGCACCACTTCCCTTGGAAGTTCGTTCCAGCTCCTAGCCACCCTGACTGTGAAGTAGTGCCTCATATCTAGCCTAAATCTATTCTGTCAACTTATGGTCGTTGTTTCTCATTACCTCAGTAGTGCTCAGGGGAACAGGGACTCTCCCATTGCCTGCTGGTCCCCCTTGGCAAGTTTATAGGCGGCCACCAGATCCCCTCTCAGCCTTCTTTTGTGGAGGCTGAACAGGTTCAGGTCCCATAGCCTCTCCTCATAGGGCCTGCTCTGCTGCTCCCGATCATGTGAGTGGCCCTCCTCTGGACCCTCTCAATGCGATCCACATCCCTCCTGAAGTGTGGCGCCCAGAACTGGACATAGTACTCCAACTGTGGCCTGACCAATGTCACATAGAGGGGGGGGATCATCTCCTTGGAGCTGCTTGTGATGCATCTATGGATGCATGACAAGGTATGGTTACCCTTCCTGACTGTGTCCCCACATTGATGGCCCATGTTCATCTTGGAATCAATAGTGACACCAAGATCCTTTTCTGCCTCTGTGCTGACAAGAAGGGAGTTCCCCAGCCTGTAGGTATGCTGTTGGTTTTTCCTCTCCAGGTGCAACACCTTGCACTTGTCCGTATTGAACTCCATCCTATTTTCATCTGCCCACCTCTGTAACCTGTCCAGATCTAGTTGTAGCCTGTCCTCTCTTCTAGCATGCTCACTTCTCCCCACATCTTAGTGTCATCTGTGAACTTGAACAAGGTGCTTTTCACTCTCTCATCCAAATTACTGTTGAAGATATTGAACAGTGCAGGCCCGAGGACCAAGCCCTGGGGAACCCCACTGCCCACATCACTCCAGGTTGAAAATGACCCATCCATCACCACTGTCTCAGTGTGGCCCTCCAGCCAATTTGTGACCCATCTGACTGTGTAGACGTCGACACCACAGTCGCCAATTTTTTTAATGAGGTTGGGGTGAAATACAGTGTCGAAGGCCTTCCTAAAGTCCAAAAAGACTACGTCCACTGCAACACCTGTGTCCAAGGCTTTTGTGACCTGGTCATAGAAGGCAACCAAGTTGGTCTGACAGGACCTGCCTCTAATGAACCCATGTTGATTGCCCCTAAGCATAAGCTCCCCTACTGGCCCTTTGCAGATGTGCTCCTGGATAATTTTCTCAAGGAGCTTCCCCAGGACTGAGCTAAGACTAACAGGCCTATAGTTTCCTGGGTCCGATTTTTCCTCCCTTTCTTGAGAATGGGGACCACATTGGCTCTTTTCCAGTCCTCTGGCACCTCACCAGAGCACCACAAGTGCTCATAAAGCTGTGCCAGGTGTCCTGCAATGACCTCTGCCAATTCCCTAAGCACTCTGAGATGGAGATCATCAGGACCTGCTGATTTGAACACATCTAGTCCCTCCAGAAGTTCCCTGACTAAGTTCTTACTGACCCTAGCCCTGGTTGCGCCTCCTCTGGGTCTATCTGGAATCCCAGTGGGGGGATGTCCCTGTCCCTGCTCACAAAAATGGAAGTAAAGAATCTGTTAAAGAGATTAGCTTTGTCATCTGGTGCTACCACCAGATTCCCAAGTATGTCCTGCAGAGGCCCCACGTTACTTGGTACCTTCTTTTTACCCCCTATGTATTTAAAAAAGGACTTCTTGTCCTTGATCCAAGTCGCTAGTCCCAGTTCCATCTCTGCCTTAGCCTTCCTAACAGCCGCACTACAATCTCGAGCCAAGGAGGTATAATCCTCCTTGGTGATGGCGCTTCCCTTCCATAGAGTGTACGCCTCCTTTCTGAGACGTTCGTGGATGCTTTTGGTAAGCCATGGGGGCTTTTGAGCACTCTTGCCCTCTTTGATCCATGTGGGGATTATCACCCTTTGGGCTTGGAGGATTGTCTCCTTAAGAAACAACCACTCTTCTTGGAATCCCAACTCCCCTCCCCTCTGGGACCTCAGTGCCTCCCTGACTAGTCTCATTACCTCATTGAAATCTGCCTCCTGAAGTCTAGGGCTGCTGCCTTGCTGCAGGCCTTTGACACCCTGCACTGGATGGTAAATTCCAGTAGGTGATGATTGCCTAGGTGGTCGAGCACCTGCATTCCCCTCACCAGGTCATCACCTGTGGCCAGGACCAGGTCCAACAGGGCATTTGGGACTGGTGGGACTGTGCACCTCCTGGGTTAGATGAAGGTCCTGTAACTCAGCTAGGAACCTACATGAGCGGCCAAACCTGGCTGACCGTTCTTCCCAGCCGATGTCCGGGTAGTTTAGGGCACCCATGATGACCACATCTCTTGACTTAACTGCCTCCGTGAGCTGATCTGAGAATTCCCGGTCCAGCTCTTCTCCCTGGTTAGATGACCTGTAGTAGACCCCCACTGCTAGGTCCCTTTCCCCCTGGCCCCCTTGTGTTCTGACCCAGAGCACCTCAGTCTGCCCTACCTCAGACCCAGTGCTGTTTGCCGAGGATGTGTGCTCTTTGACATAAAGCGCCACACCCCCACCTTTCCTCCCCATTCTATTCCACCTATACAGCCTGTAGCCCTTGATGTTCACCACCTAGTCATGCGTTGGATTCCACCAAGTTTCAGTGAGCCCCACTATACCCTCCTACCTGATTCTGATTCTGAGTTAAATTAACTGCTGAAATCACGTCAGAATAATTGTTTTTAACAACTGACAATAACATTATGAAATTTGGTTTTTGTTGCTGAGTTATATAATAAATAACTCTTTATTACCGTCATAATGATGTCAATCAATGAATGCTGTTCACTTGTGATGTGCTATCCATAATCTGTTGAAGATTTCTTAAATTCCTATTTTACTCTAAAGTGCTGGTTGTCTAATAATTGATGTTGAATGTCAGAGGAACCTGAGGAGCACATGCTTGCAAGATGTTCAGTTTATTGGCTTGCTAGGTCTGTAATTGCAATTTTTGGGATAAATTTGCCACTACTTGGGAATTTCTTAGATTGGCATGGTTATTTCTAAAGTTTCCAAAGACGTTGCAAAGTGTCTGTGATTTATTCTCAGGGAATTAAAGAAAAAAAACAAACTCTACTGCATCTGCCATACAGAGTTTAAAGCAGGTTCTGCCTAGGCCACATATCTAAAATGAAAGGGCAACTTTGATGATTTAGATGCTTTTGATTGATTTTGTTGAATAGTTTGGTCTGTCATATGAAAGACTAAATTTCCTGTCTACAGAACATTTCTTAGAGTAATCTCACTTATCATTTATGCAAGATAAATTTTACAGTATAAGCAAGGTATTTTGAAGGACAGGGTAATTTTTTGTTTTACATGGTTATATTGTCTTTAAGTGAATTATGGATTTTCCTCCTTTCTTTTTTCATAGTTTCATAGTTTCATAGATTTAGGGTCGGAAGGGACCTAGTAGATCTTCTAGCCCGACCCCCCGCCAGGGCGGGAGAACAACAAAACCCCAAAACAAAAACGGGACTCAAATGAGTCCAGCCAGGTAGGCATCCAGCCTCTTCTTAAAGACCCCCAGGGTAGGGGCCAGCACCACTTCCCTTGGAAGTTGGTTCCAGCTCCT
>NW_017729032.1:128436441-128442809 GCF_001723915.1 Gavialis gangeticus
TTCTTGAAGATGGGGACCACATTTGCTACCTTCCAATCATCTGGCACCTGGCCCAAGCACCACGATCGCTCATAGAGCCGTGCCAGGGGCCCTGCAATAACCCCAGCTAGCTCCCTCAACACCCTGGGGTGGAGAGCATCCGGACCCGCTGACTTGAACGCGTCCAGCCCCTCCAGAAGCTCTCTAACCCGGTCCTCCCCAACCTGAGGTCTGAAGGCGATCCCCTCGAGTCCGGCTTCTATCACAGGAGGGAAGTCCCAGTCCCTGAACAAGAATTTTTTAAAATTAATATTTATATTTCAGAGCAATAAATCCTAATGTTGACCTTAATGAGTAATTTGTCTGTAGCTGAAGCATCCAGATGTTGAATGCATTCACATGCACTAATTGCAACACTCTTGCACGTTCAGTATCATAAACTTAAGGAATCTTCCCTGGGGTTCTGCTAAATGTAAAGAAATCTATTGTATGTAATATTTCTTTTGTTTGGAATGAAACTATTGGCTATCAAAACTAGAAAACTCTTTGGGCTTGTCTACACATTGCTCTGCAGCGACGTAATGATGTGCTACATTGCCATATGGCATGCTATGGCAACATAGCTATCATGTGTATCCACAAAGGATTGCCAGCTATGTCACTATAGTGGCGCAAACCTGTACTGCACCATAGCAACTAGGGCTGTGCAAAGGTTCAGTTGCTGATTTGATTCAGCGGAGATTCGGCCCAATTCGGCAGCTGAATCTCCAAATCTGAATTGAATCAAGAGACCCTTTAATCTGCCTGAATCAAATTATATCTCTCTGAATCGATTCGCAGAGATTTGATGATTTGGTCATAGACACAGCTTTAAAAGTTTCTTCTACATACCTCAAGGTACCAGGTGGCTTGTGAATGCTGAGATGCTGGGGTAGATGAAGGGTCCCATGGAGTATGAGGGGGTCCCCAGCACACTTGGCGGTGGACCCAGAAGTGGACAGGAAGTACTTCAAGTCAAGTACTTCCACTTTCAAGTCATACGGGGGAAGTGGGGGGCGTGCTCCTGTGGGATGCTTCATTTGCTGCACCATCGCAGCATTCATGAGCTACGCCTGGTACCTCAAGGTATGTAGAAAAAACATTTAAAGCTGTATCTATGGCCAAATTGCTGACTCTCTGAATCAGCATCAAATCTTCAGATTCGGATTGGGGACAGTAATCCAAATCAACAAATTGAATCACTGTATTCAATCCAAGCCAAATCCGAATCGAATATGGCCCATTTCGCACAACCTTAGTAGCAATGTTGCTGTACAGGAACATGTAGACACTCCCTTTGAGTATTTTCAGGTATTCCTGAATAGCAATAATTTTGTCCCAAACAAAAGGGGAACAAAAAGCAACAGTTCTGCTAATTATAATCCTCTCCAAGAATCACTTCCAGAATTTAGCCATTATCAAGCCCTGCAATAAGATCCTGTTTTTTCAAAAGTAAAATTTTTCATCTACTCTGAAATCTGTTCAAGCCAGTCTGTTATATACAGAAACCTGGGCGTCTTTTGGAATGCACAGCAACCCACAGGACAAAATCCATAATAAAAAACTATTTGATTGTCTTTGTTTCTGTAAATCTTTAGAATATAGAGACTGGTTCTTCTCTTAATTTCAGTGTTTCTAGCTAGTGGAACTCTTCTGATTGCTAATTAGCACAGGTGAGGGAGGAGAATAAAATGTGTAATGTCTCCTTCCTCATTGCAAATTACAAAAAAAAAGAAAAGAAAAGAGAGAGAAATTAAAACCCCTCAACTTTGGGAAAAAGACTCTTCAGTGTCAATAGTAAACACACAGTTACATAATCTATAGAATTTAAGGCAAGAAGAAGGTGTGCAGGTAGTCAAACTATATGAGCTAATAAACAGGCTTATAAATGTCACTATTCCTGTAGTAAAATCTGTAGTTTGCGTTTGGCCATAACATAACTTCCAGAAAGGCAGCCATTCTTGATCTGAAAACAAAGAGCCAATCACTTCACTTTTCTCCTTGTTCTTAATGTTAATCAACCAGTGATTAACATTTCACAGTATATTTACAAAAAAAGAACCCCATGGATCCAAATGGATACAATAAACTCTATTTCCTCTGCTTCTTGGAGCTATATAAGTGCTACTGTGTATCCAGCTGGAAAGGAAAAATAATTGGCAGTCTACCTGAAAGTGTTGTTTAATTGACTCCCGAGTGGAAAAGAATTAAATGAGAGCTTCAGTCCTATATTCTTCATATTTCTACATTTGTATTCCTCTTTTTTTTAACTTTGGCATAGGATCAGCACCCAAAGTAGCACCTCAGGAAAATCTTGAAGTGCTTTACTGAGGATCATCACTAGAATTAAACTGACCAATATTTGATAATCCTGCTAATATTAGTAATACAGCCTCTGGCATTTGTAAACTGTCAGCAAGAAATAGTGAGAACTCCTAAGCTTTAATTCTGGCCCTGAAGCTTCTGTGACCTTCAGTGACTTTGAATAAACCACTAAAACTAGCTGTTTCAATTTCTTATTTTTATATAGGAAAAAACACTAACTTCAAACAATATAATGAATGGCTTTGTGATTTATAGCACTTCGCTGTATATGTGCTAATCATTAGAAGCTATAAAGGTCTTCTGCAGTCAAACTCAGCTCTGTCTTGAACATCAGCTGTTTTATAGCATCAGTTGATGTGAAGTTCTGCCAATCTGTATCAATTGAAAATGTTTTCTGTGAAATGTGTTTTCATGAAAAATATAGCTAGAATGTATACCTCCAGAAAATTCTCATGAATGTTGGAGTAAGACCGTTAAATAGCTTTTATTTTGCCACAGGGAGAAATATTTCAGTTTGACCCTTTAAAAAAATCTAATGTGATGCAGGTAATCCTTTTTGCAGATGATCACAGCCCTTAATGTTGCAGAAGTCAGTTTAAACTAGTTTCAAAATGTTAATGTGCTATAGAGTGTCTTTATATAATGTCTTTCCAGGAAACGAGTTCTTCAAATGTTATTTTCTCAAACCCTAACTTTCTCAGAGTCACTGTGGACATATTCAATAGAAAAATATATATTCAGGAAGTAATACAAAAATCTAAATGTATTTAGTTCTGAATTTTTAAATCAATACCTTTTTCTCAAATAAGTTTTGATTTCAAACAATTCTGAGTTGACAGCTTTTTATCTTCACTTGGTACTCATTATAAACCCAGGTGCATATTACCATAATAGGTGCAAAATAATGGGGCATCAGGTCCCTTATATCTAATAAATAGCAATAGCATTAAGATAAAGTGTACTGATTGCTACAGACTGATGTGATAAGTAGTATCCTTTGGTGATAGAAGATTCATTGCTCTCTACTTCCCTCTTCCCCCACATTTTCCTTCTTCTCTATTTCCAATCACTATTTTAAAAAAATAGTAATATCACTTATGCCTTTGGAAAGCCTCCTTTGTTCTAGCAGTTCTTTTCTGCTGTATTAAGTCGGCATTCCATAAAACAGTACCTCCTGAAACTGAAGTATTGAAGCATGAAAAACAGATTAAGGGTCCAGTTGCGCGCCTGCTGAAGATAGTAGCAAAGCTCTCATGCCCCAAGTAATAAGAGGTAGCAGAGGCAAAAATGGAACAACTGAGATGTGTAGAATATATTCTTAATCTTTTTAGCACCATCAACTTTGTAACTAAAAAATGGAAAAAAAATAGATGTTATTCTGGCTGGTAGGGAGCCAGGGAGTAGCACCTGCTCTCCATTCCAGAAAGCCCAAGACTATTTCATATGAAACCCTTATGAATGCTTGTCACAACTACAAAGCCAAGTCAGTGAACGCGTTTGAGATATTCTTCATTGGTTAAATTGGCAGGGGATACCTTTCAAAGTCATACTTACCTCTTCTTGCTCCTGTCTGTAATAAATGACTATATTCAGAGATTAATCAGATCATTCATAGTGTCTATCTACAGAGACATAGAATATTAGTATTATATTAGTTCAAAATCTATTACTTTTGCATAGCGAACCTTTTAGAAGTTCTTTTAATTTGTCTGAGGAGAGATGCATAGTGGGGAGCTATGTAAATGTACACTAACCCAGGAAACAAGGATATTTTTATGGAGCGTATTTAACAATTGATCATAGGCTTGTTTTCAATTACTGTTAAGATTTGCATTGCACTTGTGCCTACATGCCCCTGCCAGGAACTGGGAGTACATTTTCCTATATACAGAGATATATAGCTAAAGAGGTACAATGTAAATAGTACATTGAAAGGTACAGTTATTATTATTTGTATATTTTTTGAATTTGAAGAGCACTAGTATGAGACCAAGGAAGTTGAGAGAAAAAGATGTCTGTGCTTTATAAGTCTACCAACATGTCCTTTTTGACTGTTTCTATACAGTATCATCCTTAATTGGTGTCATTAAATCACTTGGTAAGGGAAGACTTGAGCTGATTAGTAACTATGCTCAGCAGCATTGCCATGATATTCTATCTTGTTCACACAGCCTATTTATCCTGCAGAAACTTGCAAGTTGTGAATGGTGGGACTTGGGGACTTGGGGATGGTTATAGGGAATGAACACCTGAAAACCCTGAATCATTTAGCTGAAATAAAATGCTTTAGATTAACTACACTTTGGTAAAATGTTAATTGGTCTTAGTTGAATGTAGGCCCAGGGAAAGACTTCAGTTTTGCAAGTACACAATAAAGCAGATGGATGTAGTCAATAGATTTCAGTAGAAAAATTATATATTTCTACACAGCGGCCACATCTACACAAGATGCTGACTGTGCAGTCATTGCTGCACAGTCATTTAGTACTTGTATAAGCAAGTACTAAATGACTGTGCAGTAACTGGAGTTACTGAATAGTACCATTGCCAAATGGCTTTTTTGTGATGCTGACTGTGCAGTAGCCTAAGACTACTGCACAGCAGCATTGCGCCATACTTTCTGCCATGTGATGCTACCGCACAGTAGTCATGGGCTACTACGTAGTCAACATCTCATGTAGACACAGCCAGCATTGGTGTATTCACAACCATGCAGAAAAGTAAATCTTCCTGGTTTAGTTCATAGCAACATCTCTAATTATGCTTGTATGAGTTTTCACATTCTAAGAAGTCATTTAGACTTGTCTATTGCTATGTCAACATTTTATCTTTCATTGGATGGACTGAAATTTAACTTTTCAGTTAAGATTGATATATTTGTTTCTTGAAGTGAAAACTGTTCATCCATTTTAGAGAATGAAAGAAGACAAGAACCTTTTCTCTCCGTACTTGTAGATTATTAATGGCATCTGATAGAAATTTCAAATTTTGTACGGGTATATTCCCTACATGTACTTTTCTGTGAAAGCATTAAAAAAAACCCAGAATTTTTGTATGGCAGACTTTAATTTTATAGGTGTCTTTACATGAATGTATGAATTAGAAAGACATATAGGGAACCCTGCACTCCCATGAGACTGGGTTTTGTACAGTGAGGCTTAGAGTTCCTCCTTCAGTAGCCCTTGATGCTGGTCACTAGAGCTGTGTGAAATTTAAACGGCTGTTTTGTTTTGAAGCTGTTTCGATGAGTTTCAAGCTCAAAACAGCAAAGTCAAAATGAAATGAAAGCTTCAAAACAGATTTGAAATGAAACGAGGGCACGTGAAATGTTTCAAAACATTTTGGCTTTCGAAGCTGGGCTTGCTTGCAGCTGAACAGAAACAAAGGAGAGGGACGGGGAAGAGGGGAGAAGGACTGCTCTGATATTGACATGTGTAGCTGGCCAGTGACTGTGATCCTTCCCTGAGGTCCCTTCCAATCCCAGGAAAGTATCTGGGGGAGGGACAGAAAAACAGCATTAAAAGCATTGTTTGAACTGAGCTTTCTCTGTGCCTCCACACTTACAAGTGTCATGAGTTTTCTATGAACAGTTTGAGGTGGAGTTTCCCAGAAACCACTGTGCCTATCTGCTTGAAACTTAGCACACTTTATGGCCTCATAAGGGACTACCATTCCTGCAGTTTTCATCCTGCTGCACCTTAACACGTACACAAAGTCATAGTTTCATAGTTGGTAGGGTCGGAAGGGACCTGAGCAGATCATCAAGTCCGACCCCCTGCCATGGCAGGAAAGAGTACTGGGGTCAAACGACCCCAGCAAGGTGTTCATCTAACCTCCTCTTAAAAACCCCCAGGGTAGGAGCCAGCACTACTTTGCTTGGAAGTTGGTTCCAGATCCTAGCTGCCCTGACAGTGAAGTAGCGCCTCCTGATGTCTAGCCTGATCTACCCTCTGCTAGCTTGTGACTGTTATTTCTTGTCACTCCTGGTAGTGCTCGGGGAAACAGGGACTCCCTCAATGCCTGCT
>NW_017729032.1:128447809-128459832 GCF_001723915.1 Gavialis gangeticus
AGTCAGCACCTTGAGGTGCAGTTTCCCAGAAACCCCTGCACCTATCTCCTGGAAATCTGGCAGAATTCATGGCCTCAGCAGGAGCTACCATCATTTGAATCAGGAAAGAAATGACAAAGTTATAGGCATTTTTGTGATCCCCCATTATAGCCGGTGGGCGAAACATCGAAACAGTGAAACAGTTTTGACAAAATGAAATGGAACAGTGCTTTGAAACAGCAATATGAAACACTGTCCCTTCGAAATGTTGAAACAGCAGTAAAAATGATATGGCACTGTTTTGCACAATTCTACTGGCCACTGTCAGAGATAAAATACAAGACTGACTACCTTGCTGGTTAGTTCCCATACTGTATTTCTTACATTTTTGTACACTGTGTGTGCTGGAGATAGTTTCTGTGTATAGAGGAGAATATAGGAAGTGTGGTGGTCCAGTCTTACCCCTCCACTTGGTTCTTTGGCGCAGTGTGTTGCTACAAAGAAGCTGAATCCAGGCCACATTTAACTAATGATGAGCTGATCCCTTGCTGCTGCTCTAGCCATCTAATCCACCCCAAGTTTTACTAATGACACACTGATCCCCTCTTGCCCAGACACCCCTGCTTTGTGTGGAGAGCTGTTCTCCACCCCCACCCCGACACTGAAACCTTTGATCACTGTTACCACTGAAATCACTGCTCCAAACTGTAGCTTGCCATGTTTTTCAGTGGCGTATTTTTGGTGGGGCTACAACAGGAGGGCAAGAGAGCAGCCTTTTTGTAGAGCAAGGAGGGCCATGTCAGCAGCAAGGGCCAGTGGCCCACCATTTGTAAAAGGTCACTGCCCCCTGGTGTAGCAGAGGTTCAGTTAGTTCTCTGCTGCCCACCATCTGCAGTCCTCCTTTTCAAAATCCTATATCTGGTATTGTCTCTGTATACCAGTTTGGTGGACTTATTTGAACTAAAATCTTGATAATTCAATGAATACTACATGGCAGATGGTACATCTTAATTTTGAGTTCATAAGCAGGGTAGCAACAAATTGTTTTCATTATTATCTGTAGAAAAAATGACAACTTGAATGGTTCTACACTGTGAACATGTACTCAAAACTGTCTAATATAGTATTGTTCACATGGCATCCAGATTCTTTCCAGGAATCTGTCTTCAATTTTTAAGATAACAAGATGAAAAACAGGAAGTAAAAATTTGCATACATTCATTAGTTAAGCTAAACTGCTGGGCACACCCAATACTTCAGCATGTCTACTGTGAGTTGGTGGCCTCACAGAAAGTACAGTTAGCTTTTCTTTACTGCTCTTTGTAAGGTCTGTGGTTACTTTCCCAGAAATTTTAGACATAACCTCTACATATTGCTAATTAGGAGCCAATCGCCAATTGGATTCCCTCTGCACTGTCCAGCAATTTGTTTTTATTTATGAAGTGATTTGTTTGCTTCATTTCTATAAGAATTTAGTGCAGTTTTATTTAGCCTTTGGATCATCCAATTATTGTGGTGTCAGTGTACACAACACAAAAAAGAAATTAATCATTCACCCATTCCCAATCTTTTGTTTCTTTTGCTGATTGAAGGGTTCAATAAATTACTGTGGTTCATAATGACTATAAAAGTTAAACACTATTTTTATCCATTCAGCTGTGTTTTAAATACAGCATTGGGATCTATCATTCTGTCATGGAGAGAGGCTCTGGAAACACTTGACAACTTATAATCTTTCCTCCTTCACATATTCGTGAGAGAAGAAGATTATGCACGCAAGCAATAACTTTACACATTAATTATTGAGTCAGATATCAGGAAGACCACAGTTCCATGAAAGACAATATACCAAAATACTTTGGATAAAGCTCCAGGGCAAAAATTGTAGGGCACCTATACACATGATAGAGCTCTGCTCTGATGCCTGCTAATTAGTGCTGCGAGTCTGCTGGAGCGTATTAATTACCACACTCCAGCAGCCTCTGCTTCACTTGTATTCAGCATCTCTGTATTTCAGAATGGCAGCAGGGGCACTTTCACTATAGTTTGTCAAGCGAGATGACACCGGCACTCTAATTAGAGTGGCTGTCTGAGGGCTGCTCTAATTAAAGTGTCCCCTCACCCTAGGGCACGTTTTAAGGCCCCTTGGCTTCTAGTAACAATGGAACATATCGCAGTAATATTCCCTTTAACAAGGTATTGGGTGAGAGAATGTGTCTTGCACAAACTCCTGAGTAAGGCACAATATGGTGTTGCTTATCCTGGAGGGAGCACAGAGAGAATGCATGGCAGTAGGCAGTGTCTCATCAGCTATTCAATGGGCATGGGTCAGTGCATGCTTGATATCCATTACAGTGACTCAGATTACTTCATGAAGAGCACCTGCCATGTGTCATAAGCCATGGCCCCATCACTTCCCTGCTTCTTCCTTACTGTTTCTTCCTACAGGGAATAAGCCTGTAGACAGCTGTTTTCATAAAGCTTGGCTTTTGCATAAAGCTAAACAAGGTGGATGCTGGGCTCCCTGTATATTTTCTTTTTTGCCTATTTATGTCGTTCTCCCATGCTGATGCAGACAGTATTGTTCAGGTTTTCATAGGTTGGCTTCTCAAACTTTTTGGACAATATATGTGGACCACAGTGTATCGTTTTCATTAAACATTTGATAGACATCATGAATGTACACTGGAGCTGGATAGGTCCAAGTGCCACTGTTCTTATTTATCATTTTGACTGACTTTGAAATGAATTCAGGCCAGAATAAAAACGGACTGTAGCTGGGAGTCTTCCTTATAACAAACTATTTAGTAGTACTACCATGTAGTATTCATTGAATTATAAAGGCTCAAATCGTGAAAACATAAATATGTTCAGTGCTCAGGCATTTGAGACGTCTTTTGCATTTGAGAAGCAAAACCATCAAAGCTATTCATTTACAATATGAATAAAGCTGTTCATTCAAATATACTTAAACATGATAGCAATGTAGTCTCTTCTCAGTGGTGAACCCCATGAGGTTCCTTCCAGCCTTGCCTTCCTATCATCATGTATTTTTTCATGATCAGAAAAAAGTGCATGCAGACATTTCTTCATCAAAATTTGGGCTTTTTGGGGTAGGGGAGTAGATAAACCCTTTTATTCAGGTAAGGGTGGTGGAGGAGGGGAGGGGACACAGAAGGCTGTTATCAGTCTTTTGCCTTCAAATTCTGCTATTGCAGCTAATGAAAATCCACTAATTCCCAAGTGCCATAATTTGTCTGAAGGGAGAAGGGCAATAAGAAAGGCTTTTCTATTCTTAGGTACCTCAAATTAGACTGCAAGCATTTGTTATTTCAGTCCTCCTATTTGCCAGTATAAACTTGTTCCCTGTTCTGAGCACTCAGTGCGAATGCTACAAGAATCCTTTTGGTTAGGGCTGAGGAGTGAAGTTGGGAGTCCACTTTGCTATTTCTCTGAGCTTAAAGTGCTGTTGGTTAAAGTTTACTATTCACCATATAGGATGTTTATTTAGGAGAGGCAAAACACATCCTCTGTATCAATATATACGGAATAGCAGAATTCAAGAAGAAGGAATTTACTTTTGTGTTTAAAAAAGAAAACTAACAGCACGCCCATAAGCAGGCTTTCATAAGAGCTGAGTTCCAGAGCTATTTCATCTGGCTCTCATGTGCTACCTCCAGTTCAAGATCTTTGTATGTATATTGTGCACATAGCTGTCTAATGTCTGAATAATATTCTGGAAATAAATATATGACTCCCTGATGGTACATCAATTAGTGGGTTAGATACATACCTCTCCTGGAACTCCACAACACTAAAAAGCACCAAAGATTTCATCTTGCTACTGTTATATGAACTAGAAGCACAACATCTACACCCTCCCCAGTAGTACTGATAGGGTTTAGTCCTATATTTCTTAGTGATTTGGCCAGATTTGTTTAAAATGGCTTAGAAGATAGGGTTCATGCATTTGCCTTGCAAGCCTTTTCAACACTTAAATAGATCTTTGTGCATATTGGCAACTGTTTTATACTTGCCATTTCAAATCTTTCTCCATATGGCTGTTATTTTAATTTGATAGTTATTTCCCTTATTGCCTCTAGAGCACAGGTCACTTTAAGCCATAGGAGATGTCTCGACAATGCTTTCTCCACAACCCTTCTTTTTACCTTGAGCATTCAATGCCCTTTCCTTTGCCTTTGAGACTGTTTATGCTTTACATACATATGTTTTACAAAATTCAAACTGCAAAGGAAAAAAAATCTGAAGTCATAATAAAGTAATTTCTCTGTTAATTAACCCTGTTTGCTAAAGACTCTAGAGATGTACAAGACTGGTTTGAATATCTGTCTTGATATTTCAGGGTTTGTATGTTGTTTCCCAATGATTGTTATTCAGGGAGGAAAGGAGGATGCTGAAACTCTGGGTAGTAGACGATGACTTCTCTTCATTATGGGGCAAGACAAAATTTTTACATAATCACAGAATAAATTGTGTTTTATGTGCACATATATATATGGAGAAGAAAATAATTGTATGCATAGCCTTATAGAGAAATACATTTTTTCTTTTTTGTTAATTGCAACTATAAATAAGGTACTGAGAATAGCAGTTAGATATTGGTTTTTATGTTTATTGTTGTGATCTTGTGAGGCAGGGCAGAAGAATGACTCATTTATTTCAGTAGCAGTACTGGTAATGAAGGTTTCAAGAAAAATATTAAATTCTGTCAAGGTGATCTGTCTATGCTGAGGCTTCCTGTTCCTGAGGGGAGGGAAATCTCAATCTATCTGTTTTTGCTAAAATACAATCTGCTCCGTCAGTCACCTGCCACTGTTGTTGCTGGTGATCCCTTTCTTCTTTATAACTTCTGAAAGCCAAACTGTTATTGTACAAGGTGAATAGAACTGACCTCCCTGGCTTTGCCGGTATGATAGATGTACTGTAATTGCTGGAAAGGATGTGACTATTTTTGCTGAGGAAGGAGGGAAGAATCACTTTCTTTTTTAAATAAGCACTTCAGTTTTCTAATGTGTGCACTGGGTGAATTTAACACCATCCTTTTACATGTTATTGATGAGATAATAATACTTAGTTGCTGTTTATTTCAAAGCTAATGTCCCCACTGAGCTTGTCTTCTAACATCTGAATATTATTTCTTGCCCTCCTCTGTGTTCTACAGTTACCTCCCCCATCACTTATGCCTCCCACCTTTTTGCAAAGAAAAATAATGAGTTCTTCTGATTAGTTTACTTAATCCTTCCCACTCCCTTAGCACCAAGCCTCTATAGCCTCACGGTAGGCAAAAGCATAAGGATCAACACAGCAGCAAAACCACCAGTCTTGAAATTGCAATCCCCAAATTAAATTTGTTTTAGTTTGTAGTATAAAGTTAAGTCAGCTTGACTTTCAGCAATGTTCCCTCTCTCCCTCCACTTCCTAAACTTTAAGATGCATCTTTGCTTGATGATAGTCCCTTTTTCCATTATCTGTAGGCACTACATTTACTCCATAATATTATTTTAAAGAGGTTATTCAGCCAGTTAAACCTGGAGCCCTTTCTTACTATTGTCTACCTCCCACCCCCACCCCAAGATGCAAGTTCTATATAATTTCTTGCATTGTTTACCTAAAAACCTTCCGAGCTGTCTCATAAAATCCTTTAAGTGGTTCAGTTCACTTGACTTTGCTAATTCCCTTAATTTCTCAAACTTTCTTGTTCTGAAGTCAAAATCCTAAATTACAGACCTATTTTCTGTTTATCCTTCCATTTAATTTAAACTTAACCAGTGATCCTTCATTCAGAGGCTATTTCCCATGACCAGCTGTTTTATAAACAGTCCTCACTATGGATCAAAAAACTGAAATAGCATAATCTCTCATTGTATTGACTAGTTTGGTGAAGAAACCTGTGAGCTATCACATCTGGAGTATCTGGGACCTGACATCATTAGCAGTTATTTTCCAGTCTACATCTGGGAAGTTAAGGTCTCCCATAATGACACATTTTACCATGGAGTTTCTCACTCTAATATTTTTTTTATTCATACCCATGCCCAACCCTGAGGGTCTATAGGAGACTCATAGCAGAATCTCTTTAAGTAATTTTCCCCAAAGTGACTTTCATCCAAAAAATTTTGCTTTGTCCATGCCATTCCTTCTTATTTCTTTGCAGTCTATTATGAAAGTATCACTAACCTTCTTCATCCATTTTACTTAGTAAAGCTGCTCATATAATCTGTGCCAGAGTTCACACCACTCCATTCATTGAGAAGATTCCTTGTTCTGTGAATTCTCCCACTGCCTGAAAATTTCAAACCTTCCCTCAGTACCAATCCTTGAGCCATCCATTGTTCACCTTTCTATTTTCTAGATCTGCTTTGGTGACAGGCCTTCCAAGTCTCCTTAAGGAATTCTCAAACATGTAGATTTGAGTCTTGTTAAAGAACTTAAGAACATAATAAGTGCTAATGGTCCACTTAGCCCAATATCCTGTCTCTGACAATGGCAGGAGTGGAGCTTTAGAGGGAGAGCAATGAACTGGATATATCTAAAGTAACCTATTCATCGCCTTTCTTGGCATCAACCATTATTTGTTTAGAGATGCTAGAGGAAACATCTTTAACCTTTTTGTTCAACTGCTATTAATAGATCTATCTTCTGTACATTTGTCTAGTCTCTTTTTTACCCGGCTATGCTATCTGCCTCTACCACTTAGTGTGACAATGAATTCCACAAATTGTTACACATTGCATAAAGAAGTACTTTCTCTTGTTAATTTTAAACTTGTCTCCTACTTCTTTCAGTGAGTGCCCCCTAGTTCTAGTAGGCTAGGACTTGGTGAGTAACAATTCTATGTTCACTTTGTCCACACCCTTCATCATTTTATATCTCTATCATATGCCTCTTCAGTTTTCTCGTTTCCAAACTGAAGAGTCCTAGCCATCTAAGGACTCATTTTGGTTACTTTTCTCCTTATCTTTTCAAATTCTACTACATCTTCTTAGAGATGCAGAGACCAAAACTGTACACTGTATTCAAGATGTGGGCACACCATGGATTTGTATAATGGCATAATGATGTTCTCAATTTTGTTTTCAATTTCTTTCTAATAATGCTCAACATTTTATAAGCTTCTTTGGTCACCACTGTATACTGAATTGGTGCTTTTAGAGAACTAACTACAGTGACCCCAAGGTATCTTCTCTGAGTCATAACAGCTAGATCAGAACCCAGCACTGTGTACTTATAGTTGATGTTATTTTTCCCCACAGGCATTACCTTTCATATTGTCAACACCGAATTTCATCTTCCATTTCTTTTGCCCGCTCCCTCAGCTTGGTGAAATCTTTCTGTAACTCCTTTGGATCAGCTTGGAACTTGATTACCCAGAATAATTCAGTATCCTCTATAAACTTGGAGATTTCACTGTGCACTTCCATTTCCACATCATTGAAGAAACTGTTGAACAAAATTGGGCCTAGCACAAATTCCTGTGTGACCCCACTTTTGACCTCCCTCCATCCTGAAAGGTAACCATTTAGCTCTACTCTTGCTTCCTATCTTTTACCCAGTTCTCAGGTCACAAAAGAACCTTCCCTCCAATCCTGTGGCAACTCAGGTTTTTTAAAAGTGTTTGGTAAGGAACCTTGTCAAAAGCTTTTTGAAAGTCCAAGTATATAATATGTCAGCTGGCTGCCACAGGCTTGCTAACAACCTCAAAGAATCCAGCAGATTGGTGAGGCAAGATTTTCCTTTGCAAAAACCATGCTGACTATTCTCCAGCAGATCATATTTGTCCATGTGACTGCTGATTTTATTCCTTATTATAGATTGTATCAACTTGCCAGAGATAGAAATGAGACTCACTGGGCACATCTACATGAGATGCTTACTGTACATTGGCCTAGTAACACTGCACAGCAGAGTGTCACGGCACAAACTGTGCTAATAGCCTACTGCTCAGTGTTATCAAGCTAATGCATAGTAAGCATCACTAATTAACCATGTGCCAGTGCTAATGCACAGTAACTGTAGGTACAGTGCATTTAGTTTGTCCTTTATTAAGTAAGTAGTAAACTAAATGCACAGTATCTAAGGCACATTAATAAACATGTAGACATGCCCACTGATCTGTAGTTCCTGGGATCACCTCTAGAGCCCTTCTAATCTTCCTTCTGTCTGCAGTCTTCTGTTCTCACAGTGTCTCCTATATACCAGTATACCATTTTAATTCCTCCTTGGGCTTTGATCTCTGGCTGTCTTTGTGGTGGGCCAGTAGTGGGTGTCCCTGCACTGAGCCACCCACCTCACTGTGCCGGACCAGCTTCCAGGATCTGGATGCCTCCCTGGGGTGCCTCATGTCTGGCCGACCTCTTTCCTGCAGCATACCTGCTAGCCTGGGGGTAACACTGCCACAACCCAGGGTCTGGCCTGATCCTGGCACTGTGCCCCCTGGGAAACACAGACCTAGTAGTTCTTGAGGGTACTTGACCCTCTCCAAGAACTTAGGGTGCTTCCCTCAGACTAAAGCACAAATAGTGGTCTCCCTTAGTCAGCCAAGCCAAGGGGACCCCAAGGCATAATTTAGCTCTTCTCCCAATAAGTCTCCCATACTAGGTACAAAGGAGAACTTCTTTGGTTACAAGGAGTAGGTTTGGAATAGGATACAGGGTAGAGTGATATCAGAGAAATCCCATAGAGCAATCTGGCGTGACTGGGTAGCCTTTGATCATGCATCTGAGTTACTGCAAACTATATATCTAGTTAGATCTCAGGTAGTTTACTCATGAGTGTCATCCAGAGGCAGGTGGAGATTCCCTCTGGAGGCAGGCAGTTCACTGATCATGAGTTTCAAGAGAGAGAGCAAGTTTCAGATGGTCCAGCTCTTCTTTCTCTGAGTTTTCATCATGGCTACTGCCCCTCCTCCTGGGCAGTCCTTAACTTATATAGCCCTTATGACCTCATTTACCTGGTCTAATGGACACCAGCACCTGTTGGCTGCCAGCCAGCCAATTAGAAATGCATCACTGGTTGCTTTTAAAATGATAAAAACATAAGAATTGACATGCATTGGGTCAGAAGTTGCTCAGTACCCTGTGTCACATAGTGGGAGAGAATGGATGCTGAAAGAGAGAGTGAACTGGGTATGACCAAGGGGTTTTTTCCTCACTGTTCCTCTCCTACTTACAGCCTTCAACATTTAAGGTCTAGGAAATCCTGATTCAGAGGTTGTACCTCTAACTCCCATGATCAATAGCCACTGTTGAATGTTTCCTCCAAGAATTGTCCAAATCCCTTGTTGAATCTGCTAAGCCTTCAGGTTCCACAACATCTTGTGGCAATGAGTTCCATATTTTAATTACATACTGTATGAAAAAGAAGTTTCTTTTGTATTTTCGAGGTGTCCAAATTCTCCTGCTTAACAGACTTTGGGGGAATTCTGGTGGATTGTAGGTGTCTGTTTCTTAGAGAGTTTGTGAGGACAAGTCATATATTATGTAACCTTAGACCTTTCTAGCTCTCTCTTCAGGCTTCTCACACCATCCTACAGAATCCAAATGAACTTTTTTTCTTAGTTTTTACCACTATGTCACCATTTCTTTTATATTTCCCTTTCAGCATCTAAACTGATGCTCCCCACCTATTGATTCCCTTCTGGCATCTCCCCCCGCCCCCCTTTGTGTCCAGCACATGAGATGGAGTCAGCCTCCCCACCTATTGTCACTGTTTCAGCTTTTTTTAGTGTATTTCCCTCAGGGAGAACAAATAAGGGGTGCTTCTCAAAAGGTTGGAATAAGGCACAGCTGGATGGGAAATCTAGAAGTGGCACTACTGTGCTGGATTGCAACCACATTTCCAGGAAAAAGGCAAAAGGCACAAAAGCAAGTTATGCAGTGGGAGAGAATGGATGCGTTGCAGAGTGGGAGAGACTAAAACAGAACGGAGATTTCTGATGTAGTTCCTTCTCACAGAGAGGTTGGGCCTCTGCAGGATGTCAGACTCTAGCTCTCAAGACTGCTTTCAAGTATCACGCTGCTAGCAACCAGTTCAGAGCTGATCTAAAGAGTTCTGTATTTAAGCAACTTAAAACACTGGTTCATGTTCAAAACAAAACAAAACAAAACAGATACTGTACTTCAGAAGATTTGTGCTGTATTTGCAATAAAAGGACTGGTTGCAAACTTATTTTTTGCTTGATTAGCACAGACATTGTTCAGGTGTTTGAGGAGCAGTTTGATCCTATAAGATGATCAATGGGGGGCTTAGCAGATGTTATTTAATAACTCTTGACTGGCAGTCTCTTTATGACTGTTTAGTCCTCTTGTATCTTGTACCTGCAACAAAAATGAAGTAACTAAAGTTGAAACCAAAACAGAATAAAGCCAAAGGAATATGTCACATTCACAAGATAAAAGTCTGCTTTCTAAAAGCTGCTACAGCCATTCCCTTTAATTCCTTCATTACACATTCTGTTCTTTTAAGAACACTACCTTCCAGAGTCAACCTTTTCAAGCATCAAAAGAAATATTATTTCAAGAATAATTGCACTTGGGGCTAAAGAATTTGGCAGCTGTGAGGTAGCACCCTTATATTAGGTGGTGGTGCAACAGTCTAATAATGAGAGGTTAGTGCACAATCTGGTGGGCTAGCTACAAAAGATGAAATTTGCTTAGAAGTGGTGGTTAAGGGCATTTTAGCTTGGAACAAGTCAACAGATTATACAATTTGTATTTAATGCCTTTCATTTCAGGGAAAAATATCTTGTAGAGGTGAAAGGTAATCAATAAGTAGATACCATGTGATGTCATCTGTTGCCATGGATTCTGAGCTCTGCAGTGTGCTATCTGCAAGTAATATTGATGGTTGCTGTGCAATCCAATCGGTGCATATTGTTGTTTCATTATTATACATCTTTATAATCTTGGCTTATACTTCAATGACAAAAGTGTCCAGGAATTTAAACATTTTAATAGGTATCCTTATATTACAACTCTAAAAAATCTTGGAAATTTACTACCTAATGAATAACAAGCTTCAGCAGGAAGTGAACGAGGTTAACATTTTGGTGATTAAACTTCCACAAAGCAGTTGACATTTTCTAGTAAATTACTCTGCAAATTAAATATCCCTGTGGAATTAATGGTATGACTCATTACATGACAGATCATGTAAAAAAAACCAAACAGGTAAGCAGTCAATCCTCTGTATGATGAAGTAATCAAATGTATTAAACTGTAAAGGACTCCAGGGCAATCCAACAATGTCCTTGTGTGTCATAGGTATTTTCCTGTAGTTTTAAACATCTAATCACTTTTTCTTAGATTGTACCTGTTTATTAAATTTGTTTCTTTTCTAGAAAATATTTTTTATGGCAGCTTATGCTAATTATCAGCCATTGCAACTGACTGAACAGGAAATGAGCCTTAGTTTTCCTGACAGTTGTCAAGGTGAAGCAAAAATATTTTGTGTCATGTCCTTTAAATCAAATCAAATCAAATATTTCATTTTTCCCATTTCTACAGAACAGGTATTAGTTTTAGTGGAATGTAATCTACTCTTTACTTGATTTATTGACATTTCCTTACATAGTTTTTCTTCATAACGCCCTTTGTTGGAAACATTTTGGAGAGAAAGAGTAAAAGATAGATAGGAGTTCACACAACAGATGAAGGAGGTAACCAGGAGTGGTGGGATAGTGGGGTTGACTTGTAGGACCAGAAAGCACCGATTGAGAAAACATTTCTAAAGAAAGGATACTTGATAAATAAATCAAAATTTAAAAAGAGAAGTGAGGCTGGTGGAAAAAAGAGGAGCCATTTCTAGTGGGAGAAGCAGAAAAATAAGGAAAGACAAAAAATGGTTAATACTGAGTTACTTTCCATTCTGCCCTTAGAGTGGAAGTTAACTCAAACACTACCTTTCCTTTTCCACCACCTCTGTCTTCTCTGTATTTATGAAGTGCCTTATGACACCCTCTTTTTTTCTTCTTTTTCACAGATGTCTCCTCTGGACCCTCTCCATGTTGTCCACATCCCTCCTGA
>NW_017729032.1:128464832-128466308 GCF_001723915.1 Gavialis gangeticus
TATGAAGTGCCTTATGACACCCTCTTTTTTTCTTCTTTTTCACAGATGTCTCCTCTGTGGGATAGTTTTGATTGTCACTTTCTCTAAAACTAATTGCCCCAATGATTGTTATTGGCTCCATAATTGTAATAAATGGATTTGTAAGGGTGTACCCCAGAGCAGAAATTCTAGAAAGGTTTCTTACAAAAAAACCCAAAATGTATGGCTAGAAATCTCTGTTTTGTGGTGTACAGTTTGATGAATGCTTCAGTGGCGCTCAGTAGAAAATTCTCTCTCTCTTGCTGTATAACAACACAATTGCAGCCTTCAAGAAGTACAGCCTCAAAGTGCTGCTACTGAGAGCAGACAGATGGAGGAGGCATGCAGTCTTGATGATGATAGCAGATGTCAACAAGTTAACAATCTGAAAAGCAAGCTAACAGCGCAGCGGTGGTTCTTCCTCAAATATTAAAAAAAAAAAGACAAAGACAGCAACAAAAAAAGACATTGAAAAGAAGATACAAATCGGCACTACTGATCAGCAAGAGCTGTGAAAGACGCTCTGATGCTGAATCTGTGGAGTAGTGCTGTTGAATGGATTTGTCGAGAGAAGAAAAAGTTGTACTTCCCTATTAGTCTATCACAAAGGAAAAGAGCTTACCTCAAATGGCATATGCCGACTGTGCAATTAGGCTGCCAGTCACACTCTCTGTATAAACTAAAACAAGGTGCTAGTCTCAACTCTTTACAATTAAGGTTGCATAACACTTTCTGTTATAACTTCCAGTTTTCAACTGAGCATATCTTTCTAAAACTTTAACTATTCAGGCTAAAATATCCTTTGTTTGGCATCTTCCCAAGGACATTGTTTTTAAAATTCTGAGTAAAAATGTCACTGACATTTTTGAAAGAGAGAGAATTTTCAGTAAACTTTTCTTATTATTATAAAACTATTCTCTTCAGGAAAAAAAAATCTCTCGCACACGTGCAGCTTGTTCCCCACACTCCCCACCCACAGTCCCCTGGGCCCTGCTGGGGCCCCGCAGCTACCAGGGCTACAGGGCCAGGGATACAGGTCCACAGCTTCCTGCCCCCCTGCAGCAGCACCTGAGCCCCAACTGTAGGCCACCAGAGGTGGTGGCTGCTGCAGCCCCAGCAGGGAGTGCAGCACAGAGCCTGGCTCCCCTTTCCTTATGGGTAGCACAGCTGGAGCAGAGCCCATCGGAGGGGTGGGGCTGCCTGCTGTGCGCTTGGGCTCCCCACCCTGCTGCCCTGTCCCTGGGGCCTCTGCAGCTCAGTGGGTAGGACCCGGTGCAGCAGGACAGAGCAGGACTGGGTAGGGAAGTTCAGTGCCACTACCATGAGCCCTTTGCTGCCATGGCAAGGTGCCCCCTGCCCACGCAGCAGCAGCAGAGGTGGCAGTGTGGAGCTGTGCCTCCTGTTGCTGCCAGGTGGGCAGGGGGTGTTGCATAAATTGCTGATTTTATCCCCTGGAGG
>NW_017729032.1:128466319-128482501 GCF_001723915.1 Gavialis gangeticus
ACAAAGAAGCATAGAGAAAAGTATCTATTTTCGCTACAGGGGCACCTTGCCATGGCAGTGCAGGGTTTGTACTGGTGGTACCGAGCTTCCCTGCCTACCCTGCCATGCTGGGTGCTTCCCACTGGGCTCCAAAGAAACCAAGGGGAGGGGGAAACCTGCAGTGGGCAGCCCACACCCACCCCTGCCCCATGCACAAATCTGGGGGGCACATGCCACTCATGCCCCCCTATGGAGTACATACTGTGGCAGGGAGCCAGCCCTCCCCACCCCCCCAACTCCTTGGATGAGCTGACCACAGCCCCATCCCACTCCCCACCTGGGCCCTGTGGCCACACATGGCGCTGGGCCCCAAGCCCCACATGTTGGCCAAGTTGGCCAGTAGTGCCAGCCCCAGGCCTAGCCCTGCCCAACTTGAATTAAAAACCAGAAAGAATGAGTGATATATTAAAAATCAGGAGCCCAAAAGAATAAAAAAGATACTTATAGCAATGTGGAATGTTGAGAAATTGTTTTAGCTTTATTAAGGCTATGTGCATTTATTCTGATGTCAGTTTGATTTAACCAAGGTACTGTCTGGAACACTGATGCCCTTACCCATGTGTTTGTGTATTCTTATGTCAGTCATGTTGTAAACTACTTCTTTTTGTGTGGTGCTTTTAGGCTTCTTTTCTTTTTCCTGTTTTTCTTTTCTACTTATTGATTTCAAATACAAGTAGTGTTTTCTTAATCAGAATCACAGAATGCATTTCCCCTGCTACTACAGTTGTCCTTTTTAGGGGAGCTACATCTACTGGACTATATCTGAAGGGCACCTCTCTTGTACTGAATTTGTTGGGGGAAGGAAAAGGTATTTGTTTAATGTATTGTGTTGATTCCTCATACATTGGAACTCAGCATCTCCATTCTGCTTAAATGTGTCTGACTTTGACTACCTCACTGTGTGGCTCAAAGGAGGTTTTTAAAACAATTCCCCAAGTGGGAAGGAGAAAATATTTACATTTGGGGAGAACAAGAAAAGTTACCAAGAGTAGAGAATATTCAGAGAGGTGAGTAAATGAAAAACCATAAAAACTGTAAAAGAAAACCATAAAAACTGTTGTCTTTTCAGAGTAGTGTTTATTTTAGCTAAGTAAAGAAGCATATTGTATAGTTAAACATGACTGCAAATTGAACTCCTGCTAATGAACTATTTCCAGTTCCTAGATTACAATAATTTGGCCTTTGCCATAGAATTCTTTTTATACCCAGCAGTGTCTTTGCTTCTCTTTCATAACATGTTCTTTTTATAACATCTCTTGATTTTATTGAAGACTCTGGTACAGAATGCAGAACTTGAATCTCCCATCTTTACTGGCCTTCTACTCTTTCACTTTTGTGTAAAGGGAGCTGGATGTTTGGTGTTTTGAATACTTTAGAAGCATCAGTAACTCCAGGTCATGCTGAATACAACTATGAAGTATTTGTTCTAGAAAATGAGAAGGAAAAACCTTCCATGCACAGCACTGCATGGATGGTTTGGTACATTCTAGGAAGTTTTCACTTTCCATCATAGAATTGCCTGTGGAAAACTGCCAGTCAGGATACAGGTCCAATCATCTGATCATGTATAAAACTAAGCTCCCTCCAGCGTAGCATTCATCAGGAGCACATTATGGATATCAGTAACAAAACTTGATCTGTTGTGATGAATACCATGTACATCATTCTGTCTTAGGTTACACATAAGCATTTTGGGACTATAAACTGGATTCTGGTGTTTTGCTTTCTTTACTAATGCAGAAGATGTGTACCTTACTGACTAACTAAGTCAGAGATGCATAACATAAGCTTTTATAAGCAGTGGCTTACCTTGTCTGATGCTGTGATGGTCTCATGAAGTAAGAGGCTGCTTACAAAAGTTTGTGCCATGAATCTCTAATTTAATCAGTCTATAAGGTGCAAATTTACCCTGTCTTCTGCCTGACTTCAAACTAACATGGCTAGCTGCCTCTCTTTTCAGTGATGTGACAGGATTGAACATCACTTCAGTGAAGAAGGGACTGCTTCAACCCAAGAACTTTTAATGAACTCCCCATACTGAACGTTTTTTCTGGTAGTCCTTCCGTACGCAGCAAAGAAGTGCAACACTTGATCTCAAGCTGTGGCATCTGAAATTTTAGGCATATCAGAGTCCACCTGAACTCTACTGAAGTCTGTTTCTGAAGCACTGGTGAAGTGGGTAAACTATCCCTTTACCTGACACGCTAAGAGAATAACCTTGTTTACAAGTATCAGCAGAAAGTTGCTTCTCAATAGTTCAGCATTTGCATGAGGAAGAATTAATTCCCAGGCTTTCAGATCTCAGATGAGATGAAGTGTCATTAAGATGCTTATAGCCTTTTTTGTCAACATAGGAAAGTGTGGTGTTCTGTGCATCTGGACAGAATATAATTGAGAAGTGGGATTCAGTAAACAAATTTAGCACATTTTACATTTTTCCCCAAAAGGTCAACAGATTATCTTCCTTTCTCCCTATGTTTGTAAGCACCTCTTATGTGTGCAAGAGCATCCTTATCAGAAACCCCTTAAGAAGAAAAAGTGTTTGATTATGCCTTGGTAATGAAAACTAGCAAATCCCAAAACGGAATGATTGGTGACTTAAAAACAGTCAATATGCAGCAATCTTAGAGCTCAGCAAAAACATTAAGAAATTTACAAAATTTCATTTAAAATTTGCTTCACAAAGGAAGCAAATCTTATTTAATTTCATCAGTTTTGTGCTACTTTTATGTGCGTTTTGCATTTGCATTCTAGGATATAAGCTTGCTCATTTCATGGAAACAGAAAATTTTAAACAAAAATTAAAAAGCGTTCCCAGAAAGCAAATAATAAACTTGTAAATAAGGGCGTGTACCTGGAACTTGAGCTGAAGTCATCTATTCAGTAAACATAAACAGTAGCTCCACTCAAAATTAACAAATAAAGCTTGGATTTCAAATATTCATTAAAAAAATCTTGTGAACGCTTTTTTTAGAAATTGCCTATTACATTTCAAATAACAGATTAAGAATCTAATAATGTTGTTTTTCAGAGGCATATCAAGTAGAAATAAGCTTTAAAAACTTATTTAAAAAAGAAAGGTTTACTTAAATCTAAATAGTAATGCATAATATTTTTCTTTGTTTCTTCCAAAGCAGAAGAATGGGTTTGTTTTGTTTGTTTGTTTTTCTCTAAATAAAGATAATCTAATCATGGTACTTACATGCCTCCAAGTTCTATTTGTATTGTCAAAGACTTTCTGGGGTCTTGAGTTTCTTTACACAACTTTCCAGGAGTAAATTAACATTTATTTTCTGTTGACCAAATTTTGAAGTAATTGCTCATTTTTATTCTGTCCTTAGACAGACCAAACTTCCCTTCATTCAATGAAAACACATCAGTGGTACTGAAGTAGGCCTTTTCATCCAGAGGTTTGCAAAGACCTGCTACACCCCACTGCAGTCTACACAAAGTATGTAATTATTATACTCCATTTGCTTCTTCTGCTCCCTGGTTCACTTCTAGAGGGCCAAAAACCATCATCCTACTCATCTGCCCCTGCTCTTCATGTGCCAGACAAAAATGGGATGGTAAGCATCTTTGGTGAAGGAGCTACACTTGCTTTCAGGTTCCCTGTCTCTGGTATGCTTGACAGCTGAGGCATATTCATCACTCTGTTTGTGGGTGTGAACAGAACAGAAATTGGTGAATGGACATGCTTCTCAGTGGCATATATACGACCACTGAAAAAGTAATATAGATATATCCATAGGGTCCCATTGATAGCAAGGTGGAGCCATGGTCCCACTTGTGCACAATGGAGTCACAGGCTTTACCTAGGATACTGTATCCCACCCCCTATCATAGTGTGCTACCAGGAGCAAAGTTGTGGCACTGTCACGATTCACTACCCTTCACTTTCCACATCCACTGATGCATTGGCAACAAATTGTGCTGGATGGGAGTCATTCCTATCAGGATGTCATGACTCTAAACTAGCAGTTGTGGAAAAGGAATAGGAACAAATTCTTGTTGAAGTAGGAGAGGTGCCAGCCTCTTCCCAGTGTGTGGGGCTGGGCTGGGAGGCTGCAGCCCTCCCAGTGCCACTGCTGCCCATCTGCCCCATGCAGCTGAGCCTGCCCCACTCCCGCCAGCTTTGAGCCCAGCCCCAGCCTAGCTCTTTCCACCAGCAAGAGTCTGGTGCTGCCCCTGCCAGGAGCACCACACCTTTGTAGGCTTATCTACATGGGGTGTGTGGCAGTGGTGCTGGGAGGGGTGTTGATGGGGGCACTAAGGCAAATTTTGGGGTGGCTACACTCTCCCCCTAGCACTGCCTCTGCCCAGAAGTAACACTGTGCATTTTAATGGCTTCTCTTTGTTCATCCCACTATCCTTGCCTCAATTTTTAATTAAATTTGACCAAACTTTCTGGTGCTGCAAGAGCCTCTTGGAATAGTTCATTAACTGAGTTGCCATAATAAGAAACCGGAATCTGTTCTACTGTGTTGTGCTGCACAAATTTGAATGTCAATATTTTTCTCCCCTTGCCCCACCCCCAGGAATACTCAGGGCAAAGATTGATGATATTTTCCAAGTCTGGAGTAGTTTATGAGGACTCTGCCCAGTTCAGACTATGCTCCTGGACAAAAAACTAGAGAGGAGTATATGAGTATTGCTTGGGCATGCAAGGATGAAATCAAGAAGGCCAAAGTGCAATTAGAGTTTCAGCTAGCAAGGGGTGTGAAAGGTAGCAAGAAGGGTTTCTACAAGTATGTCAGCAACAAAAGGAAGATCAGCAGGGATCCTGGTTTTCTCTGATAAAAAAAAAAAAAATCCCCAGTTTTTGGATTAAAAAAAGGAATCTCAAATCCACATTTCTCCATGATTTAAAATAAAATATCACAAATATATACATACGTATATAGTGATGTTTCATTTTAATCATGGGGAAATGTGAATTTTTTGTTTTTTACTTTTCTAATCTGAAAATTGGGGATTTTTTTTTATCAGAGAAAACTAGGATCCCTGAAGATCAGAGGAAGTGTAGGCCCCTTACTAAGGGCCGAAAGCAACCTAGTGACAGATGATGTGGAAAAGGGTGAAGTACTCAATGCCTTTTCAATTCAGCCTTCACAAGCAAGGTCAGCTCCTGGACTATGGCACCTGGCAGCACAGTTTGGGTTGGCAATGAACAGCCAGCAGTTGTAAAAGAACAGGTTAAGGACTATTTAGAAAAACTGGCTATGTACAAGTCCCTAGGACTGGATGTGATGCACCCGAGGTTGCTGAGGGAGTTGGCTGACATGATTGCAGAGCTGCTGGCCATTATCTTTGAAAGCTTGTGGTGATAGGGAGAGGTCCCAGAAAATTGGAAAAGGAAAAATATAGTGCCTATGTTTAAGAAAGGGAAGGAGAATTCAGAAAACTACAGACTGGTCAGCCTCACCTGAAAATGTCATGAAGCAGGTCCTCAAGCAATCCATTTCTAAGCACTTGAAGAAGGAAGTGATTAGGATCAGTCAGCTTGGATTCACCAAGGGCAAGTCAAGCCTGACCAACCTGATTGCCTTCTGTGATGAGATGGCTGGTTCTGTGGATGCGGGGAGAGCAGTGGACATGACATATCTTGAATTTAGCAAGGCTTTTGATATGGTCTCCCACAATATTCTTACAGGCAAGCTAAGGAAGTATAGATTGGATGAATGGACTGGGTTGTTGGGCTCAGAGGGTAGTAGTCAATGGCTCAATGTCTAGTTCACAGCCAGTGTCAAGTGGAATGCCCCAGGGGTTAGTCCCAGGGCCATTTTTTTGATATCTTCATCAACTATCTGGAATGTATGATGGAGTTCACTCTTACCAAGTTTGCAAATGACACAAAGCTGGGCAGAATAATAGTTAGGCTAGAGGGTAGGGTGAAGATTCAGAGTGACCTAGGCAAATTGGAAGATTGAACCAAAAGATACCTCATGAAGTTCAATAAGGACAAGTGCAAAAACCTGCACTTAGTATGGAACAATCCCATGCACATCTGGAGTACCAGTGGCGATGCATAGGGAGTACATGGGGGATAGATCCATCCTACAAAGAGGATGGATCTAGACTGTTCTTAGCGGTGGCAGATGACAGGACAAGGAGCAATGATCTCAAGTTGCAGCAAGGATTTTTAGGTTGGATATTAGGAAAAACTTCTTCATAATAATTTATTGGCACCCCCAAAAATTGTTAATTTGTTTACTGCCAAAGGTAACTTTAATAATTATGACTTTTTTTTAGAATCATGAGACCACTGAATCAGGTCTTTGACAGCCACCACAGCCTTTTGGATAAATAAGACCTGTTATGTCTAGATAAGAGCTACCCTGCAAACTTGGGAAGAAACTCCTGAGATGCTCCATCCTGGCTATGTCTACATGTATGCCCAACTGGTTATTGCACAATCATTTAGTACTTGGTACTACAGACTGCAGGGTAACTGTGCAGTCCTGGCAGTGCATGGTCATTTTCAACCTTACTGCACAGTAGCAACAAGCTACTGCACTGTAGCTCATTGCTACTGAGCAGTAGCATCAGCATAACCATTTGTGCCGCTGATGCTATGTCACCATAGCAATGAGCTACATTGTTGTAGCATCTCATGTAGGTGCGCCTACTGAGAGGAACACATTCCCCATACTCTATTTTGGCAAACACTACATCCCCTCTCTTCATTCCCTTTGACAATTGCCCCTTTCTTACTCTGGGTCCTGTAACCTGCTGTGACTTTATTTACCTTCCTTTCTCCATCTTTTCTCCTTCCTTTGCAACCACCTATTTCACTATTCTCTGTAACATTCTGGTTCCCCAAACAATTTCTGCTCATCTTGCCCCTCCTCTACTTTTCCACCTCATGAAAACTTCTTATCCATTTTTATTTTTTGGAAGTCGATTCTGATGGCAAGTCAAGTCATCAGCTCTAGCAGATGTTATCAAGCACCCTGAGTAACAACAAAATAGCATATTCCAATGAGTAATACTTTATGATGCTACAGTTGAGCGGACGATACCAAGTGGTAGAAGGCTGCTTCATCTTACAGGCACAATGCTCTTTTGAACATCCCTTTCCTGTTCCAACTATTCTTAAGGGACTGTTCCTTCTCATCCTTATCATAGGGTGGTATGTCTTCACTACAGTTTATGCTTGGGCCAGTAACCAATATTGCAACTTGGTCCCAAATATTTTATGTAAGACCAAATTAATCAATTCAATTTCTTGTTTTTAGTTTAAACAGTGAGTTCAGGAAAAAAAAAACCTTGCAGATAAAAAATGTGTTGATAGAGAAAGATAAATTTTCTGGGGAAAAAAGGGTTTTTTTATTTACTGTTCCTTTTTTACAGTGAAAGTCACTGCTCTGAACCTTCTGACATTTTTGCTAGCAGTGAAAGGACAAAAATATTTTATTCTACAAATTATATAGTTTTAGCACATGATTTTAAAGAAAAACTAGGTATATAAAAGGAACTTTCAATCATGCTCTCTAGGCAGCTGGAAATTGGTTTGAATGCATGCAGGGTAATGGTCACAGCCATTTACTGAAAACTCCCCAGATATAATCTAACTATAGGCATTGCTTGCTTCAGTTGTGCTTTCACAACAGGAAATGAAAAAGGGTGCATAGTATGTGGTGGGTAAAATTAAAAGGGCTGTACTAAAAAGAATTTGTGCCCACTAGTCAAGTTCTTTTTGGAGCATGTGTTTTTCTCTTATGTGCAAGTGATCAAAGTGCCACCTACAAGTTTATGTGAATGTAAAGGTCTGCCCACTTTAGGGAACATCTGTGTATTACAGCACTTATGCTAAAAATAGTTCTATGCATTGGAATACATAGGTGTTGTGCATTCCTTTGTCACATGTTAATTAAATGGAGAAATGAGATCTGATTCCCAGTCCCAACAGTCATGCCTTCTGCCATGCTATACAGGAAGTTCAAAGGTGGGTGCCAGCAGCTTGACATGTGGGGTGCAGACATGGTCGTGCAAAGCATTGTGAAAAGGGGAAACAGATAGGCTTCCCCCACATGCTAGGTACACACTATAAATGCAATATATTTCATAGTTTTAGGGGCTGGAAGGGACCTTACAGATGATTGGGTCCAGCCCCTTAAGGGGCCTTAGACACGTACATGCGTATGTATAAGGTTAGCTGAAAGCAAGTTGGAATTCAAAAAGATTTGAGCACAAATAAGGCACCCAACTGAGATGGTTGCCAGGCATATTAAGAATATGCCTAATTTATACACCTTGTCATGATACTCTTGAAGTCAGTCTTGCCAGAGTCTGATTGGCTCCTCTGTGCTGAACCTCAGCATAAATATGCATATAAGTATGCTTGTGGTTTCTGATGCACTTATACGCTTTAAGTTGTACTTCCTAATTGCCAGTCCAAGTGCCAATTCTGAAGGAGGCATGGGTTGTTTTTCCATAATGGTAAGTTTGGTTTGACTGCTTGTGGGAGTCTGTTTAGTCTGTCCAGACACGAGACTTTGCTACTGGCTGTATAAGGCTAACCAGTATAACTAACATAATGCATGTGTCCTTGCCTTTCTAATAGAGGCATCTCCTTGAAACGATTTACAACTGCAGTAATTGTTTCTGCAAGCTAAAAGGATGTAGGAAGTATGTCAAGTTCATGCCTTCAGAGTTATAACTAGAGTGACAATGAACTTTTCTAAAGCATTTGAAACTGTCCTTGAAGTCCACAGACATGTAGCAACCATAAGTAATAAAACTATCATATCTCATGCTGAGAGACAGATTATAATATCAATTTATATTTTATGCGTAAAATATAAAGGCAGTTGCCTTTTTTTGTGAGAAATCTCCTATGCAGATGCTTTTTTTCCCAGCAGGGTGAAGAAATCTACCAAAACAGCATAAGTCCAGGAGAGAAAAAATACCTCAGATACCCTTCTTCTGTTGTACTTATAGGGCATGTCCAGATGAGCACACACATGCACTTTGCAGCAGCTCAAAGGCTTTTGAGGTGCTGCAAAATGCACGCAAAAAAGTTTTCCATGCTGCATAGTGGGAAATCCCAGTATCAAAAGAAAAAAAGTCTAAAAAAACCCAGGGTGGTACAAGTGGTACAAGTGGCTGTAGCAGGTGCTGCCTGAAACTGGAGCCTGGTCAACCAGAGCTATTGTCTGGCTGCCAGTCAGGCTCCGTGCACCTGGATCAGCACTGCTGCTGCCCCGAGTGGCTCCCAGGACCCCACGTAAGGCTGCTAGGGCCAGCCCAGGGTGCATCCAGATAAGCATGCACGTGCGTTTTCCTAGGGCGGGGAGGTGGGGGGGGTGGTTTGGAAGGTTTTTTTAGATACTAGGAATTCTTGGTATATAATTTTAACTCCACACTGCAAATATGCAGCATAGAGAACCTTTTCACTTGCACTGTGTGAAAGTGAACCACACATTCCCACTCATGGGGACATGGCCATATTGGCTACCTATGCATCCCTAACCTTCCACATAGCATGTTGGCTGGTGTAAATTCCTACAGAAAGAGGCTACTGCATCACCATGCTATAGAGATCTAGGACATTAATTTAAGGCCAGATACCTTGTGAATCTGGCTCTAAATCCTTAAGGCTCAGATTTTTAAAGGCATGTAGGAGTCTAACTCCTGCTGATTTCTGTAGGAATTGACTTCTTTGAGAGACTGGTGTTGGGTGTAAGCCTATATTTAGCTTTTACCCAGTCCTTAATCAGATCAATTCCTATTGACTGCAATGGGAGTTGTGGCTGAGTAAGGACTGAAGGGTTTCTAACAAATTGCGTAAAAGATGATCAGATATCAGTGTTTGAAATTACTGAGATAGTAGGCAAGTAAGTATACCTGGTAAAATGTTCATGGTTTGCTTCTTTTTGGTTGCTTGAATCTCTCAAACATTTGGCAGGTTTGGCTTTTTAATAGAGTTAATGCAAACCAAAATCGACTTGAACTGAAGTCACCATACAGCTCATGTCAAAAGGCTTGGCTGTCCAAGTTACAGAATATTATGGTCCTCAAGTGTTTAATTGTTTCTATCGGCTCTGGAATTTAAACAGAATTTAGGATGTTTTTGGCAGTAGCTTTTCCTCTATAATCAGGTTGCTATGGTAAACCTATTATTCTAGTCATAGAAAGAATATGTTAGTAAAATGCTTATTTCTTTTTGGTTTTATGTGAGCCTCTAATTACTCTTAAACTATTGAATTTGTACTGCAAATATGGTTATCACAGTAAGTAAAAGAATAAGGTCATAGGGAGTGTGCCTGCTATTATTTTGACAACAGATGCAGTTGATAAAATAATATCTTGACTGAAATTACCTCACTCTGGATTCTGAAAAAATTTTTCTTTTTTTTCCCCCCTTCCCAGAGAGGCATCTTTTATACAGTAACCTGAAATTTAGCTATATGGCATGCTACTAATCTCTGAGTTTGTCTATGTGGAAACACTTAGGAAATTTAAGATGAATTAATGAAAACATGGTATTTAAGCATGCTAGCTCCTTGGATAGACACGCCTCATTCAGAAATGAAAACTGTTTTAGTTTGTGGCCTTGAAGGCCACCTTTACTTCAGGATGAAAATACACGTATGCAGGCTTAATCCACTTTAATTTCTGATATTACATTTTTATATTTAGTAGATTTGGATTATTGCAGTACACTTCTTCCAATTCATCAGCAAAAGAAATTGCTCAAAACACCCTTTCAATTATCCAAACATCGTTTAGATTGTTTAGGATGTGAACTAGAAATTTAAATCAAGCTAATGCTCTATCAGTAGAACATCATAACTAAATTCACTTCAAGTTTTTAAAGTAGAAGAAAAGGAGTTACATGACACAAGATAGTGGAAGTAATTTTTAAAAGAGAAATTTGTGAATGAATTAGCTTGAATAAGACTTTTCTCAGACAGTATGAGATATTTTTAAATATACTCCTAAATATTTCAGAATCAGACAAAAATATGTATATGGTGAGGGGGCAGCAGGGCAGGCCCTATGAGGAGAGACTGAGGGACCTGAACCTGTTCAGCCTCGGCAAGAGGAGGCTGAGGGGGGACCTGGTGGCTGTCTACAAACTCATCAGGGGAGATCATCAGCAAATAGGAAGAGCCCTTTTCTCCCCAGCACCAGCTGGGGTGATGAGGAACAATGGTAATAAGCTGATGGAGAACAGGTTTAGGTTAGAGATCAGAAGGCAATTTTTTACAGTTAGGGTGGCCAAAATCTAGAACCAACTTCCCAGGGAAGTGGTCCTTGCCTCTACCTTGGGCAAATTCAAGAGGAGGTTGGATGATCACCTGTCTGGGGTCTTGTGAACCCAGCATTCATTCCTGCCTGTGGCAGGGGGTCAGGCTAGATGATCTGTTCAGGTCCCTCCTGACCCTAGCTACTATGAAACTATGAATTTGACATGTCACTTTACCTTTAAGAACAGAAAATAGCTCTTAGACAAGATTTTCAAAAGCCTCCAACTGACTTAGGAGGCTCTTTTTCGTTTTCAAAGAGAGCTTAATCAACTAAGTCCCATTGATTTGTAAAGCCAAAAGTATTTTTGAATATGGCCCACTGCCTCCTAAGTCACTTAATTAGTTTTGAAAATTTAACTGTTTTTGGTTTTTGGTACCTGAAGTACCCCCTGCCAATCAATGTGGCAAAAGCAAAACCGGAAATCCCACTGTGGCATTTCTAGTTTTGCTGCAGCGAGCCGAGTCTCACTTTTTCTACTGCTGCCCAGGGCAAAGCAGCTTGCGTGGGTGGGGCCTCCCTCCCTATCCCCTGCCACACTGATGCTGGGGAGTGAAAGCCTTGGCACACCAGACATGGCAGCCAGAACTTCCAGCTCGAGCAGGCAAAGACCAAAGCACAGCATCTGCATATCCCTTGCACATGTCTCGCGTACACCCAGGGTTACACGTACCCCAGGTTGAGAAAACTGCTCTAGTTAGAATTCAGTAGTTAAGAATGATGACTTAGTTCTACACTTTCTTTCAGAAAGAGTAAGGGACATGTACTGGGGAACTTGTCAACCCATGAGTGACTCATTGTCTCAATTAACCCTGGTCAATTTTTCCACTGACCCAAAAAGTCTCACAGAACTATCTATGCATCTATCCTTTGTGCAGAGCATAGCATTTCAGCACTTGCTTAAAAAGTAAAGTATGTGGTTAAATGCTCTGCTAAAGAGAGGTGGACTGTGCTGAAGGGCTTTGCTGAGTTTGCAGGAGCAGACTATTTTTTTTTCTGTCTTTTTGTCCTTAAAATTTTGAGGATGCTGTGGCCCTAACAACTATTTGTTCTTACAGGGAAATGCGAATGTGGCCAATGCACTTGTTTCCCTCCAGGAGACAGCCGAGTTCATGGTAAAACATGTGAATGTGATGATCGACAGTGTGAAGATATGGCTGGCAATGTCTGTGGGGGTATGTATTCATTTTACAAAAGCATTAGGCCATTATGGTCTTGTAACTTTACCTGTATCCCTTGATTTTGATATTTTATATTCTAACAAATATTTCAGATTGTTTATTAATAAGTAGGATACATTAACACTTACAATATACTACAGTATTTACATGCATATGATCAGTATTTATGAGAAAGCAATGCCAAATATTCAAAGAAAAACCTGGATAAAAATAATTTTTCATGTTTTCTCTTTTTATTTAATAACATCTGTCAATTGCCTTGCATATTCCTTTTTATAAGTTAATATAATACAGCTCAGTAGTAACATGTGCTGTCTAATGAGGGTTTTTAAAGTATCTTTATTAAAAAGTTTTATAGTACTGAAAAAATGGCCATTTCACATCTGGTAATACCATCTTGCTCTGCAACCTGGTAAATCCTCATAGAATAAACTGTGTGAACATTAGGATCAGTGATCTCACAAATGTGGGGTTGGTAATTTACTAGGCAGAACTCTTCCCTTAATCAGCACTGACAATGCCCTAAAATGATGTAAAGAGCCACACAAAGACTGGCAGTATCTTATTTTAAATTAGACATAAACAGTAACTGATCACTTGTGGTCTTTCACTCACTTTATAAGAGTAGAAGTTTTATGTACAGATGGTTTTAAGTACATTTTACCACCTATCTTCTTAGTTATCGCCATATCTTCAATTCATGCCGTAAACAGTTATTTATTATTGCATATGTAACAGTTCTTTTATATGGTTGCAACATTGTATAACATCGTTTCAGCATTGCATAAGGTAATAACTTGTTTGGAAGGGACTTTACGACTGTGGGATGAAAGACACTGTTGATTAAGAAGACATAGATTGGCAACAAAAACTGAGAGATTAGAGAATTTTTCCAATTCCTCCAACTGCAAATATATAGTGCATATAAAAATGCACATTTGTATACACGTGAGAGCACATACACCCATACCATGTATGTCCATTATGTATGAAATTTAAATTGCGAAAATATTGGTCTAAAAATCTTTCCTAATTTCACTGATTCACTTAAAATCAACTGTCTGGGAGAGGCAGCAACTTTTCTATTCAGGCAGGGTGGAGACAGTCAATTGACTTCATGAATCATTACCATCTCTTTGATTCCTGTTATTCTCTCTCCACTCCACAGGTGTTAACAACCCTGTATTCTTTTTTCATGATTGCTGATGCTTCACTTTTCAAACTATCCTTTCTTCTGCAATTTTGCTGATGGTCAGCCATTCCTGGCAATCTCTCTTTTTTGTTTTATAGCTCTGTAGACTGATTTTTAGCTCTAGATAAAAACAGGTTGACCACAGTTATTTTAGGGAAATCTGGAATGGCAGGGGAGAGTGGGTGGCAGGAGATGCATGCCTTCTCCCCCTCCCCGCATACAAACACACACACAAATGTGCTTCGGGGCAGTGTGGCAGTGGGCAGAGCTGGAGCAGGTGTTAGGAGTGTGGTGCCATGCATCCCAACAGCTGCTCTGGCCCTGCCCACTGCTGCACACTCGCATACTTCAGCCCGTGGCTCCCAAGAGTGGGGCCAGGTGGGACAACATGGCATGCATGCTTGCGCACATGTGCGTGCACGCACGCACGCATGCACACACGCATGCACACCACTTATCCTGTGACTCCAAGGTTTCTGCCAATACAAGACTTTTGCTTAAATTTTCTCCAATGGCTGGGAGTCTGAGGCAGCTTATAAAATCTGGGACTTTCCCAGCCAATTTGGGACATATGGTCCCCCAGCTAAAATCCTTAACTCAGGTGTAGACATGGCTGACAGTGAAGTAATGGAGGTACTGTGAAGACACTCAAGAAGGCTATATTTTGTTTTATAAATCTGAATCAGAGCTGTACATTTAATAGTAATGACTATGGGGCTAATGATACAACAAGCTTTGAGTATTTTTGCCTAGTTTGTTGTGTTTTTAAAAACATTAAGTATACTCTAGCAAATCAGTGTACATTCCAGTAGCTATCTGTGTTTTTTCTTTGATCTTAAACTGAATAATATAGTGCTATCCCCCTACCATATTTGTAAAGTTTCTAGTTTTTCTTTAACTGGAGACACATTTTCTTTAACTGGACACACATTTGTACATATGTGATGATGTACAAAACCATCTGCACCCCACTTTTCAAAATCCTTGATCTGCCCAAGGTTGCTACTAATAATATGTTAATGGAATGCCTTCAGAATTATCAGCAAACACTATCAAATTTCCTTATTAGTTATAATACAATTATGATCACTTTTTTCTTTTGTCTGGAGAACCTTACATTTTTGTTTTAAATAATCATAGGATGAGAGAAGAGTAATCAACAACCAGGGCTAAAAAGGAGTCACTTGGCTGTTGCTGGGATGCAAGGGATTTCATTATCTGAACATTTCCTCATCTTCTACCTAGCATGCTATAAAGTGGAAACCAGAGATAAATCCAGCCATTAAACAATTTGTATTTGACTTATATTCTCCTGTGGAAAAAGAGTTAAAATATATTACTCATGAAAATATAATAAAAAACAGAGATTAATTGAAATCTTAGCTTAACTTTTCTATGGTTTTATTATTATTTTAACTTGGGACTTAATTACTAATGTTTATCTACAAGTGAGTAAGATTTACTGCTAAGGATCATTGTGAGTGTGAGTAGACCAAAATAATTGTGTGTGCACACTCCAATATGTTCCTTTGGAACTACAGACATTTTTTTCCCTTGGCGAGGATGACTCGGCTCAGCTCTAGAGAATAAGAAAATATTTTTGTCTGTCAAAGAGAATCTTTTTCTAGCTTTTGCTGCTCTTAATGTCATTTCTGTATCATTGGAACTAGCTGAGATTCTGCTGAAGCATTCCCTAAGAAGAACCTCCTATATGTTTATCTGACAAGATCCGGGTTAGATCTTTAACATCATTATCAATTGGCACATAATGAATTCTACTTTCCTCAAGTCTTGTTTCATACTCTCTGCTTGTTTGATTTCTCTGTCATCTACCATCAGTTTTAATTTTCTTTTTTAAACTTGTTCAGGCACATTTAACTCTTTTTCTTTAAATTCACTTATTTTTCTTTCTTTTTACTCTTTCTCTGGGAATAAAGAACATCTAGGTCAAATATGATCACCCCAGAAATGAAAGACCTGAGAAATAATGTCCATTTGTCTGCTCCAATAGAGGCAAGGTGGCACTTGATTTTCTTTTGAATGGACCTATACCTTCTTGAGAGCCAAGAATACATCAGGGAAAGGCTAGAAGGAGAGGGCAAAGTGGTAGTCAGACACAACTAATTTTGTCAACAATGGCTTAAAGGTAGGATTGAAAATTGCAAGACAGACATAGCTGTATTAATTTTGCTGGGGCTTATTTACCCTAAAAATGTATTTACATTTAAGATGTTTTTCTCAACTCTTGTGGGATTTAAAAAAAAAAATTGGATAGATGTGGATTCATTAATCTGGTGTCAAAAAACCTGCCATGCTGCAAATTAGCAGCACTTTCAATGCCTGCATGTGCAGCACATGCGGTTTGCAGTGCCACAGATGGGTCTGCAGCGCTGCATGCTTGTCTGGACGTGCCCCTGAAGATGACAGGGAAAGAAGCAAGATCTCTATGATTCCCCCCCCCCCCCCCCCCCCCACCCAAACAAACCACCCCCCGTTGTAAAAAAACCCCCAACCGTT
>NW_017729032.1:128482641-128484333 GCF_001723915.1 Gavialis gangeticus
GCACAGAAAATCAGCTGCCGTGCTTAAAATACACCCCACAGTTTTGGAAGGCTGATTTTCAGAGAAAAGCTACATGTAGTCCATGAGTAAATACAGTATAGGATCATAGGAAAATAAGGCTCGAAGAGACCTTGTGAGGTCATATAGTCAAGGCAGGATCATTTCTGAGTAAACCATCCGAGCTAAGTGTCTGTCTAACATGCTTTTCCAGGACTGAGATTCCACAGTTTATTTAGGTGCAGTAGTCTGTTCCAATGTTTGACCACTCCCCTTGTCAGAAAGTATGAAGCTCACTGATTTACTACTAAGCATGTCAATGATACCATTATACTGGTTTTAATTTACTCTGATTTACTATGACTCGCACTGGATCAATACTACCATTTTGTCTGTCCACTCCTATACTGGTATAAGTGGAAGTAAACCACTGTAACTTTAAACCTGTTTCATCCAAGTTTCACGTTACAGCAGTTTGGTTGTACCTATATTGGTATAAGGTGGGCAAACACAATAGTTGCATCAGTTTTGATGTTGTGCTCCTAAACAGTGCTTCCATCCCTCTCTTTTAAATTATTATATCATTACTTCAATCCACTCCTAAATCATATGAGATGTATATTCATACTGTGAACATTATGGGGTTCACAGTAATTGTACATCTGCCTAGGTCTTTGTTCAACTGAATTCATAGAATATTAAAAGTTTTACAGCATATTTTAAGAGGTTCTCTTTTCATAGGCCGCATTACCTTTTGCCTTAATGCCTTTTTTCCTACAAAAAAGAAACTTTTAGGATGAACCCTGTTGATTTCAAATTGTTCTTGATACATGCTACTGATACAGACACAAAAGTTGCAAATGATAACTGGTTTTAGTTGACATCTATATCAAGTCTGTGGAGTGGTGATATTAACTGAGATCTGTATGTGTTCATTTCAGGGATAACAGGAGTTACTAACACCTGAGTTTCTCTCCTTGAGAGAGCCCATGTCAAATGAGAACAGCCACACTGAGAAATAACATTTGATCTGTTGTGGCTACAGTGTACTCACTTAAACCTGGGTACTCCTTCCTTCAGAGTGAGTCAAAAGGGATTGGCATCAGGTCTGAGCACCTCAGTTATCTCAACCCATGTATGAACAAACTGTATCCTCACTGGCACTTGATTGCCCATTCTGTATTGCTAACAATTCTAAGGGCAGATCCCCACATGGTATGGGTTGCTTTATTTCTCCTCAGTAAATTGTGGGAGAATATGTTTAGCTTTTCAGACATAGAGGATGAATTGTGGGAAGATACGGAAGAACTTTCAGCTAGCCTGTGTTGAAAGCACTGCTAAACTCAGATGAACTCTTTTTGTGGTGGCCAGAACATGATTAGGGATAACTGAGTGCATCTATATGTGCTATTAGTGCTATAAAGGCTTATTGTACAGTAAAATACTGTGTAGTAACCCTTCCCTGGGAGCACATCTACATGTGCTCCCTGTTGGAAGCATATCTGTTGCCAACAGGAGCAGCCTGGTACAGAGCTACTCCCACTTTCCTCTGCCTCTCTGCAGCACCCAGGTGTAGCTCCAGGTTCCCCCAGAGTGCTAGCCCAGTGGCTGGCAGGGAGCACAGGGGCTGGGCCCTATGCACATCGGGCCCAGAGAGCTCTGCCAGCTGCAGTGGCAGCTGTCTTCTGGCCCTAT
>NW_017729032.1:128489333-128501295 GCF_001723915.1 Gavialis gangeticus
CTATGCACATGGGGCCCAGAGAGCTCTGCCAGCTGCAGTGGCAGCTGTCTTCTGGCCCTATGCACTTCAGAAGTGGCCCTGATACGCACAGATCCAAACAGCAGCTGCTGCTGCAGAGCCCTCCTGGCCCAGTGCATATGAAGACAAACCCTGTGCCTAGCGGGGTTTCCCTGTGCAGTTGGTGGTTGGCTAGGAGCTGTCCCATTTCTGGGGCAGCTCTCAGACAGCCCCGGGCTGGGTGGGGATTTCCCTGCCCAGTTAAGGGCTGGCTGGGAGCTGCCCCAGAAGTGGAACAGCTCCTGGCCAGGCCCCAACTGGGCAGGGAAGCAGAGAGCTCCCCATTCCCAGTGCTGTTCAGCTCCTGTCTCCTGTGGGTAAACAGGAACTGAGCAGTGCTGTGACAGGGTAGGGCAGAGAGCTACCCTGTCCTGGTGCTGCTTGGCTCCTGGGGGCAGCCAAGAGCTGAGCAGCGCTAGGACTGGGGGAGTTCCTCATCCTCTGTGGCCCCCTGGTGTTTGTGCTGACCAGGAGCAAATTTGCTCCTGGTCAGCATCTAAATATGCACTATTGCACAGTATCTACTGCACAGTTAGTTAACAACCTTTACTTATAGGTAGTAGCTAACTGTACAGTAGACTAATTTACTATGCAGTAAATGGTGCACACGTGTAGATGATGATGCTTTACTGTGCAGTAGATTAATCTGTTTTGCAGTAAAGGATCTTGTGTAGATGCACCCACAGTATAATAAGACATTGGAGTTAAGTTTTCAGTGAAGAGGTATCTTATGCTCCTTAGACTACCTAGGTCATATCCCATGGTTCCTAACACTATAGTAGCAACAGCTGCTCTGGATTGTTTCTTAAGAAACAATAAGATAACCTGTCTGTTATTTTCTGGTGCAAGGAAAGAATTGTGGGAAATCAGTGGAGGAGCAGAGGCACTCAACCTTATGAGTAGGCTGGACTATAATTACAGGGAGCTCTTGAGTTATAATTATGCATAATTTTTCAGTGACGATAAGCTTATAGTTATGGCAAAGATTGCATTGTGTTTGAGGAGGAGTTGAGAGAGCCACAAATCAGCTAGAAGAGTGCTCTAAGACAGTAGTACTCAACCTTTTTGGCCAGCAGGCTAGATGAGCAGTGCCTGATCACTCCATGGGCTGCATCTGGCCAGTGGACCCAACCTGATCCCTGGGGCAGAAATGGTTGGGCCCTATCTTGCTGCACATAGCGGGGCAGCCTGGCCTTGATCCAGCACTGTAGTGGAAGGAGGCTTGGCCCAGCCCCAACCTGGCTCCATAGAGAGGAAGGGGGCATGACCTAGCCCCCCAAGAAGAAAGGGGCATGACCTAGCCCTAACCTGGCCAGGCGGAGGCAAGGGGGGTGTGAGCTGGCCCTGGGTCAGCTGCCTCAGGGGAGGGGGAGTGCTCCAGTCCTGTGGTGGGAAGGGGGCACAACTGAGCCCCAAAACAGCCTCATAGAGGGAAGAGAGCATAGCCCAGCCACAGTCTGGCCATCTGGGGAGGGTTGTGGGCCAGCTCCTACTCATACTTACCGTGCAAGACTTAGGTTTTCACCAGCAGGGAGGTGAGGGGACGACAAATTTTCTGACCCATGGGAAGCTCTGTGGCCTGGATTCAAAGGCTCTTTAGGCTGCAGTTGGTCCATGGGCCAGAGGTCCAGCACCCCTGCTCTAACACAAAACATTTGGCCAACAAGCTGGATATGGTTGTTTTGCTGGAGTTTTAGAAGTGCTGCACTAACACTGGCTTGCTTTTAACCTCTAATATCACTATTCAGTATAAATAAAAGAATGAGATATGCTGTCTTGTGCCTCTACCAATCTATAATTCTGCCAAGCAGAGCAGAGCAAAACAGATTCCTGGAGTGCCAACCCGTCTGACCAAAAATCATGGTGATACATATATTCATGAAGAGATTAATAGATTTATGTGGAAGGTCTAAGGTGAATTATGAGGATTGCTGAGGCAAATAGTTGGAGGCTCAGACCTCTTAGTCCCAATCATATTCTTACAGGACTGATGCTTTGCTGCTACCCTGAAGCATCAAGGTTTTGCTAGAAAACCTCATCATGATCTTTTGGAATCATCTGTTAATAACATTACACTGTACTACACACCCATTCTGTAGGCTTCACATATTGCAAGCATTTAAACTTGTTCACAGTGAGGAGTTGACCCCTCCTCCCTCTCCCTTCATTTCTATTCCGGTGCCACTTATTGACAGTAGACCAGGGGCGGGCAATTATTTTGTCTGGAAGGCCACTTAATGAGGTTTAGTGAGCTTTCAAAGGCTGCATGCGTAGCTCTGCCCCTTGACAATTGCCCCCGCCCAGTTGCCATCTTAGGACCAGAAGTCCCACCCCTAACCCCTGATCTTTGCCACTGGAAGTCCCTCCCCTTGCCCTACAGAAATACTCCTTTTGGGAAGGGGTTGCCATCTTAGAACCAGAAAAAAACAAACAGCTTATACACTAGAAGTCAAACACCTTCTATAACATATTTTAATTTTATTACATAAATATTTTTGTCTTGATTTTTGTTTGCATACTGTCTATAGAGGTGATTTGCATAATAAGTAAAAAATACAATTCTTAGTCTTGTATATTGTGTGGGGGGTGTGAGGGGATTTTGTGAGGGGGTGTGGCTGCATTGTGGGGAGGACAATAGGGTATGTTGGGGAGTGTGTATATGTGGGGGGCTGTGGGGGAAGGGTGTGGGTGTGTGGTATTTGTGGGGTGTGAGGGATAGAAGGGGGGTATCAGGACTCCCCCACACTCCCTCCATGGTGCATAGCCCCCACAGGTGGTGGCAGGAGCAGCAGCAACAGCAGATGGGTACTTGGGTCGCTTGTGCCCAGTCCAGGTTCTGGCACCTGGTGGCATGCAGCTCTGACCAGAGCTGCACATGGGGGTGAGGAACATAGCTTGGCCAGGTGGCCTCTATTGCTGGGGCCCCCCACTGTGTACATGCAACTCCTGCACTCACGCATCACCAGAGGGAAGCCCCACACGCTGGAGCCAGCTGCTTTCCCTGCCTGCTGCCTTACAGGTCCTGAGATTCCACAGGGAGTCCCAGGACCTACATGGCTGGGAGCAGCAAAAGCACCTGGCTCTAGCACATGGAGCTTCCCTCCGGTGTCATGCAAGTGTGAAAGCTGCATGTCCATGGCTGGGAGCCCCAGTGATACAGGTGGCCTGGCTGGGCTGAGCTTCTTGTCCCCATGTGCAGCACTGGCTAGAGCCTTGCACCACCAGGAGCCAGTGCCTGTGCTGGGCATAAGCACCTCAAGTGCCTGCCTGCTGCTGCTACTACTGCTGCTGCCGCCAGCATGGGCTGCGTGTTATGGGGGGTGTTCTGGGGAGTCCCCAGGGGGGTTCCCCACCCCTTCAAGCCCCTTCCCTTCCTCATACCCTGCCCATCAGAGCTCCACATTGCCGCCAGCCCTAGCCCTACACTCTGCACACCACCCAGCTGCAGCTTTGCTACCCCCACCATTTCCACACCTGCTGCTTGGAACAAGCAGGATGCCAGGGAAGCTGAGCCGGTACCTTGGCAGCTGCAGCAATGGCAGCAGCAGCCCCACCCAGAAGCTGCATGCTGGCCAAGCTGAGCCTTTCTGCCCACAAGGATGGGAGTGAGGTGCAATAGGGTACGTTGGTCAGGGGAGGGGGGTGTCACCTTTGTGGGCAGAAGGGCTGGGTGGGGTACAATTAGTTGGTGGGCACTGTGGGGTAGATGAAAGTGTCTGGAGGACTGGATCCGGCGTGTTAGCAATATTTTGCCTGCCCGTGCTGTAGACCCTACAAACTTCTTTCTACATAGGTTTCTTTACTTTTGGAGCTCCCTCCCACCACCAACTGAGAGGCAGACTGAGACCAAAGCTAGCAAATCAAAGTGTTTAATAATCTCCTTTGAATTCCTTCTTAGACCCCTTCCACTTCTGCATGCTCCTTCCCTTTCTCTGTTCAATCTTCAAAATGACCCCAATCCATTTTGACTTCCTTGCTCTCCATTCTTAGGAATTTTTATTTTACACTTGCCGGTGGCTCTGAGGTCTCACTACCTTCATCTAAGTTCCCAACCCACCTTCTCTAAATTGTTAATCTCCATGGACCCTTGATGTTTCTCTCCCTCCTTCCATTAGCTTTAACAACTGTGGTTCCTCTTGCTTTACATAAAAGAATACTTCAATTTTCCTCATCCTCAGAAATCCAGTCCTGGGTGAGCTATTTCTTCCCTACCTTCACCCTTAAATTAATTTTATAAGTCATTTACAACTGATTTATTTTCCCTAGTCTCAATTCCATCATTTTCTTCCAATAAAATGTCTCTTTCCTAGGTATCTAATGACCTCTTTCTGGCCAAATATTAAGGAATGTGTATTCCATTCTTATTGTTCTTGCCTGATCTACTGCCTTTGACATCTTTCCCTCCTCAGCAGTTTGATTTCTTGGTCCACTTTGTCTTTCTTATCATCAAGGATCCTGGTTTTATCTGATTTTAAATAATCCCTGATTCTCGGTTTAAAAAAGTAACCCCAAATCCACATTTCTCATGATTTAAATGAAACACCATTATATCTATATATATATATGCATATATAGTGGTGTTTAATCATGGAAATGTGTTACATTTTTTAAATTGAAAATTGGGAATTTTTTTTAAATCGGAGAAAACCAGGATCCATGGTAACCCAGGTAAATGCTTTCAGGGCACATGTGTCAGTGTGAAAAAAATAATTATGGGAGTTCAAGCTGCAGAGAATGGAAAGTTAGACCCTATGAATGAATGGTATCTGTCAGTGTGGACGCTGAGTACTGATGAGCAAGGAAAAAAGGAGGCTCTGGTGTTTTAAGATTAGATTTTTGCTGAAATGAGAAATGTGAATGACAGCCTAAGTGTTTTGAATAAGAATTGTCACTAGCCTTCTTTGACCAGCAGAGATTGATTAATAGCTTGCTTCCCAAACCACTTTTCCATGTGACGGTAGGTAGACATAAGGGGATGGATGTGATAAATGAGAGTATAACTGATTGAGACCTTATTATCATGTTTCTTCATGATCACAGTGAGTCACTCACTTAAAAATTCAGCTGTCCATCATCATAGTATCAAGAAGAGTCTTGATGCCTTTACTAAGATAGAGGTTGCAATATGACCTGCATGGATTTGACAGTGCTCTGTTATTCTGTGCTCTTTGCACCTGCACAAAGGGTTAGTATGCTGTTCCATGAAAGGAATGTTTTACTGAAACATGTAAGCTCCATTCTAAGGCCATTTCCCTAATGTTCCTTTTGGAGGAAAGTGTTTCTGAATAGTTAGGGGCTCTCCAGCTGCAGGAGCATCCTGGCTTTCAGCTGCATATCTTTCCTTGCTTCACTATATTCTTTGATTCTTTCATGCTCAAATAAAATGTTGTGACTTCTATCAGTGCACTGACTCATGGAGTCTGGTACAGACAGCAGCATGTATACCCTTGGGGAATCATAAATGTGTCAGCTTGAGTTCTTGGCACAGCTGTGTCTCTGATATATGTAGGACTTTAAGCTTGTTTCTCCTATGCCCTATTCAGAGTGACCTCTCTTTTTGGAAGGCCATATCTGTGCCAGTAGGTGCAGATGCATCCTCAGGTTATTTAACATCATCGGTGTACATCTCCCTTCCTACTGCTGGTAAATTTTTAAACTCAAAACTTTAGAATTGCCTGGCCCACTTGGCTGTATTGTGCTTTCTGTTTGCTGTCATTCAGGATTGAGGACAAGCAACATTAATAGTAATAATAATATTCAAAATAAAGCCATACATGATCATATAATATTCCTAATTCTAGGTATTCTTTCTCATTACTCAGAAGGGATCATCATTTTCTGTAAGTTGTCTCAGAAGAAAGCCTCTAAAAACCCTTCTGAATTCTATTGATACTGTCTTTGATAGTCTTAGGAGAGTTGGTTTGTAAGTCCTCAAAGTTTTTTGTCTAGAAAAAAAAGACCGAGACCCCAGACAAAGAAAGTGAGTCACTCCTATCATCTGTACCACAGGCAATGGCCACATGACATAGCCAGATCTAAGCAGTGCTTCTATACATTAAAATTGTCCTACTGTTTCTGAAGCATGTGTATCAAAGCTAAGTTTATCTTCCACTGCACTGTTTCAGTGGTACTCAGCATAGTCTGTTTTTCAATGCGGGCATTCCTAGGAAAAAATATTTTTTGCTTTGGGTCAAGTGAATACCTCATTCCTCCCATTTTGGAACTGATCCTGCCCCCAACTCCTGGAGCAACCTAGACTTCTAATTTATCCCAGAAATGAAAAATTTTCAGCTAAAGCAGCGCAGTACATTGATAGTTCTGATTTTTTTTTCTTAGTTAACCAAGTTGTTTTGTTGGGGTCTCAGGTGTTTATTCCTAATTGCAGCACATCAAAGTGGTAATCTGCTACTGAGGATGGTTAGAGTCATTAATGAAACAAGATTTCTGGCATGTCACATCCTATGCTCTCAACTAATACCTCAGCAAAAGTCTTTGATGCAGTTAAAACTCATCTCAGTGCTAGTGATTTTTGGCTCACCTTGCCTGGAGGATACAATGTAGTCAATGTCAAGATTTGCTTACATAATGCTGATTGTATTTTGAAAAACTAGGTACCTGTTGAAAACTAGGTTTGCTGGTCTGCACATAACTTCCTGTATTTTGTGGACAATATCAGTTTAGCCTATGGATCCTTCACAGAAGAGAAAGCAAGACTGGCATGGCCTTAGGTATGGGGGTTCCATGACTGACACTGAAAAAAGGCAGCAAAGAGTGGTGGCCAGAAACTCCCATATGTGGGGGAGCAAAAAACCTATTTGTGGACCTAGAATTTTGTGAGGTGTGCTACATGCCTAAAACTTGAATTCAGGACATTGCAAAAAGCTTGCCAAAGCTCATCTACTCCTACTACTACTACTGCTTCCTTCTTGGCAACAAGGGCATCAGTGAAACTGCCAAGAATGGCTTTCAACAGACTAGTGAAGATCGTCCCAGTTGAATGGAAAGTTTGAGGCAATGAGTACTATATCATGGAAGTAAATACTTAACTCAGAAGGTGGTATCAACAAAAAGGCTTTGGATTTTTTGACAGTGGGCTGATGTTCTGAGGAAAAGGATTACTGTCCAAAGCTGGGACTATCTCACACAAAATGCATCTTCAGGCATTGTTTGGCTACCTTGGTGAGGTGGGTTTTAAACTTGGTTGTAAATGGGATAGCAAAGAAAACCCACTGGTAACAGCATATATAATTCAGAGGTAGGAGGACTGAGACAAGAGGCCTGATTCTAAAGAAGGGCCAGGAAACAAAGAGGAGAAAGAGGAAAGCCAGTAGGACAATATGTGAAGAATTTTTATATACATGGAAGAAGTGTAGACAATAAGCAGGAGGAACTGGAAGACCCTTGGTGTAAAGAAAACTATGACTTAATTTGCATTACAGAAAATTGATGGGGTAGTTCTCAGATTAACACTGAGAGATTAACATTTTTAGGAAGGAGAGGCATGAGACTAATATGTCACTATATTTATATGGAAGAGTGTATCAAGAATATAGGATCCTAGGAAAGTAGGTGTGGAAGGGACCTCATGAGGTTATCTAATCCAGTCCATTGCTCAAGGCAGGATCATCCCTGATTAAACAATCATAGACAAGTGTCTGTCTAACCTGCTCTTTTGAAAATTTCCAGGGATGAAAATTCCATAACTCCCTAGGTAGCCTGTTCCAGTGTTTGACCACCTTCATATATATGCTTGCTCCCAAATCCAGGGTGAAGATAAAGGGCAAAAAGAACAACAGTGATAGGTTGAAGGGTCTACTAAAAGGCTACAAAGTCAGGAAGAGAAGGTGGATGAGGGATTCTTTAAGGAGGCAACAAGTATATACAAAATGTATGGTATGGCATCAACAGATTTTGACTTCCCTGATATGTCCCAAAACAATAATTCAAATGTCAACTTTCTCCAACAGAAAGTTGAGCACACTGCTTGTATTTATCTTGGATCTTGTTCTGACTGAAAGCAAGAATTGGCTTTAAACATGAAGGTGATAGGAAACTTGGGAGGAAGCTTGGAATATGAAAAATTCACAATGCTAAGAGGTTAACAGAACCTCTTCAAAAAGGCAGCTTTTAACCAACTTTGAGAAATAATAGGTTAGATCAGATTGAAGGATGAAGGGATACAGAACATCTGGCATTTTCCAAAGGACAAAATGTTGGAGTCTCAACAAAACTTATTCCAAGAAATTGAAAGATGACAGCAACTGCAGGAGATTAATATATCTACATAAGGAGCTTTTAATCAATAGGAAAGGGTAAAGTGAGCGGAAGGAAGGATGAGTCACTAAGAATGTATACCAAGGAATAGTAAGACCATATCGGGGCAATATCAGGAAAAGAAAGGCAAAAAATGTTGCACAACTGACAAGTTATATTTTAGTCAACAAGAAGGAGTTATTTAAATATGTTAGAAATGAAAGAACAAGGAATTTATGGGTACGCTGCTCAACAATCTGGGTGAGCTCTAAAAAGAAGGTGGCAGAATTCTTCAATGACTACTTTATCTCAATCTTTACACAAAAAACTCTGCAACCAGACAGCTAAAATTAACAGAGACAAAGGGAAGGTCTGAGCATCATGATAACTAAAGAGCATGTCAGAGAGCTTTTGATAAGTCAGTAGGGCCTAATGGAATTCATCCCAGGGTGCGAAAAGCATTGGAATTGTCTGAACAAATCTGGGAGCCATTAGCAATAATATCTGTGAAGTCAGGGAAGGCAGGTGAGGTCCCAGTGGATTGAAGACGGGTTAGCATAGTGCCCATCTTCAAAAAGAGGAAAAAGGAGGACCCAGGGAATTATAGTTTGGTCAGCTGATTTCATTGTTTGAGAAGTTGCTGTAGGACATTATAAAACAGTTGATTTGTAAACACATGAAAAGAGAGGATTTATATGTGAGCGTATTGAGTACTGAAAAACTTAAAAACCACAGCAAAGAGTAACTGTAAATATATCAATGTCAAAATGTCAGGAGCTTTCAAGTGGGGTACTATAGGGGTCTGTTCTAGATTTGGTGCTATTTACCATTTTTATTAATGATTGGATATCAAAATAGAGAGCTCCCTGGTCAAGCGTGCAGACAACATGGAACTACTGGGGGAGAGGTTGCAAAATTCAAAATGATCTCGATAAATTGGAAAACAGGGCTAAAAATGGCAAAATGAAATTCAGTAAAATAAATGTAAGGTGCTACTACCCCCAGGGAAGTAAAACCAAATGCACAAACAACAGAAAGGAAAATAAATGGCTGGTAACAGCCTTGCTGAAAAAGGGTTTTGGCATTTTGGCTAAACCCCATGACTTGAATCATCAGTATGGTAAAGTCACAAAAAAGGAATATAAATTTTAGGCTACATTATCATGAGCATTATATGTAAAACACAGGAGAGGTCCCACTCTCCTCAGCACTGGTTAGGCCTTAACTTGACTATTTGTATGGAGTTCTGGTCTCCACAATTTAAGTGGGTAGAGAAAGTGGAGAGGATCCAGGAACAAATGGCAATGATGGTAAAAAAGTTGCAGCTTCTGCCCCATTCTAAGCCCCCCAGAACTGCAGCTTCTGACTAAGAGAGACAGGGAGGGCAAGTGAACTGAAGGTGGGGCTCTGTCCCTTCTCTATTCAATCACAACTCTGGAAAAAAATTCTTTATCCCGCCTTCCCAAAAACAAGAAGCATGTGCTATGGATAAAAATACAGAAATTCTTATTGTGTAAGTTCCTCCTATGTCACATTCCTCAGTATCAAATACTTTTACATATTTACCAGATAAGCTGAAGAATTTGACTTTGCTCTGCTCCACAATTGTTTTACAGACCCACCATCCCCATTTCCTTCACCTGATGTAGAGGAGCAGTTGAATACAAGCCAGGCTTTCTGTCCAATCGCACTTCTCTAACCCTCCCACCAATTTACAAAGTCTTTGAAAATAAAAAGTCCAAGGCCTCTACCTTCCTTCATTCTTGTTACTAATGAATGCTTAATTGAAGGATACTGTGTTCTCCCTCACAACCCTTTAAAAAGAATAAAATAATTTCACCACTTCCTTAGCCTCTCATATAGATGTGGGGATACATTCACCATAGGCACAAGAAAAGCTTTAATACATGTGGATGAATTACTTTTAATATGTAGTTGCTCTCCACACTATCTTCCAGCTAATCGTTTTGCCTTTTTCAGAGTTGCCTCCTATTCCCATCTGCTGTTCTTCCCCCTGACTACTTTATTCCCAGTGTGTTGCCCTTGGGAAGTTCCTTGACTACCTGCACCTCCTTCATAAAGGGAAGTTCTGGTATTGCCTATTTCCCTGACCACATTGCTTTACTCTTGCTAAAGCTAAGAAGTGTTTCAGAAACTTTCTCAAACTTGGAGAGACTCCTGGAGCCTCTTTCCTCTTGGGTTGTCAGCAACCCAAGGTGCGGGGCATAGGGCTGGTGGTGTCACCTGTAGGTACCACTGCTTTTGAAAAAGAAAGAGTAGATGATGCCTTATCCAGCTTTTGTTCTACTATACCCCCACACTTCTTCACACAGCATTATGATAAGTGGATTGACTAAAACATAAACCAGATGGCTGAGTGATAATTCCTGTTTTACCCCACCTTCAAATCAGTAGGCTTTTTACATTTTATTAGTGAATACTAGTTGCATCCATATGTAAAACTCTCATCCAGCCTATAAATTCTTGGGAGACTGCACAAACAGAAATTGTCTTCCCCAGAAATTGATAGCTCACCCTATCAGAATCATTTTTTGATCAAGGCAATAACAGTATACTTTCCACTATTTTTGTGAACTGTCCTCCTACAGATCTGATAATGCACTTGTTATTTCCTGTCCTTCTCCTGATCTGGTCTATACTGAATGAATAAACTTGGGTGCCACTTTATCCAGGGTTTTGTAATTTGTGTTCATAAGCATCAGAGGCTGCCAGTTACTTAGCAAAATCTGGTCATTCTTGTTAGCTATCAATATTAATAGTCCTAGTTAAAAGATTGCAGCACTTTTCCAGGATTAAACACAGCTGTTAAGGTCTTAGTAAAAACTACAGGGAAGTGCTGATACTGTTCTGCTGTTAAGCTGTCAGGCCTGGGAGATCTACCCCTTAAAGAACTTATCGCCTCGTCAACTTCAAAACTAGTATGAGCTCTAAATTCCTCCTCCTCTACAGTAATCTTAGGCAAGTTTAACAATAACATCACTGTATGGAGCCAATCTTTCTTCTCCCTTTCTCTCTTCCTCCTCCATCCCTTGTAGTTCTTTCTCCCTCTTAGTTGAAAACAGAACTGAGTAGTATTCTTGAACCATCTACAGCAGATCATCAGATTTTGTTTTTAAAATCTCCTTTCTATCCTGAAGACAATTCATGTCTCTCTCAAACTCTATTGTCTCTCCTCCTACATGAAAGTGCCACCATATCAATCTCCACTTCCCGTAGTCCATAACTGCACTCCTACATTTTGTGACCTAGATATTTTAACTCCCACCACTTGCCTTCTCTCTAGGGAATGTACTGTAAACTGTAACTAACTACTGTCTTTAATGCCTTTAATTTCTATCTGTGAAAGTCCCACATCTATTCTATAATACACCTGATCTCTTGCTCCATTCTTTCATTGCTCCCATTTGATCTCAAACACGAACTTGCCATTACTTGCAACCACTTTTGCAACTGGATGTATTGCCTCTCTTTTCCTCCTCTTCACCACCTTGATCAACCTAAAAAGGAAGCTTCAATAATTTGCTTCCTTTGCTCCCACCAGCAAGCCTGAGTGGGATAGAAATCTGCTCATTTCAGCTTTTATAAGATCCATCAAAAAATCAGTTGCCCACTCACTGTTGTTCCCTACCTG
>NW_017729032.1:128506295-128506932 GCF_001723915.1 Gavialis gangeticus
CCACCAGCAAGCCTGAGTGGGATAGAAATCTGCTCATTTCAGCTTTTATAAGATCCATCAAAAAATCAGTTGCCCACTCACTGTTGTTCCCTACCTGTTACAATTTGAGATTCAGTTTCCAGATTGCTGAACCAAAAAAGGCTGGAAGAATTGGGGAGTGGGGTGGGGGTGTAGAATGACTCCCCTGGGTACAGAACAGAAACAGCAGCAGCTCAAGTCTTTGACTCCCCAAGACAGATACAACTGACCACCTTACGTCTATGTCCCTGGTCTCTGGCACTCTCTCCTCCCCTCACACACAACTCAAGGTAGGGGTGTGTGTGTGTGTGTGTGTGTGTGTGTGTGTGTGTGTGTGTGTGTGTGTGTGTGTGTGTGTGTGTGTGTGTGTGTAGCGGGGGAGGGCAGAGGGGTTGCCTAAGGTGTAAAACTTGCTAGTTACACCTCTACCTGGGCCCCGATCAGCCTGGCAGCCCCAAGCCAGGACCTGCATTCTTCCAGAAAGCTCTGAGTCTGGGGAGCCCAGAATGAAGCTGGCTCCATCACTGCCCCTTGCTAAACCCTCTGTGCCAGGGGCTCCTAAAAACACACCTGCTCATAGGGTAACAAGCAGGAGGAACTCACCCTCCTGCTGGCTGAC
>NW_017729032.1:128508335-128509507 GCF_001723915.1 Gavialis gangeticus
TCAGCGAATTTAAACAGGGTGCTTTTCACCCTGTCGTCCAGTGTGTTTTTCCACACCTCTTAAAAACATTTACAGGAAATACTTTTACTTTATTTTTCTTTTTAATTCTCAGCAAAATCTTTGCAAAACATTACATAGGTGGCCACCCTACAACACATATACCACAGGCAGCTACTGTTTGTGGCATGTGAGATCCAGGTGGTCATGAAAGGGGGAGCCAGGGTGTTTGAATAATTAAATGCTGCAGTACTCCAGCACCTTTTCATTTCTTTTCTTTTTTCTTTTCTTTTCTTTTCTTTCTACTCATTCATATTAGAATTAAAATGTCCTCCAAAAATTAAGATTCTGTTTGTAAATAGAGGCTCAGCTGCCACAAAAGACTCTATTACTTGAACTTTTTGGATCCCCATACATATTTCCAACTTGATTCCTTCATTAACAAAATCTACTACCTTTGATTTCTCTGGATTAATAAGTCTTATGGGGTTTGACACCATGTAGGAAAAAATAATACTACTTTTCCTTCTGTGTTATAATGGCCCACAGACCAGAAGCCTCTAGACCATAATGCTGCCATATATTTTCAGTCTTCCTGTGATTTTAAACAATACATCTAGCTTTTTTAATATAATCAAAACTGGCCATTTCCAAACTCCTGCATGTCTACTTTTCATGCTTTTTATATTCCAAATGGCTACTGACAATGGCCATCTAGCACTTGCTCCATCAGAGACACTTAGGGTCTCCAGACATCCAACTCTAGAATCAGTCAAAACGTGAACAATAAAGAATGAACCTACTTCCCTGAGAATTTCCTCTTATCTATTTTTCCTCACATCTTTTTCTTTTCTGCTTCTTTGAGTTTCCTGAGACTCATGGTCCTGCCTCTCCATCCCATCTCTCACACCCCACAACCTAGAACAGAGATAGAAGCCTGTCCCGGCTTACCAGCCCTTTAGTGGCAACTCACCTGTGTAGCTCCTTGTTAGGCCCCTGCTTGTCAGCAACTTCTTCCCTAATCTTTGTCTCTAATGGACTCTTACACTTTGATTCTGAAAAACTTCCACTAACCCCACTCCATCCTTCTATCCAACTCCTTTCCAGTCCTCCAGTGCATTCTTTCTTCCCACCATGCCCCTTTCCTAATTCATACTTCAATCTGAGGGCCTTGT
>NW_017729032.1:128514507-128532484 GCF_001723915.1 Gavialis gangeticus
TGATTCTGAAAAACTTCCACTAACCCCACTCCATCCTTCTATCCAACTCCTTTCCAGTCCTCCAGTGCATTCTTTCTTCCCACCATGCCCCTTTCCTAATTCATACTTCAATCTGAGGGCCTTGTTACACATTAATTTTAGGCAGCTCCTGGAGCTCTTAACCCCTGGATTGTCCACACAGTAACATGTAAAACTAGTTTTAAGCACACTTTAAGTTATGCCTACCCCCAGGCAGGTTTATCATTGATCTGTGTTACCCAGCTCATATTCCATTAATGTGTGGCCAGTCCCCATACATGAGCCACCCAAGTTGCAGTCCTCCAGTACCCCAGCATGCAGTGTTTCTGCCTCACCCTCCTGTTCTGTGTGGAAATCTTTCCACCCCCTGAACTTTGCTGCCCAGCAGGCAGTTCTGGTACCAAGCCAACTATCCCACCTGCCCGCTGGGGTGTGACCTTCCCACTTCCAGGGGTGCAACCCCATATAAACAGCCTACAGAGCTCCCATAAGTTGGGGTTTCCTTCTCAGGGGGAGGGGGGCAGTAACTCCCCAAAAGGAGCATTCCCTCATTTCTCCCATCTCCCAGCCACCCCAGGAAGCATTACCAACACCCCCTACACCTGAGTCCCAAATCCCAATTTAGTAAAACATGAGATCTTCTTTAATTTACTTCCTTTTATTTGTTTTATTTTTTATCTTTTTTACTTCTTTTTGTTATCCTTCAGTGGCTGACTTCCCTCATTTTACCACCCTTCCCCCACCCCCATTCCTTTTCCACCTCTCAGTTCATTCCCTACCCCCATCCCAGTAACTCTTCACCTCCCAGGTTCATGCCCCCTCTCCCCATTCTCTCACACCACCCTACCTAGGACAGGGATAGAAGCCTGTCCTGGCTCACCAGCTCTGTAATTGCGACTCAGAGCTGTAGCTCCTAGTTAGCCCCTATTTACAGTCAAAGCTGTGCAGGTGGGGGACAGTCAGAGAAGATTTTTAACTTTGAGGTGTGGCTGCTCCAAACTTGAACTAGCAGTAACACAGATCAATATTTGAGCAGCACAAAGTGCAACATGTTACAAGGTCCCTAGAGTATCACCCTGTCCTGCTTTCCACCTGACTTCTAAAATGGCTATTTCAACATTTAAATTTATTTGTAGAGTTTAAAGCCAGAAGAGATCATTAGAGCATCCAGTCTGATTTTGTGTATAGCCCACATCTTTAACTTTCACCCAAGTCATCATGGGTGAAGACCCTGGTAACTTATACTTCATTAAGATGTTGACTCAGACATCCAATCTTGATCTGAGGACATTCCAAGATGGAAAATCCATCAGTCCTTGGTCATTGTCCCAAAGGTTAATCACTCACAGTTAAATTTGCACTTTATTTCCCATCTTTATCAGTCTGGCTTCAGTTTCCTGATGTAGGTTCTTGTTTTGTTTTTCTCTATTTTAAAGAGTCCTCTAGTACTTTAAATTTTCTCCCCATGTAGGTACTTATGCACTATAATCAAGTCATCTGTGTCTTCTTTTTGATAAGTTAGATTGAGCTCTTCAAGTCTCTCTCTCTCTGTGTATGGCAAATTCTCTAGCCCTTGAATTATTTCTGTGAATTATTCTGGCAGTTTTCTACACCCCTTTCAAATTTTCAGCATTTTAAAATAAGGATGCCAAAGCTATGTGGAGTATTCAGTAGATCAGTTTAATCAGTGACTTTTACAGAGATAAAATTACCTGCCTGCTCCTATGTATGACTGCCCTGGTTATACCACCAGCTGCTTTTGCTGCAGTATCTCTCTGGAAGATCAGACTGAATTGCTTGTCTACTGTGATCTCCAAGGCCTTTACAGAGCTACTGCTTTCTAAGATATTCTCTCCAAACTGTACATATGGCATACAGACCTTGATCCTGAATTCCTAACTTTGCATTTGGCTGCATCAGATTTTGTTTGAATGGGCCCAGTTTACCAAACCATCCAGATAAAACACTGTGACTGCTTTGCCTTTGTCATTTACTGTAATGCCAAACAGTGTCATACACATACTCTGCCAGCAATTATTTTATATTTCCTTCCTAGATCATCGGTGAAAAAATTGAGTAGCACTGGGTATGCAACTGGCCCCTATTGAAACAGCACTATTTGATGACTGTTGGCTATCTGTTTGGTGGTCAGTTCTTAATCTGCTTATCAAGTGCTTTATTAATGTTGCACAGTACTAACTTTTTTAAAACCACGAAGTCATCAGAAATGGACTCAAAAACTTCATAAAATTATAACATGTATCACATCTGTTCAGCTACCTTTATCAACCACATTGGTAATTTTCAAAGAACGAAATTAGGTTTGTTTGACAGAACAGATCTTGTGATACTAATAACCCCTTGCATTTTGATAATTAAATCCTATATTAATTTATTTTCCATTATCTTGCCTAGGCTTCATGTCAGGCTAATCAGATCATCCTGCCTGTCACCTTTGCATATTGATACAATATTGGTAGAAATTCTGGAATCTTGCCCCAAGCACAGAGGTCACTCACACTGTAGAGATGTCAGCCCAGCCTGGCCACCACCACCGCTCTGTGCCCTGGGCCAGCAGCGGCCAGGGTGGGCAGAAAGCACAAAGCAGCGTCCGGGCTGGGCTGGGCTGGGCTGGGCTGGGCTGACCCCGCTACAGTGCAAGTGACCTCTGTGTTTGGGGCAAGCCCCCTCCCATCAGGAAGGGGCTTATTCAGCCACTTGTACCACAGCAGGATCTGCCCAGTCCAGCAGCTGCTGCTCTGTGCTGGGAGCCAGCTCCCTCCTGGCTGGCCACTGGCATTGCAGTGGAGATCTGCCCAGCCCGGCCGCAGCTGAAGCTTGGGAGGAAATAATGGAGGCGGGGCATCCACTAGCTCCTCCAGGAGTGCAAGTCTCGGGGCCAATGGCTGCATAAGTCGCTCAGGAGCTTGCCCAAGCACAGAATGTGCGACGGGGGCTGGGCCCTGCCCCCACATGACAGATGGAGCAGCAAGCGGTGAGTGCCCAACGGGCAGGAGCCCAACACAGCTTCCCAGCGGGGCTGCATTGTGGGGCCGGCAGAGCTGTCATGGAGTGCACTGGTGCTGCAGGGGCTTACAGGGCTCTGGCCTGCTCCACACCCTGGCACTGCTGTGCACAGCCCAAGCCCACAGCTCAGCCCCTTGCCAGGAAGATACTCGCTCTCCCCCACAGTGTGATTTAACTCGAACTGGCAAAGGTTCTGGGACAGACATTGCATAAACCAGTTTGAGCCAAATAAGTTAAGTCTGATAACTACATACAACCAGGTTTATCTCAAACTGGTTTCAGCCATTTTCAGATTCGTTTATGTGCACTGAATGTCTGTTCTGTTACAGGTTTAAACCAGTTTCTGATCACTTAAACCAGTTTATTTGTAATGTCTGTCCCTGGCCCTAAGTTGCGGCATGTGTGGTTTGCAGTGCTACTGATGGGTCTGCAGCACTGCATACTGCACATGCGTGCTTGTTTGGATACACCCCAGGAAGCCAAATGCAGAGACAGCCCTGGCTTACTTTCCTTCCCAGATCAGGATCTGGTGCCTGGCTCCTCTTCCTCTTCCCCTTGCTCCCAGCAAACTGCTTCCAAACTTCCTTGTTTGCTGCCATTTCACTTGCTATTGACACCTTCCTGTCAAACGATTCATTCATCTACATTTGTCACACTGAGGACTGAGACAGTTACCTAGTAGTGGGTACCATACCTTTCTGTTAAAGAATGGTTTTTCATTGGGTACATGAGTTCTTTGGTAAGTCTCCTAAATTGAAGTCCACCATAATCATGCATAATAGACTGGTGTTTAAGGACTCAGGCTACTCTCCGGTATCATTCCATGATCTGTAATAAATCTTTTCCCGTATCTACTCCAGGCTTGCTTTGTGAGTACATGGATCCATTTGCATGAGGTCCTATAATTCTGAGTAACTAAAACAAGAAATGGTGCCTTTAATAGCATATATACCGTTTGCCTCTGCAACTAACTCTGTCTTTCCTGAATGGGTACCTGGAAATTTTAATGCTCAAAACATTCTGTAAATTATCATATTTAGGTTTTTGGTCAGTATCCATTATAATGAATACAATTTACATATCTCAGAGCTATTGCAGCAAATGAACTCTTGGTTCATGTTTTTTAAGTGTGTTTTCTTAGTCAAATTTGGTAGAAACATAGACCTACATTTTCTAATGCAGTCCTAAAACTGAGTAGCAATCAGTATTTATGAGTTGTAGCCTGACCTTCAGATGTGTTAACAACTTCCATTCAATTCAGTTCATTCCCTTCTCCCTCAGCTTTTTCCATATGAATTCTGTTTACTGTAGATTGTAAACTCATCAAGGAGGAAGTTGTGTTTGGCTGTGTATATTACTTTTACATGCTTTTGGGTTTTCACATGTTATAGATCATGTATAGATAGTAATAACTATGATTAACTGTAATGAAGCTAAAACATTAAAAATAATCAGAGTTTTAGCAAATATTCACATAGCATGAAAGCTTTAGGGGATGGAATATTTTTTGGAAATGGTGAAAGCCAGTTTCCTTAAAATGAAAGATATCAGGTCTATTACTTTTCATGAAATATAAATATGAACTACGAATGGTACCATTTTAAACCCACATTAAGTATACATGGACAAATGCTAACCAGAAATAACTAACATAACATGAACCATGTCATGGTTACTGGGCATTTAAATTTATACAGCTATTAGGATCCAAAATGGAGAACAATCAGTAAATGTTCTAGTAATTATTGTGTGACTGGATTACAAAAATTGTCCTAAATGTGTTTATGTCTGTGAATACAAACTGCTCTAAGACCTCAGACTGATATGTTTAAACTAGTGAATAATTTGATTATCAATAAAGTGTTGAAGAATTCCATTTTCAACCAGTACAAGGTGTGTGCCTCCTTTGGGCTTCTTTCTATTTTGCTTAATGTTAAGTTGAAGGAGAGTAATTACACAGTTTAGTAGAAGTAAAGTGTTGGTATGCTCTTCTGCTTTCACCTGACATACATTCCACCAGCATATTCCTCCAGCTAGTGCCTCTGTTCTCACAACCAGCAATCCTGCCCTAATTAATCATTATTAGGTGGCTCACAGATGTGAAAAAAAAAAGCTTTGCTAGAAGAATCAGAGCATTAGTTTGCTCCAGCTCTGCAGCATTTGTATAGATTGTGTGCTTCAGTGTGGCTTCTTGGTGCTTTTATCTAATAGCTGATTCAATCAGCTATTAGATAAAAGCACCAAAAAACCCAGTAAGGTGCCTGATCTATACAGATGTTGGTTGAGCCAGGTCCAACTAATGCGATGCCTCTTCTGGGCATGCACTAGGCTTGGTGTGAGCTGCATGGAGTTTAAAGCAAAGCGCCATTTTTGCTGGGATTTTTTTACATCTGTAAACACCCTATGTTGTTATAATCAATTCTGTGTACTTGTTCAAAGCATTCCAAATATATTAGATAAAGGGAATTCCCCTTTGCTACTTCAGAAATGCTATACAGTATAGAGCTCACTCTCTTTTTTCTATACTGCTTACTTTCTTTGGACTAAAAACCCCTCTCCTATCTTTGATGCCTCTATTATTTCAGTTTTTAGGCCTTTGACTCATGTTCTGTTGTCCTTTTCTCCCTTGCTTATTCTGTTAACTATATTAGCTAATCTGCTTTTCCCTTCATTGCATTGCCCACATCCTCCAACCTCTGTTGTATGTTTTGTTCCCTTTCTTCCTGTGTTTTATCCTTTCTTCAGGGAATTCCTGTGGGTTTGCTGTCCTCCTGCTCATCTTTCCTCCTACACTCTCTGCTTAGGACTTCATGCCTTACCTCCAAAATGTAGGTCCATCTATGCCTGTGAAAGGAGCTCATTGTGATACTTTTCACTGAAGTCACCTTTGCTGCATGATGTGATCTGTGGACTGCCTCCTTTCCCTCCATTCAGCAGTGCAGGAAGTAGCAGTCACATTTTTCAGCTGCTGAACCGGAGTGTGTGACTGTCATTGTTGGTGATGGTGTGAGGGCCAGTGTGAATTACGCAGTGTGGTTGGACTGAAGAAAAGACTGTTCCTTTTCTAGCACTTTTTGCCTGCAAGAGGAAAAATGTTCCCTATTTCTTTCCCTATCTCTAGCTTTGTCTCTACTCACCTACCACCCTTGCAAGCCCCTTTCTTACTTGTCGTCTAAGAAGTCAGCCAAACATCTATCTACCTCACCAGCCTTTCCCAAATATAACTCTGTAGTGTAGACGTAGCTAACATTGCTAGGCCCTAAGCTGATATGATCTCTCTACCCTCTCTATTAGCTTTACTTCTCGTAAGGGCCAGAGTATTTTGGTGAATTGCTACTCCTTTCTGCCAGAACTAGCTCATAGGAGGACTGAAGGGTGTCATAGCTGGACAGAAGCAGCAGCAATGGGGAATTGAGAGGCCACATCCCAGTCTTTCAGCATATTATTGTCTCATTTTGCTTAGCACAAGAAGAAGGTAAATGAAGAAGCTAATGTGGCCTTGATTATAGGTATGCTATACCAACATGTGATTCAGATCAAGCCTTGCCTGGCAGTTCAGTCAGGCAATTACATGCTGAGGCACCTGGAAGGATTAATATTCTTTTCAGGTAAAAATTTCTTTTGTTTCCATCATTTCTTTCCTTCTTATTACAGGCCATGGCACCTGCTCTTGTGGTCAATGTATTTGTGGAACTGGATGGTTTGGAAACTTGTGTCAGCATCCAAGGAAGTGTAACATGACAGAGGAAGAGAGCAGAAGTTTGTGTGAATCAGCAGATGGCATATTGTGCTCAGGAAAGGGTAAGCATTGGTAGTTGAGCTACCCTATGTCAGTGTTCTGGGAGATAAAAATGATCACGTTGTGGAAGACTGCAGTGGGTTTTTGTTTAATAACAGTTTCTTCTCAAGTCATCCATTGTTACAAGGCTGTTATTATTGGCTTCATAATGCTCATAACCTTGACAAAACACTCACTTCGTTGCATATGTGCCACAGTCACAAGCACTTATCAGCTTTGCTCTCCAGTGCAATTTAGTAACATCATGGGATTTCATGTACCTATTTTGGGCTTGTGTTGAGAGGTGACTATTATGAACTGGTTTATGGCACTAGAGGGGACTATGTTCAACAACAGCAGCATTGGCTGTGCCAGTCTTCCTCTGCCCAGTTAGTGCAAGTGGAAAGCTAGCCCCTGGCAGCACCCATAGCTTCCTTGTATTCCCCCATTAGATATTTTCAGCACTTTATTAATACTATTTTTAATATAGATCTTCAGCTGGCTGGCAGTCCAGTCTGCCTTAGTATGAGGCCAGGCTTGGCATACAGAGAGAATACATTTTAGAAGCTTCTAAAATTCCTATCTTAGAGTCTGCAAGAGGCAAGGATTTCCTAAGGTGACAGCTTTTATTGGACCAACTGTGTAGCTGGGATAAAATTGAACCTAAGGAAGAATGTCTTGCATTCAAAAGCTGGTCTAACTTTATCCCAACTACATAGTTCTTTCAATAAAAGCGATCATCCTGAGAAATCCTCTTGCATAATTTCTGAATCATCACAGCTGCATCAGTCTTACACTATCATATCTTGTAGTCTTTGAGAGTAGAAACAAACAACTTATGTCACTGGAAAGAGGATTTTTTTATCTCTGGTGGGATAAACCTAGTTATAAAATGCAACACAGCTGAGACTCATGGGAAAAAAATAGCACCATGATCTTGAAGCTGGCTGAAGGCCAGTCACTAGTGTAGCGAGTGTACACCATTGGAATGGCCTCCTGGGTGACCTTTTCTATTGTCCTGGATTGCTGGAGTGCAGTGCTCTCTGGCCTGGGCTACTCTTATTATGCCACTTCTTCACCCCCATAATGTACTCTGGGAGAATGAGATGTAAATGACATTGAGCAGGCTTTAGGCCAACTTTCTTTGGCAATTTTAAGTCACTGGAATGGCAATTTAGTTTTCTGTCTGTATATGATATAGGGAATAAGAATGCAGTGCTTCATTGAACGATACATTTAGGAAGGAAAGAGATTCTTTTGCGGTGTTTTTTTTTTCTTCTGCAACTGGCCCAGTATTATAGAAAATGAGGAAATTCCCTACACTTGGACAAAATGACCAAAACAGAAGAACTGGACAATTTCACCATGGTTTCAGCTAAAGACTGATGTCATTTGGGATTTACTGTGTTTTAGCCAATACGTAAATTCTTCTTTGTCAGTCACAAAGTGATTTGCATTATAAAAATATAAGGTGAACTGATATGTGCTACTTCAGATTCTAAACAACTATAAAAGTTAAATAATTTATTTGCACTTTTAAAGGCAAATGCCTTGTACATTTGTTTTTTTTTTCTATATATATGGATAGCTTTAAGCTTCCTTTCCCAACCCCCATTCTGAAAGCAGCTTAGCCAGACCATGTATATTTCATCCTAGAATGTAAATTTGGGGCAAGATCCTCATAAGAATGTAAGAACTGCCATTTACTGGATCAGATCATAATCCCATCTTGCCCGGTATCCTTTGTCAGACAATGGCAGTGTGTGAAGGGACAGGCAATGGCAGTGTGTGGAGGCTGAAAGGGAGAATGAACTGGGTATGACCAGGGATTTTTTCCACTGTTCCTCTCTCACATTCGGCAAGAATGCATTTGGCACAGGACAAAAAAACTGAGACACAGAAAGACCTTTTAGGCTAGAGACAGACATTCGAAATGATTTAATCTTTGCAGGTTAGTCTAACCTGCAGAGATAGAACAGATTTGCAAGTGGACAGACATCCACTTTTCATTCTGGAAATGCAGGCACATGCCTGCAGCAGCTCAGGCCAGAAGCTTGGGGTGCTAGAGCAGCCCTCCCTTCCCTTCCACAGAGAAGCTAAGCTGACGGAGGGATGTGGCCAGGCCCTGGCAGGCTGTCACTGAGCTGCAGCTACTGAGGAGGGCTCTGCCCCACCCCTGCAGCCCAGGCTGGACCTGCTCAGCCCTGGCCAAGGCAACCACAGTGTGGGCCGCAGGGGTGAGGCCCTCCTCAGCAGTTGCAGCTCAGTGATAGGGAAGCTGAGCCCTGTCAGTGAAAGCAGAATGTCCTGGCATGCTGGTCGGGATACCCGGGCTGGCTCAGAGGTACCAGAAGGCCCAGAGCCCAGCAGCCACCCACCGTGGGGGCTGGCTGCAGACACATAAGCCCCTGTGGCACCTCCAAGCTGGCCCGGGTAGTCCGTTGTCCAGCCAGCCACTGCCCATGTGTGCTGGGCCAAGCTGCTCTCACTGACAGGGACCAGCTTTCCTGTCACTGAGCTGCATCCACTTCGGAGGTCCCGACCCCTGCAGCTCAGGCCAGACCCACTGTGTGGCTGCCTCAGCTACAGCTGAGCGGGTCCAGCCCTGGCTGTGGGGCTGGGAGTGGGGCCCTCCTCAGCAGCTGCAGCTCAGTGACAGCTGCTTCCCATGCCCAGGCTGGGCTGGGCTGTGCAGCACCACACTGAGCCCCCCTCCCAGCCCTGCATGTAATCAAAGTTTTAAGAGAGCATAAAGTTATGCTCCTAAGGATCAGAGCGTCCATACTGATAGACACTGACAGATTTTTATAGGAATCATGGTCAAGATAGCCAAACCTCCTTTGGGTATTTCAGTTTTTGGGGAGTCTACCTTCAAATTTATAAAAAGGTCCTGACACTCACAGAATGACTGCTTGAAACTTTAATAAAATTAAGTCCTTTTAATATAGGGCAGGCTGACCACCAAAATTACTAATCACTTTGCAAAACCTTTGTTCGCTAACTGCATCACTTGTAGTAAAAATTCTCACCAATGAAAACAGCAACACCCACCAGGCTGCTGCTTCATCAGCAGTGGATACAGGACTGCAGATGGTTGCTGAAACTGTTCTACACTCAGTTGACTTGATGAGCCAAAAAAGGATCAGGGAGGCCCTGGCTAGAAATCCAAGGGAGCTACCCCTAGTTAATTAGACTGTTTTAATTAAAATGAGGAGGCTCCCAAAGCAGCACATTCCTTGCAAGAAAGAGACTTCACTTTTTTTATTCTTGTAGCGGACTGCTACATTTTGGAGCCTCCTTTCCTTTGGTTCCTTTTACATTATGTTTGTTGTATTTTCTGCATATACTGTTAAGACACCTGTCTTTATGATGGGTCATTTCAGGTTTCTAACAGGATGATTTTCTTCTAAATTTTTCTGATTGATAAAATTGGCATCAGCTTATGCTTTTTCAGCATCAAAAGTTTGGTGAGTTGTAGGTGATTTTGTAAAAAGGGACTTCTGGCTTATATTAATCTCAAGTATGTCTTGTGATTATAAATTATTTTATTTTTATTGTGAGTATGAGATTTTCTTACCATATGTACTTGCCCCAATTGCCTCTTTCTGTAATGGACCATGTACATTTGGAAGTAGAGACATTATTTTCTAATATCCATGGTTTAATAGACAATTATAATATACCACAGAAAAAATAGGTGCTTTAATGAATTTTGCACTTCCCAAGCATTAAAACTATAAGTCACTTAGTATTTAGTTGCAGAGTCCAGTAGTTTACTGTTACAGGCAACATTTTCCTAAAATAAAGCGGTACATTAGTTAGTACATTAACTCAGCTTGTTCTACTATAAATAGATCATTTAGTGAGTTACAATAAGGTTTGGTAGCTGTGCTCATTTGAAGTTTTAATAAATTAGAAATTGAGTGTACTAATCAAAGAACTCTAAGATTTGTAGCAAAAGAGATTATTTCTGGGGAAAATGCAATTAATATACACCATCCAGCATCTGAAGGAAAACTTTTACTTTGAATTTTTACTATGGGACTGATCCCAAACCCAGTAAAGTTAATAGAGAGATGATTGTTGTCTCCATGAGCCTTCTGTAAGCATCCTGAGACTTCAATTTGTTACACTGTTTGATGTATAAGGGAGTAGGAATATATCTTTTTATGTGCTTCCTACAGCCATTATATACATTGTGGCACTCTGTAATTAAGGAGAAACCCTTAAAATAAGGTGACATAACGGGATGCTCAAAAGTGTCCAAATCACTTAGAAGCACATGCTCTTTTGAAGGTCTATGCAACTTTATATTTTGCATGGGGAGTTGAAAAATTCTTCCTCCTAATGTAACAGGGAACTGGAAGCTCCAGTTATGAAAAAGGGTCAGATTCTTCATAATGGTCACTCTGCAAGTCAGGAAAGGGCAAAATAAGAAATACTAGCCAGAGAGCAGGTGGCAAGGAGGAAAAAGGGAGCCACCAATTAACTCGTAATCAGAAAGGCTAGTACCTGGGAGTCGGGGAGTAATCATCCACATGTGGTTATGGGAAGAACAAGATAAGGACTTGCTTGGAAATGGAAAAGGTGGCAGAGGAACAGAAAGCAATGTGATGCACAGCTGTGAGAGAGAACCCTGTGGAGAAAGTGAGCCATCACACACAGTGGGAGAAAGAGAGACAGAGTGCTGAGGAATCCTGTTAAGGGACTGGACTTTCGGGAGTAAGGCAGTGAGAAGCCCAGAAATGGGTTACTCAGGCGGGCTTCATTTTCCCAAATAGACTGGCTAGTTTTTCTGCTGAATGTGGGTTAGAGGGCTTGGAAGTAAGACTTATGAGGGAAGTCTGAAAGAATGATGTTTATTTAATTTGGAGAAAAGACCAAAGGGGGTGGGGGTGGATTTAATAAAAGTCTTCAAATACCTGAAGGGCAATTATCAAGAGGATGGAGATGGGCTTTTCTCTGTCTCCACAGGGGACAGGACTAAGAGCAGTGGCCCCAAGCTGCAGCAGATGAAATTTAGGTTGGAGATTAGAAGGAACTTTCTGACAATGAGGATGATCAAGCATTGGGCAGGCTAGCTAAATTTTCAAGAGCAGGTTAGACAGACAGTTGGCTGGGATGGTTTTGTAAGGGACAATCCTGCCTTGAGCAGGGTCCAGACTAGATCTCACAAGGTTCCATTCAGCCCTGCTTTCCTACGATTCTGTGATCCTCTGAAACCTCTGAAATATTCTTTAGGGCAGGGACAGGGACTCAGGCCTACCTCCCAGGTAAGTGTTTAAACCACTAGGATATAGAGTCATTTACACAAGCTCACACTTTTTTGTTTTTCCTCTGGCCTCATTAATATTTAGTTCTGTACAAAGTGGAACAGCTTCAGTTGAAGGAGTGGGGGGCTTTGAAGAACCACTTTTTACTTAAGTGCCTATATCCACTTGTGGATCTCGTCCTTTGTGCCTTGGTCATAGTGGGCCATTTTCACTCTGGAAACAATTTTATCAACTTCACTACTGTTAGCCCACAAGTGATTTTGGCTTCTTTAGTCACAAAGCAGAATAGCTACTGGGAAGCGTAGGCGTGATTGTGGATTTCTGGAACAAAAGGAAAAACCTCTAAATGTGAGTCATGATTAAACGAAATAGCAAAATCAAGGCATTAGACAGAACACCACTTCACACTCAACTCACCTCTAAAGGACCTTTTTATTCAATAAGCTTTTATCTTGATTATCATCTTTTAGACAATAGCTTGCTAGATAGCAATTGTGTGCATGTCTGACATGTTATATCCCAGACTGAAAAGGGTTATTGCATTGTAACTGCAAACGATCATCTTTGTGATTTCAGGTTCCTGCCACTGTGGAAAGTGCATCTGTTCACCCCAGGAATGGTATATTTCAGGGGAATTCTGTGAATGTGATGACAGAGACTGCGACAAACACGATGGTCTCATTTGCACAGGTGCAGTACAGACTAACCCTTAATTGCTCTTGAGAAGCTGACTGCATAAATGCAAATTGAAGTGAGACAAAACCCAAGCTGTTCTTTGTCCATTGATGTCATACTTTCCTATTATTAAAAATCATTGTAGATGTTAATGGAATGCTTCTTTGTGTACTGTGGATAAATTGGCACAACTTAACAGTTCATAATAAGAATTGAAAACCAAAGCATGAACTACAAAAACTAAATCATTTGTGACATTCAGTCAGAGGAGGAAACTGCATTTGTCCATTTATTCGTGGAAAAAATAGATATATAACAAATATTCCATATAGTGTATTCCTTATAGTAATCCATATATATCTATAGCGATATAGATATAGATTGCTATATGGAATATACTATATGGAATATTAGTAATTCAGCAAGTTGTATGGCTGGCCCCTTTCTTATTTAATTTGCTATAATAGATGTATGTTAATGCATTCAAATTGTAATCTTTGGTAATACAGTGTGAGCAGGTGCTTATATTACAAAGAGAATAACAGCCATGTTTGCTAATACAGTTCCCTTGTATCCACACAATTCTCTCAGGGATGCTAAGATGTCTGACAGTCTTTCTTGTAACATGATAGCTGCTGATTAAACCTGTTCCACCTATCTTAGGTCTGAGGGTTTAGATGGCAGATGCAAAGGGAAATGAACAGATTTCCAACAGTTTCTTGTAGCAGGGGAAGGAGAGAGAAATCTAGTGACAAGCAGAAACATGTGAACTGTTATATTAACTTGGTGGGTATTCCAGAATGAAAATCTTAGACCACAGTCTGTGTGTCTATTCACCTAGGAAACTCTTTGCTGAGCAGTGCTCTCCTGCTAACTAATACCTACAATAGTAGAGGTCAGAACAACATCTCTGTTAAGTAGAGAGGGATAGGAAAAATCTCTAATGATTACAACGTGAGAAATATAATCAATCAGGTGTTCTGGGTTCTGTTCACAAATCTGTCATTGATCACCTGGATGACTAAATTTACAACTGTTCCTTGCATTTGGGTGCTCAACATTGTGAGGTACCTAGAGACCTATTTTTTTAGATGTGCTGATTACCACAATTCCATTGAAATTAATGAAAACCAGGACGTAGCTGTCTTACACTGGGCATCAAAAGGCAATGTTTGAATATATCATTTTTAATGCTCCATGCATCAGTTTCCCTTCTCCAAAGCAGGACAATACCTTCTTATCACAAACAGATTTTGATACATCCTTAGTAAAAATATGAAAGACACCATTTTGTATCAGAGAATCACAAAGCGTTGTTTGTATTACCATTCAGTTTGCTGCGTTTTTAAATGTTAGCTAAAATAGCTTTAGTTTTACCTCACACCTTGAGGTGCGGTGTGAACACAAAGCACAAACAGCTGGGTGCAAATCATGATGGCATAATTACAATATTTACTATTCTGCTGATGGTATTGCTGAAAAGATGTCATTAATTGTTTGAAAGCGTAGGTTTTTGGCTGCTGCTTAATCAAATGTAAAGTGCTCTCTCTACAGAAAAATATGTAAAGGGACAATAAAACTATTTTATTATGGCTTGTTACTTCCCATAACAACACATTTTAATGTAGTACATTTCAATTATGGTAATTATCCCGTTTGCTCTGTTCTAGGCAATGGTGTATGTAGCTGTGGGAACTGTGAGTGCTGGGAAGGATGGAATGGAAATGCATGTGAAATCTGGCTTGGGACAGAATACCCTTAACTACAACAAAGAACATCAAGGACTAAGGGTTGTTTCATGTGTTTTGTTTGTTTGTTTTTTAGGCTGCTAGAACACGTAAATGCAAGGCGAACGACATAGAGCAACCACTAGAAATACTCAGACTACATCTGTATTTCAGAGCACCCTACCAAGGGCCTGCTTCTGTTCCTAAAGATGCCCATGACAAATCTAATATTGCTTCAATGGGAACAGAATTTGGCCATAAAATACTTATGGTTGTTAGCCCAAACCCTATTGGAGTTCATGGGAATTTTGCTTGTAGTCAAATGTTTATAGTGAAATTAAAATCAGTCTTAAAGAGTGCTTGATGGAAGTAGCACAAAAGCAGTTTTTTTGCATAATCTACTTTTTCCAATCTCAGTGTTGCTACATAATGACATTAAGAAAAAAGAATATAGTTGAATATTTGGCAAAAACAATTCTGATGAATTTGATAGTGTTTGTGAAATATTTCATTTGACCTTTGATTCCCTTCTATTTATTCTGATTATGTCAGGGCTCCAATAACAAGAGAAGCTGTAAGTTGCTCATCAAAACCTTAATGCTTTTAATTTTTGTCTGAGAATCATATTTGTCTAACTGAGATTTAAATAACTATCTGCCACATACAGTAGATCAATGACAGAAGTTACGACACCTGATCCCATTGCTAGAACAGAGCACATTTTTTAAACACACAATTTTGTGGCTTCTGTGTCAGTAAGCTGGTTATTTAGTCTTCATACTCCAATACTCTGAAATGCATATTCTTTAAGATTATAAAAAAAAATTAAAAACAGAGAAGATAAACTGTATGATTTGCTATTTTGAATAAATATATTAACTTGTATGTACTTTCATCATACTGTTTTATGTATGTTCACTTATCTAGTAATCTTAAAAGTAAAGCAAATTAAACGTTAACTTTTAGGATGCCAATTCTGTATTCTATTAGGACTTGCTGCTTAGGAACAGATTACACTGTCACGTGGTATCCATTGAATTTCACTATTTTTGTGCAAAGTGGGAGTCGAAAGGTCAACTGAATTGGAAAGTCAGTTATTTAGTATGGAAGACAGGAGTCAGCCAAACACACTCAGAGGATGGCAAAAAAGTATATATGTTTTAAAACAGTAAATACAAACAATGCAGTGGAATGAACAAACTTTTTATTTTTTTTCCAGTGGTGAAATGCTCAGTGTGAAATTCACATTGAATTATGAAAAAAATGCACAAGTGTTGGGACTTCCCTAATTTATTTACATTTCCTTTTCTTTTTTGTACATGTAAATTTGGCAGCCCTTGAATTTTTCAGAGCAAAAAAAAATACATATATTTTCTTTTCAAAAGTTAGTGATTACATCTCAAAAGTATGACTAAGCAATAAAAAGACTTCAATGTTTCTTTTAATATCAAACTGTAATACTGTGTTGTGAATTAGGGATCATGGTTCAGTCTGTTAGAGAGATGCAGGACTCAGAACGAAGGAACCTGGTTTTCAGCTGAAAAAATGTATTTCCATCATGACACTAGAAATTTATTTTCTTATAGAAAGGATTCAGATGAAATAGGAAAAGACAACAGTACAGAGCACATAATAGTTATAAGCATGAAAACGTTTAATGCAGTGACTGAATAGTCTTCAACACATTTTCATTCTGTTCTCACTTTTATTTTGTTCCCATTCTTTATCTTACCTGATCATCTTTTTTTCTAAAAGAAAAAAGAAGACAAAGAAGAAGAGGAAGAAATGCCACTTCTCAGGGAGACAACACAGTCACCTCAAAAAGTCTTTGCATAACACCAGTGTACTGAAAAAAAACAACAACCCAAAGCTGCTATTGTTAGGGAATAAAGCAGAGTTCTAAAATGTATTCATACAGTATAAAGAAAATTTAAAGTAAAATAAATATTGAAAAAATAGTTGGGATTTTATAGCTCTAATCTTCAAATTGTGTAGAGAGTAACAGGACTGACTATATGTATTTTAATATATATGCATTTTACCAACCCTGGTCTTTTGAATTGGTGAACACAAGCTTGTTGGTTTTATTTATTCCTGAAAGTACTACAGCTCTAAACCTCTTATAATAATCAATGTCTTATGGATGTGGGTGCTTCTACTGAGTCAAAATTTTAAGGCTGAAGGCATAATTAACTTCCTTCCTTCCATTTGTATGCAGTACTGATCATAGAAAATAGACAATTAATATTATTTACCAAGATCTAATAGATGTTTTGACTGGTTTGTTTCTATTACACACAGAGATATGTAAGTACACTAGATAGGCATGATATGTCAAGTACTACATTGGATTGGAAAAGATGTTCCTAATTGGTATTACAGGCTGTAAATTACCGAATATCTCATTGTCATATATAATGTTTGATGTATTTTACTTAGTGATTTGGGTTATACTTTTCCTTTAAGTTTGTAAACTAAAACAAATGTAAGTAATTCTTATGTCTAGTAGGAAAAGTTTAAAACATTTTCCCAACTAGTTCATTTTTAAGTTTTAGGGACCGGGTGGATCATATAACCTTAGTATTTCAAAAAGTCTTATCTGAACTGTTTGATAAAGCAAGTAACTACAGGGAAATATTTTTAGAAAATGTTGACAGAGTAACTATGGTTAATTAGAATGTAAATTATGAAAGTAACACTGTACTATATGCCTTTACAATGTTTACAAAGACTACTAAAATTGAAATGGATATCTTTTTACCTTTACAATTTTTATTCTGTTTCTTATTTTTATTGGTATAATCCTCATTACCCCTCACAAACTAAGGTAACCAATAGGCCTTTGTGAAGTGGCTAGTATTTGCTTCCGATTTGGGGACAGTGATTTGATAAGGTGATCCAAATCATTGTTCTGAATCAATTTGGCTGAATATAATTCTGAGATTTGGTTACTGCCAAATCTCCGGATCACCCAGGCCTATCCCCTGCCCGCTCTACCAACGCTAGCACTGTGGAAAAAAAAAAGCCCTGACTCACTGGGTGCTGCTGGGCAGGGGGCTATCCCCGCTGTTTCCCACTGCCCCATGCTGCATGAGCCCCCCAATCTCCCTCCGCACTGTCCCAGCCCCCCCATGGCTTTCCCACCCACCCCAGCTCTCACCCATTAAGAAAAAAAAACACAGAGAAAAACCCTGGACTCACCATTCCTGCTGGCAGGGGGAGATCCCTGCTGCCCCCCACTGCACCGGACCATGTGGGGGGCTCTGCACGAGCCCACGAAAGCCCCGAGGCTGCTGCAGGAGCAGTGTGTCCCGGGGTTTTCTTAATTTTTTTTTTTTTTTTAAAGGGCAGGAGCTGGGCTGGACAGAGCAGCCATGGCTGGGGGAGCGAGGGAGGGGGTGGGGGGTTCATGGCAGAGCCCCCCATGCAGCTTGGGGATGTGGGGGGCAGCAAGGATCGCCCCTCCCCACCCAGCAGCA
>NW_017729032.1:128532802-128565535 GCF_001723915.1 Gavialis gangeticus
AGCAGGCAGGGGATGGGGTCTTCCAGGGGTCCCCCCATGGTCCCCTCCCTCCTCCTCCAACCCCCCCCCTACCCTACTTCCTATTTGCCAGCTACCAGGGACTGTCTGAATCATCAAAGCTCTCTAAATCTTTTCCAAAAATTCAGAGAGCTTTGAATTGTTTTGGACCTTTTAATTGGTCCCCTGATTCAATTGGGATTTGGAGCTTTGGCCACCGAATCAGGCCAGATCTTCTCCAGATCGAATCACCACCCAAAGCTTTGCACAGCCCTCATAATCAGTAGATCACTTACGAGGCTCGTTCCCCTTACTAGAAATAATACCAACTGCCATAATGGCCATGGCAGAAGTGTTCACATTGTGGCCCCTGTCAGATTCCAACAAATCTGCTCAACTCTGCTAAATACCTTGTCATCAACTAAAAGTTGATGACAAGGACATGAGAAGAAGAAGACTGGAATTAAAAAGACCTGAAGGTAAATGTTGTTATTCTACAAATGTGAGAATACTATCTAGTCTAGTAAAGTGTGAATTTACACCTCAGACAACCCCTGTGATGAGAATTTTAATGACAGAACATGTAAAAACAGAAAGATGTGTGAAGGAATGACACATTTTGGCTATGTAATCTGTATACACTAATAAGGTTGGTGCTTCTTAGCTAGGGGGTGCAGATCCTACTTCCAGGTCTATGGCAAAAATAATTTCAGGATAAGAAAACTAGTTTGTTAAGTAGGGAGTTTGATATTGGAAATGTGAACATGAAAGATAACACAGCCCTCCATTAATGTGATAAAAGCACGCAAATGTGAAGTACATTTTGCTACTCCTCTGTATATTTACGCCATTTTTTAGGATTGTAACCATTGTATGACCTATCACTTCTGGTGTCAGTCATAAACTTGCCATAGATTGACTTGCTTATGTAAACCCTGTAGTAATCTTTTTTTTTTTTTTTGGCCAAATTCTCTGGAAATGAATCCCAGCCTGTTTTGGTGTCTTTGCTTCACTGCCCTTTTCCTTCTTCGAACACACTTACTTTAAGTGATATTTCAAAACATGATCTGGGGATTAATAAAGCTAAGTTGAATATTTCTATGACTAGGTAATAGAACAAAGATTTTATTACTTTAAAAAAATCATAGCATTTGCATTAGTCATCCTGAAAAAAATACTGTAATAGGCATTTTGAAATGCACTGCACAGAATATGTATTTATCCAAAGGGGCATTTAATAGAAATATAATTGCCTTGTTTTATCTAGTTTTATGGCTCTTTTTCATTCTCAGCTGAATAGAGCAGAATATGTCTGCTTTATACCAAAGAACAGATGGATCAGCAAGACAGACTTTTAATGCATGGGCCACACCCTCTGCTAGCATACTTCATTGATTACAGCAGCATTACACCAGCAGGGAATTTATCTTAATACTGGTAAAAAGGCTTGAGCTTTCCAAAAGTCTTTCACGTAAATACTTTGTGAAAGACCATCCTTTTGTTTTTGTGGGGAGGGTTTGGGTGAGGGGGTGGATTTTGTTCTAGACCTGTCTAATGAGCTGATTTAAATGGATGAAAAAAACAGTTCATAATAATTCTGCTGATTTGAGTGTGGTTTCAAAAATAGAACAGTAAGAAAGCAACAGAAACATTAGGTAGGCTACAAAGCATTTATGAAAAAAACTATAGCAACCTTTCTATAGAATCCATAATGTATGCAAGCTTTTAAGGATTCCACTGCATTTATAATTCATAAAAGGCTTTATAAAAACAGGAAAAATAGTACTTTGTTCAAATTGTTCATATCTTCCTAGAACTTGATGTGTATGTGTCTGTGTTTAAGAGAGACTGAGATCTTGCCAAATAAAATTTTAGCTGAAATACAAATGAGCTTTTCAGCAGTAAAATGAAAATATAAGACCTCTCTATTTTATGGGCACATGTATTATGTGACGGTGAAAAGATTGGAATATCTCTCTTGGACCACTGTGCAAACCAGTCTCTCTGGGATTAGATAAATTGGAAAGAAAGGAGCAAAAATACAAAACAAAGCATGCAAAACACCTGGCAGACTCATACATAGCTGTACATGAAATTACAAAACACACAATCCGTAAATACAAATCAATTCCATCAGGTTTACTATACAGTACTTTAGTAGTAACAGATAGTTGAAAATAGTTTTCACTTTAACAGGAAACTTAATTTTAGGGGGAACAAAATGGTGAAGTCTTATCCTGGAAAACAGCAAGAGAGGTATTCTATCAAGGACCTAAACTTTTCTTTGGCATGGTAAAAGGGAAAACGGAGTTTGCCAACCTAATTACATTAAGTTTCACTAAATTGGGGCCAGTGCAGTGTTATTTTGCACATTCTACTTACATATTTTTTTGTTTTTTAATATGCTTTCATATAAATGTTTTATTCAGTATGATGCACCTGTGTATACAACAAATGATAATAAACACAAACTGTACAATGCAGACAAACTCTTTGCATATATGTATGTAAATTTAGTAATATATACCAACAGTTCTTGATACACATAGCCTACTACATGCAGTTCATCATTGCCATCCTCTTCCCATGCAACAGATGAGACAAGAGACAAAACTAAAGGAAGTAACAGAAGTACAAACAACAAACCCCTTTGTTATGTTTAAATGTATTTTAGAAGAAACTGTTTAAAGACATCCATTCATTGGATTAAACACCCTTATAGATAACCTGTTTTAACTAAGAAAAGGGAACAAAAAGTGCAAACAAAACTGATGTTACATTTCCAATATGTGCTAGTCATTTACAAAAATAAAGTCAGCTTTTGTTTAATCCTTCAAATTGTTGGCAGAACAATAGCTGCCCAAGATGCCAGTTTTAATTTTGAAAATGGTATGCATATGGCCAGCCAGATTGTGCCCTCTGGATCCCCAGTGCATAGTTTAACCAGGTCTGTGGCACTAACTCTCTACCCTCTGGACCCTGTGGAGGTCTCTCTGTAGTTCCAGATCTGTGCTGAAGTGGATAAAGACTGGTTAGAAGAGGGAATGAATGCATGTGGATACACCAGCCCTGTGGAAAAAAATCTACCAAAAAATTAATGCAACCAACAGCAGTATTATCTCGTTCACACACCTTCCCTCTTAAATCTGGGAGGGGCAGGATTACGATGGTGGGGTGAGTTAGTTACTGCAATGCCAGCCAGCATCACTGCATGAATGAACCAGGCAGAAGGCAGTGCCCAACATGGATACTTCTGGCTTCTCACTCACTGACTGGGACTACAGTAAACTCTGGAGCTTTTATTTTGTTTGGGGATGGCAAACAACCTCTTCTGTTAACAGAATGAGAATGGGGTAGTGAGGAAACACCAGCAGTTTCTCATGGAGATTTTTTCCATTAGAGGCACTGGGCAAGGGATTAATTTGGGCCCAGGTTTCTCTGTGCATATTTTGCCACAGCATTAAAGTAGGTGTGTCTTTAGTTAAAAAAAAACAACAACCCTAAAATACTTAGTTAAACTCCTGCTGTTGTGCTTCAGCCATCTCTTTAAAATAGAACCAACCTTCAGCAATTAGTTTGTTGTTTCAGGCAGTGTCTATAACCGAGGAACTGGACTGCCAGAAGAATCATTTGGTATATTTGTAATTTATCAGCATTACAACAATCTTTTGAACAAAATATTACTCATAAGTGTTACTTATTCAAACAGACCCTTGTATGAAAATTGCATAAGCCTAAAGATTTGAGACTGAATCAGTATTCAGCTAAGCAGGCTGGGTATTTGAAACAACCAGTGGCTAGTTATGGAGTGAAGTGTAAAAATAAACATGAAAAAAAATAATTTGTTAGGGTTATGGAAATAAAAAGGGAATGATTGTTTTTTTGTCACTCTTAAACACCATGATAACAGCAAGAGGCCAAGACAGCATTACCACACAGTGTTCCAGAACTGAGGTACAGTTTGGTCCTTGTCACTCTTTCTAAGAAGCAAATGCCTATTAAGCACACTCACAGTACCCATATTTTTAGTTTTTTAAAGGTATGCAACTCTGTGTTTTGAAACTTTTTACATACACGATTTAACACTTTAATGGCATCTTTGCTGTATTGACAAAAACATATTCCTATTTTTTCTAAATTCATTTCATTGCTTTTGACTGATACCAACGAAGTGTCAACAATGGTTCTCATGAAGCAATCGAATATGATCCAAGGACTCAATTTCAAAATGAGTTGAAATTTCCTCTAGTTTCATGTAGGAGAAAGTACAGTATACAGAGATCAAGGCAAGGCACCTTTAATCTAGCAATTTGGTGGGCACATCCTAAGAAGCTGGGTTAGAGGTATGTATTGGGATACAGGTGAAATACATAGGACTGGACTCCACATGCTGAGCTAAAAAATAAATAAGTCAAATAAAATTTTTCTAATATGTCCAGTTTTAAAACTTGGGGTTTTTTTAAACATCAAAAACAAACTATAATTTGTAACTACCCTTTGCATTGCTGCTGCAAAAAGAACACAAAAATATCCTTGTCCATGCTTTGCTGAGTAAGAGTGGAATACAGCCAAAAAGAATGATGGCATTAAGTTTAGTTCATTAAAAACAGGAAAGTATTATACTTGAGATGGATTTAGGTAGCGCAATTCTTGTTAGTCTTAATTATTGTTTTATTCAAATAATGAGGATTAGTAGATGAAAAATGAGCCTTAATTCAGGCCTACAAGGCCTACAGAGTTCTTTGGACCCACTTTCCCAAAAATGAGTGGGTCTCGCTCGCTGGGCAAGGCAAATGTTACCATTTCCAGTAAGCTTGTGATATGTATAAAACACACAGAAAAAAAAAACTGTAGGGGGATGCCAAACACTAGTCTCAGAAAACTTTCTACTGGTTGTGTTTGACACTTTTTCCCTCCATACTAATGCCAACCTCAGGAGCACAGTATCTGTTACTAAAGTGTATTCACATTTAATCAATATTGTAAGCCAGAGACGACAATTCTATTCTTTATAGATATAATTTATAATAGTAGGTTTTTGAAGGCTTCCTGATTCCCTGATTGCTTTCAGAACTAAGCCACCTGCAACACTTAAGTTTTCGAGAAACACAATCCCTGCAAAAGGTCACAGACAGTGGAGCGAGCAGCCTTGTAAAAAAGGGAAGAAGAGAAATCCATAATAGCACAGGTTTACAGCGTCTAACTAGAAATTACTTGATATTATTTGTGTGCTACAAAATGGAACTTAAAACACATGGATTTCGCTGAAACTGGACTCAAAAAGGGATTATGGGTAACTGTCAGCAGGCAAGGTATCAAGTGTACTTGTGAAGTATGTCATTCACATGAAGTGTCACAGTCACAGAAAAGATATTAAAAAGGCATTCCATATCTGGTAGGGCATTCCATGGTCTGAGTTTAGCTGGTTATCCAGGTGTCTTCTCGTTGTGGGTGGAGCTACATGTTGAGATTCATCCACTCGCAATAACTTAGTTCAGAAACAGCAAAGAACAAGTATTCACTTGCCTCAAGCTGATCTTTAGACACCACAGTAGGAGAGTCTGGAAAGGATAAATTGCTCAACTGTACTCGGGGCTCAATAAGTCATAACACCTGTGAGGATCTGGCTATGTTGTCTTACTCTTGTTAACTGGTTTGCCTCCATTCATTATTGCAGATGCACTTGTGCTTTTACTTGGAGTTACCCCAGCCTTTGGCACTGTTTCTCCAATATCATGCAAAGATGGTTCTCGATACATGGCAACTAATAGAGGAAAGAAGACAGATTGAAAAAAAAATCAGTAGCGTTCATTTTTATATCATTGTTCCAATAAAAAAAGTTTTAATATTCCCTTAGTCTTGTTGTGAAGGAGAGCAGCTACTATGAAAGGAACCATCTGCTTTAAACCACTATTATATTTGCCCTCCCAGTCAAGCATCTCATTCTGTGTTTGTTCATCACATCTGACTAACAAGTGCAGCAGGAAATTGTACCTTGTTTTTGAAAAGAAGACTATGATGTAATTATAGAAGTTTAAGAAATTAGAAACAGTTGTTCTACCTTCATTTATACAAGACAGAAAAATGTTCAGCTGAAACCCTCAGGCACTGTACTGTCTCATTACAAGATAATTTAAGTCAAAACTGAATTTTCTGATTACATTTTTAAGGATTCTAGACATTTGTGTAGATCATTAAGTGATTTCTTTATCAAATACCATGAGAACATTAATTTTCAGTGTCAGAAACTGAAGTGACAGTCTCACAATCATAAGCTTCAATTTTTAATTAAGGAAAAATCATTTAAGCAATCATTATATTACTTTCATATTTTTCTCACAGTCTAGTTAATATATGGCATTCATCCTCATCTTTAAATGACTTTAAAGAAAGATGCATTTAAAGACAAAATTACAGAATGTTTAAATAAAACAAAACCTGATGAGATTAGACAGATGGAGACTAAAAGATAGCACTTGAGCAGTTTATGAAAAGGATTAAATGACTATGTATGACATGGTTCCTGAGTTAACAAGGGACCAGCAGCAGTGACCCAGGATATTCCTTTCACTCCTACATCCCTACAAGGGACTTGGGCCTATAACCTTCAAAATATTTAAGTGTTCAACTCCTAATGGGAAAATCTAGGCCTAGTGTTCAGGCTGCGCTGGAAGTATGCCAGGAATGGTTCCAGAGAGCAAACAGAGCAAAAGTAGTTCAGTTAGTAGTGATTTATTTCTTCTTGCCTAAAAGTTTCTGTGTTATATGGCCAAAAACAGCTCATAGCCACTGATACTTGCTGGAATTTTGAAATGCAGAATACTTCAAATCTAAACTATTAACTGAACTTATAGAAGCGCTAAGATAGCCCACTGGGCCTCAACAGGAGCCTAACAATTTAAAATCCTTTTTGGAAAATACCTATGTTCAATTACTAAGTTCCAGCTTTAAGCTGCCTTTTAATGATTAATGCTGGTGGATAATTCATTTTCCACGTCACTGAATAAGGTAATATTTCACTTCCATGTAACTTTGGTAGCATTTATTTATATCAGAGCAGTGCTAAAAGAGATGTCAAAGCAGTCAAAAGAATTAATTGTTGCACATCGGTTTTGGGGGAAGTTATGTGTTTCTGCAGAGAGTACAATCCCTTCTTCCCTTGACTAATTAGAATAGGAGTCAGTAGCATCAAAGAACTGACCTTGATCTTCAATGTTGAGAAGTTTCATAATAGATAAGAAGGGCCCATAACATCATTAACTAATCAAGTACTTAACTTGTTCTAACATTCCCAATGACATAGTCCAAATCCTTTTATGGCTTTTGAAAGTTTGAAATTAAATTTCTTCTCTAGGGTACGTAGCACTGGTGATGGTCTATGTCTTTAGAGTGCACCCCCATAATTGTTTTCAGGACACTTTGGTTTGCTGACTAATTAGGAACATGATGAAATAACACCATGACCTACAAAAATATTAAGTGAAATAACATACACTAGAACCATAAGGGAAAAGAATTACATAGCATAGCTCTAATCTTTGATGACCCTCTTAGGCAATATAAAGCAACTTATTTCTAAGCCTTGCTTAAGCTATTTTAATAACAAAAGAAAGTCTGAGAAAACACATCTCAGTGATGACATACCCTACTGGAAAAAACACTTCTTCCCTAATCTGACTGTGTAGCGATTGCTTTAAAAATATAGTTGCATTTTTTTTTATGCTAACTTTTAGTTCAGGGGTCAGCAACATTTCTGGGCGGAGTGCCAAAAGCACCCGCAACCTTGACTTATAAGATGTTGGCAGACCAGAGTGGATAGTTGGGGAGCCACAAGAGGCCAGATCCTTGTCACAACACAGCCCCGGCCCCTTCCCTGCTATCTGCCCTGAGGCGTGTGCACCAAGCAAGATGCCTTCACATGCCATGCTCTGGCACCCAGGCTGGGGTTGCCTACCCCTGGTCTAGTTATTATATAGGGTTGAAGTTTCTCTCCAGGTAGTGCTGAAGGATTGTGAACATTTAAAAGGCTACCTACACCGCAAGAAATAGGAACGCAAAATTATATCAACCTAAGCTGAGATGTGAAGTGACTATCAGCCACTCAGGGCTCTTGGGACGATTTTGCTCTGCATAATGAAAATGTAACACACAACATGAGTTAGGTTTGAAATTCCTCAAAATCTATTCCACACCTTTTCCATTACAGTTATCTCAGAATCGCAGGAGACAAATGACACTGCTGATAAAAATCATTACTCAGAAAAGCCTATTTTTTTAAAGATGTTAACTAATGAGACACTTTTCAGTACAGCTGCAGCTATGAGTAACAAGCTGCACCAAACTGAATGACATCTGGAGTGTAAAAGAAAACAAACAAGTACAGATAAAAAAAATGTTAGAATAAGTAGGACAAATGGACAGTTCCATATTCAAGATATAAATGAGCACATTTTGCCAGATAATGCATGATATCTATAAGTTTAGCACAACTAAAGACATAATTTGTTACTCCCTTTTCCTAAACTAGTGTAAAGGCTGGCATGCACATGTGTGCAATACATCATCGGCTCAATATTGCAGTATGCTTTAGCTTATAAACATTGTGTTAGGAAGCTCTTAAATTAGATTGCTGACATTTCATCTATTCCATTCATGCCTCCCCATATGTATACTTTTCCTAAAGCATACTTTATTGTTTAGAGCATTATTCTGGATAATGAAAGGAATATTTTTTTCCCACTGCAATACTGACAACAATTTGGGCTCCTACTAGAACATAGTTTTGAAACAGCACAATGCACTTCAAAAAAAGATTTCACTTCAGCTAATAAAATGACCTCTTAATCCCATGGAAGGCCATTTTACATGTGCCCTTTCCAGTGCACACTGTGCTGGAGCACAAAACTCTCCATAAATCTTGGAAACTGCCATATGAAGTAGCATCTCTGTGTGCCAAGCACATTCAGAAATGCTATTTTAGAACCCTTCACCTTTCTTTTGTCATACTAGGAACTTCAAGGGGAAGACTTTTAAATATTTCAGCATATCTGGCTGTGATGGACCAATGCTCACCTTCCAATGGCTTGGGTAGAAAATGAGCTGCTGGTTTTGTTTTCTTCACTCTGTTTCCTTTCATGACCTGCCCTTCCTTATTAAGCCCCAGGAACCAAGCCCTACCAGACTCCTGTTGTCGGTACAGCATAGATGAGTAGATTACATAATAGTTTTCAAAAACAGACTCCTTAAACTTGCACTCCGGTGTAAAAAGTTCCTGTGGGAGAAAACGTAAATGTTAGTGCATATACCAAAAGCTCTAAATCTATCTTGTCATTTCTGACAGTGTTTTGGTGCTAATTTGGGAACCTGGCTGGTTCATTGAATAAAGCATGGCCCTCAGAAACTCAGAAGACCTGATTTAAAGGACTAGCTTTGCCATTCCGTACAATGGGGACAAGTATACTTACCTCCTCTGTAAGGAACGTTGACATCTAGTGTTTAAAAAATACTAAGAGCTTGGTATTAGTATAATTGTGCTTATTTTTCTACAAGAGAATGAATTTGTGTTTTAACATGTTTGACAGTACATCAGAGTCCCAGTGAAAACAAGGTTTTTTTTAAGTTTTCACATATTTGCCAAGTGTAGTAAATTTCAGCTTTCACCTGCACCCCCTGACCCTCGTGCTTTATTGAAAACAGTTAATATGATACAAATGAAGAAAAAAATGTCCTCACAAGGATTTTAACATGCATAAAAAAGTATGTTATATTGCTAGCGGAGATATGGTCTCAAATGCTATTGAAGGGTGTTTCGTTCAGTAGAGAATCACCACAGAATGCAACTAGGGAGAATGACTGTTCCCAAAGGATACTGAGCCGACTCAACTCTCACTGACCACATCATTCTGACCCTAAGTGCTGATATTGCTGGAAAGAGTCTTATTCAATGATACAGCAGGTGTTCAGCACTATTTCAAGTCAAGCTAGTTAGGGCAGATGCAGACATACCATTTTAAATGTTTCACACTTAGCAACTTTTTTTAAACATTGTGCTTCTGCTGCATGAGAGTCATGCAGCTCCTGTTGTGTCTTCCAGTTAAAGTACTTGACAGTCTCTGTGGTCGCATGTTGCTGGTGCTTCCTGCTCCTATGATGAACTATGGATTTATTGTGATAATTCTGTTTTAAATACATTTATGTTGTTATAATATTGTATGCCTCAGTTTATCACTAAAGCTAGTATATGGGGAATGAATGGATTAAGAGTCAGTGAAGTAAGAGATCTGCCTACTTGTGGGACAAGACAAGGGGCACCTCTAGCATCAACAGAGACTGGCACAGCTTTTTGACACATCTACACATGAAGATAGACAACACCCAGGAGGCTGGGGGGAAGCTGAATGAGATGAGCATAATAGTTGACAGAGCATAATAGTTGACATACTCTGATTGGGGACAGAGTATGGAGAGGAACATAAGCTGTCCAGGAGCTGGGCAGATTGGAAAAAGAACTACAGAGCATTCCTTGGGGCTGCTCTTGGCTATGTGGGCTGGATTTGGGGCAAGGGAACTGCTTAACTCTTTGTGGAAGGCAGAGAACCTCTGGTGGGATGGCCTTTGTCTTTACTGATGTGAAACTGTCTAATGCTTATAACTTTAGTTGCATTTGTTCTCTCCAAGAAGGGGTAAAGTCCCTCTCTCAGGAGCTGAACTGGAAGCTAGCTTCTTGAATCAGGGCCCTGGAGAACCAGGGAGGGTGAAGAACCAAAAAGCCAGGGTCTTAGAGTAGAAAGGAGCCTGGGTTGGCTTTGGGGGACACTGTTAAAGACCAACAAAGCTGCAGGGGTCTCAAGAAAGCACTGTCCCTGGAGAACTCCATGGCACCTCCTTCCATAAAAGTGGAAAAGACTGTCAATGCTGGAGTGCAAGAGGCTTCAGTGAGGTAACAGCCAGGAAACAGCTATCTGCATCCAAGGCATGGGCTCTCAGCAATCAGGGTGCTGCTGCTCCAGGCACCTGGGTGCTCTGGGGTTTCCAGAGTGTCACAAGTTCTGCAAGCCCTGGTGACTGGAGCACCCCAGGGCCAGGAGCCCTGGCACTGATGTACAGGGAGCAGCAAGGGTCCAGAATGCCAAAAGTTGCAGGAGCCCCAGTGCCCACAGCCGTGGTGCTGGAGCCCCAGGGAACATCCCAGGAAGCAGAAAGTGCAATGGAGTGGAGGTGGAGGTGGGGTGAGTATGCAGTAATGATCAAAATGCTGGGAGTTGGGGGGAGGAGGAGGGGGAGGAGAGTCACTGTATTTGGGAATACTGGAGGACGGACAAGTCAGTGGAACAAAATGTTATTAAATAGTACCTGCTCCCATAGTACGTGCTCCCTGCAGGCATTACTTTGTCACACTTAGGAGCCTTTTATCCCACTTATACATCTGTATGGTAGCCTTTTGAAATGTTTCAAAGGCGTTTCAAAGCCCTTTGAAACGTTTCAGATGTTATTTCTGTCTGAACCCTTTGGAAGCCATCCAGCTCAAAGCACAAATTTATGGGCAATCTGGTTATCTAATCTATTTAAACAATTAGTGTGTATTTTTATTAACAGGAGTGAATACGAATAAAATATAACAAGAGAAATAAAAAGGAGGCACAGGAAACAGATTTTAATATAAACCTTAGGGAGGAAAAAACACTTAAAATATATGTTAATAATTTTTTTTTTTAATTACAAAACTGGTATATAGCAGCAAAACAGCAGAAGTTGAATCGCTAATTACATATACAAGTGTAATATTTTTATTTATATTTGTGTATGAAAATAAAAGCAGTGTGGTGTGTTCTTGATGTCTTTTTAAATAAGTGAACAGAAATGGACCAGTAACAATTCTAGCCCTTATCTATACAGAAGTTACAATAGCAAGAATTCTAGTAGCAATAATTATTTCAGTGTTCATGCTGGAGTCACTTGCATCAGTGCTGTGTCCACACAGTATCACGCAGTATCAAGCCAAAGCACACTGCATTGCTTGCAGGCATTGGCAAGTTCTACAATCTGTTTTTATTCTGAACTGGTCAATTCCATTGGTTACAATTCCACATATTATCTGTCAAGAGCTATCACTAGATTTTCCAGTAGTCTCTATTTTTGTTCCTGATCCCAGTCACAATTTCATGCTTTGCAAGGAAATCACGGTGTTAACCTTTCTCTTTCAAAAACTTCCAAGATTGACTCTTCAGCCTTTCATAATTTTGCTGACCTTCTGTGCCCTCTGAGTAAAACATATCTGTCATCTTTGTGCAGCGAGCAATACACCTCAAAGTTCTGTTGAATAGCATCATAGTTAGCTTCAAACCTTAAAGGCACATAACTGCAAAGTCCATGCTTAAGTGCTGAATCTAGACTAAATTCTTTAATACTATTAGTTATAGTGTACCAATAAGTAATACTTATTTGTAGTGTGTGACAGTTCTGTCTCTACCCATAAACTTAATATTGTTCTCTCACTAGCACTCCCTTCCTGTTTGTAGAATAATTCATTTGTACAAGCACGTAGGAACTACAACTTGTTTGAACAAAAACCAGCAGACAAGATACAGGAAACACCTAGACTGTAACGTCACCTTTCCCACCAGATACCAGATTTCCAGCAAGCTGTCCCAGACTTTTAAGAGGTTTGCTGTCTGTGATGCCTTCCTTTCTCCTTGAATTGATGCCAACTCACAGAAAGACTCAAGGAGAATCAAAGGCAAAACAGAAGACAAGTTGAAATAGTAGCAGAACTGACTGGTAAACACATGCCATGTCTTATACTATTTACATTTCTCATTTTCCTAGGCTGCTGAAACAACACAAGATAACCAAAAAGTACCTGCACAAAGCTTTCACTCAGCTTCTTGAACACACATGCTGCTCTTCTCCATCCAATATTCTGTTTCCCTTTAAATCTATATGATCACAAATGCCACCACACATTTTCTGAGACACAAACTCCTGCCATTTATCTTTACCAGCTTATAACACAACACTAACTACACAGATCCTTTATAGGCAAATACGTTGCTGGTGGTAGGTAAAGGACTGAGTTCACAACCAATTCACAAGATTACATATGTAAAGCAGTTTTTATTTACTAGAAATGTAAGACAATCCCTTATCACCTTTAATGCCAAAAATGATGGCAGTTAGCAAAAAGATCAGAAGCAGGTAACGATCAATTATCCAGTCTTGGGATGCAGGTAGAACTGTTCCAGTTCTCACTGGGTCCATAACTGTTTATCAACTTAACTGGATCATGTATTGCTCCATTTATTTCCCTCATGGAGAAAGAATTGCCCCTCCCTGGCAAAGAGGAAGAACAAGGTTTGGCTATCAACACCTTTTCACAGGGGCAATTGTATTTAAGCATCCTTGATTATTATTATTACAAGGCACTTAAGAGCCCAGTCATGAACTATGATCCCAGGCTGGAAACAGACATCTTCAGTGAAACGTGATTGGCTGCTACATAATATTTCATAGATTCATAATACTTCATAGAATATCATGGCACAGCTCATTGTACTCCAGGGACATCTATAGAAGTCCCTGGTTACTGTGCCCTAACTGGGGCACAGGGGAATCCCAGGGATTTCCCCACACTCACCTACAAGCATGCAGGGGGAACTCACACAGAGCTCCCCGCTCTGTATTAGCAGGTGCACACAGGAAAATCCCTCTTATTTGCAGCTCCTGCTGTGTGCTGCTGCTAGGAATGCATGCCAGATCACTTAAAGGGGCCTATACTGCCTGGGGTGTACAGGACTGGATCCCTCAAGCCTGCAGAGCTCCTGCCTTAGGGAGGCTGGAGAGCCCAGGCAGCTTCATGCTGCCTGAGCTCTTCCACCCTGAACAAGCATGTGGGCCACAATAAAGTGCCCCAGTTTATTCCTGGCCTCTATCAGGGCCACAAACTTGCGCATTTGTGGTGTGACAGAAGGTATGGACATCTGTTTGCTTTCGCTTTGTGTAAACCACAAAAAAACCCCCAAAACAGAGCTAATATCTGTTTCTACCCCGACTGTGCTGTGTGCTGCAGAAACACAGGAGAGAAAGATGGCCTCCAACCCAAACAGCTTAAAATCTAAGTATAAGGCAAGATACAACAGATTCTCCCTATGCCTGAAGAAGGGTGTTTGTACCTAAAAGCTTGCAAAGAACAATTTTTCCAACTATTAGTTGGTCTAACAAAAGAAATCATATTTACCCAAAGAACCTTGTCTGCCTATGTCCTTAGGCCAACACGACTAGAACCACCACCCCACAGACAAAGTAAAACACTAGATAATATCAGCCATCATGGTATGCCATAATCTCAGCATGCCACCAGTGCAAAAGATGTCAGGCTTTATAAAGGTATAACTGGAAAACAGAGTTTTAAGCAGGAATTTCAAGAAATATAATAAAGTAGTTTTCTGCGTGTTTCTAAGAAGCTCTTTTTAAGAATGGTGGGAAGGTAGCCTGAAGGAAAGCACAAAGCTGCTTGTTCAACAGTTTAACATGTGGGCAATGCAGGCTGGTGTCATGGAGGCAGGTGTCAATAGTTTAATTGTAAAACATAAGCTGGGTAGGGAAGGGTTACTTCATGAAGAGTCTAGACAATGAAGACATGTACTTACATTTTATAAAATAGAGAAAGGGGAAGACACTGACAGGATTCAAAGAGGGGGTGATAGAGTCAAGGAAATAGGGTAGGAAAATGATCTTTGCAGAAGCATTCTGAATGTAAATAACTAAGGCATGATTATATTTGTCGAAGCCTGAGGAAAGAATGCTACAGAAATCAAGATAAGAGTTTGGATAGCAGGTTGTGTTACATGACTACATAGAAAATGCCTTATCTTACAGCTGGTTATGTAGAAAGAAAGTGAGGGCCTGAAAAACATCTCATTTGAAGTTGACACCCAGGTTACTAGGCAGAGTGACAGGCAAAATGTTTGAGTTATATTGAGCTTGCTCTAGTGGTTAGACATCCAGGTGAGACAGGTTAGGTTTTAATTTGGACAGAAAGGCCACATCCCCCACAAGCAGGAACGTGTGCTTCATAGCACATCAAAGGTTTTTGAGGTGCCACAAAATGCACGTGGCGAACATGAATAGGTTTTCCATGCTGCATATTTGCAGCATGGAAGCAAAATTAGATACTGGAAAATCCTGGTATCTAAAAAACACATGGAGACAAAATGTGGGGTGGTGCATGTGGCAGCAGTGTGCACTGCCTGAAATGGGAGCCTGGCTGGCCAGAGCCACACTCCAGCTCCCACCCAGGCTCTGCACGCCCAGATTGCTCCTGCTGTAGCCCCAAGATGCCCCCAGGACCCCAGGTAAGGCTGCTGAAGCCTTCCCATCCCATCCAGGGCAATTTGCTGTGCACCAGAGTGTGCATGCGGGGGCATTTCCTGGGGACAACAGGAAGTGACATAACTGTGCTGCCGCTAGTTGTCCCCAGGGAAACACACATGCACACTCATGGGAATGTGCCAAAAGAGGCAAGTCTGGGAAAGAGAGGTAGGTCTGTGAGTTTTCTGCATACAGGTGAGTTTGTGTTTGTGGATGAGACTGCCTACAAATAAGGGAGAGGAGAGGAGAGGAATGAGAGCTGTGTGGAACCCTTCATAGCAAGTTAGGTGGAAGATAAGAACATTTAACGGCACACTATAGGAGGAAAGAAGAGAACTAGTAAAGGACAGTACTACAGAAGCCAAAGGAGGACTTTCGAGAAGAGAAGCATGATTAATTGTCCCAAAGTCAGCTGGTATGTCATTGAGGATGCAGATGGCATACTGGTCCAGAGCTTTGGCTAGGAACAGGTCATTGGAGACTTTGGAAAAACAACTTCAATGAAATGTCTGGAAATTCAAGCCAAATTGAAGAGGGTCTGAAATAAAATCAGAGGACAGGAACTACAAACAGTGATTGTAGATGCATATTCAATGAGCTTTAAGATGAAAGGGAGAAAGAAGACAAGGTGGGGTTTGGAAAAGAAAATGGGATCAAGGAGGATCAAGACTGTTATTGTGTTAGGGAAGGATCATGTAAGAATGAGAGATGAAGTAGGTAAGTAAGGAATTGAAATCACAGTAGAAAGCTGGTGAGGTAGAGTTGGACAATTGATGGAAACACAGAAGGGGAGAAGATAAACAATTCAGACAAGAGTGCTGTTTGAAAGAGAAGGAACAATGAGAAGAGAGAAGTGAGAAATATTGGAAGGAGCAGAAATTGGGAAGAAGCCCAACATGTTCTGCTCCACAGAATGAGATAGAGCAGCTTTCATGAGGGAGGACAGATGCAGAGATAGTGAAGATGTAAAGAATCTGGGTCTCTGTGGGGTCATGAAAAGATTATGGATACAGTGATGTTTTCATTAGTGCTGTGGGGACATCCAAAAAAGGGGAAAAGCAAGGCAGACTTTTGTTAGGACAGGAAGAAAGGCATTACTACAGTAATTATTATAAAGAATTGATGAACTCACATCAGCATCACCTATATCTTGTCTGAATTAAACTTCACCTTTATTAAAACTTTATTATTCTTATTCAAGTATGGAATGTGGTCATATGCTGGGATAGTAAAGAATATTTGATCTTAATGTAAGAATGATTTAGAGATATATGCTAAAGGCATCACTGCTCAAACCACTATTTCCCATAGTGCTTTCCTGTATATTAAGGTAGAGCTTCCATTTTGTGCACAAAACACTCTGCCAGGATGAAAGATTTTGGGAAGTTAAAATAGTCAGGCAATAGAAAAATTCTGTAGGATGCAAAGTTGACTTACTACAAACTCCAGAAATATTTTACTCACAAAAGTAAAGATTAGAGATAAAGCACCACTTGGTGAAATTGTCAAGTTACAGAAATGACAACATAGAGGAAATTATCACACATTTGAGGAAAGTTCGCTTCTTGCATTTTTACTGGAAATGGATCAGTTTTAACAATGGAATTTATAACTGGATTTATTATGTGACACTTCATATATTTCAGTGGTGGATCTGCTAGTGAGAGAATCCTTAAATAGACAGACAGATATGTACATACATAGAATAGCAGTGCCTATGTTTCTTATTTCCACAAATTTACTAGCCAGATTATGATGTCAAATGACACCCAATTTTGAAAAACTGGTACAAGTAGAAAATGTGTCATATGTAGACAAGAAAGGAAAGGATCCAAGTTTCTACACTCATTCCACATCATCCATGGAAAACATGTTGTTACATTGCAAATGATGTGCAGGGTAATATCTATTTGTGTTCTTACATATTTCTGATCTATACTGAATTCATAATCAACAGCTCAGGAGGGAAGTAGTGTATTTTCTCATACACCATGCATCCTTGAATAAAACATGCATCTTCTTTGGGGGTTTTTTGGAAGATGAAATGAAGAGATTTTTCCTTGAAAATACTCGTAAGTGTTTGTGTAGAGAAACAGACAGCTGCAGTTAGGGGGAAGGAAAACCTGGTAATCCTGGTTTGGTAATTACCGAGCCCTGTTCTGGTAATCCTCTAGATGCAGGCCAAGGCAGGTACAGCTGCCTGCCTAACTGGCTCAAGATGAGAGGACAGGCAGTTCATCTCTAGTAAGATCAACCTTCAGCTGACTTGTCAGGCACAGCTGGCTGAGTTGAACTGCTGGGCCACTCTTCTTGGGGTGAGTGGGCAGCTAGGAACAGTTGCTGAGTCAGCTGAGGGCTCACACAACTCAAAAAGAGAAGCCAAGATGTTTGGCTTCAACAGGATCAGGCCATGAACAGGTGCTGCTCAACTCCTCTACGTGAGCTAGATGGGTGCTCAGCTGACTCAGCAGGGGCCATTGGCTCACTGGCTACCCACCCTGCTGGGGAAAGGGCTTGGCAGTTCAGCTCCTGCATAATCAAACCCTCTTCTCCCCACATTTCCTTATTTAAGACATGCTTCCAATTTCCTGTAGCTAACTTTCAGGAAAAAAATGCATGTTGTACATGAATAAACATGGCAGTTGGATGACAGAATTTTTCCTGTCTGTATATGGACATCTCTGATATGTGATTCTGATATATTCAGAGGCTATCCAGATTGATTCCTAAATAAATTAACCTTGATTTGAATTAATCCCATAACAGAAAAGATACATGATGTTCAGTTTTTGAGAAAGAATGAACACAAAGCCCTTAAGAGGGGCAATAATTCTGTAACTGGAGAAAGTATGAGAAAAGATTTGGGAAAGCAATTTTGAAAAGGCAACTGATGTCTGAGATTACAACTCACAAACTTGTCTGCAGGACATTTAATGTGCCATGACTACATCATCCTTCAACTAAAATTCAAGATAAGAGGTGCTGGAAAAATGGTGCCTCTCACAAGTAATAGAAAGAAAAAAAGTTTAAATATACCACAAAGGAATAGTCTAGAGCTGCAAAGTTAGAATTCTGATCTGAGAATCCATAGAAAGTTTGAATTTTTGGTTTGGGCACATCCTTTTTTAATAATAAATGCAATACACGGTCATTTATGTCACTGATCTGAGACATCCTGGGTACATCTACATGTGCATTAATGTACCATAATTATAGCACATCTCATTTAGTCCCTGTAATAACAGGGACTAAACAAAATGTGCCATAATTGACGACACTGTGCATTAGTGCTGGCACATGCTTTTTAAGTGATGCTAATCGGCAATAGACTAATTCTACTGCGCATTAGTTGCATGTTTTTTTCATGCTGTGCTAATGTGCAGTATAATTAGTCTACCCCATTAATGTCTTGGGTAGATGTGCCTCCTGTCTCCTTTTGAGAACACCCAGCCAAAACCCACATCATGATTTAATTTCCCTGAAAACTATGAGGTAAGAAATCATGTTAAAGTTCTTAAGCACCAAACAGAAAGAACTGTTTCCAAGGCTGATCTAATAAAAACTCCCTTGACTTATACATAACATCCATAACTGGGGAATTGCAGGATGAATAAAAAAAGGCCACAATGTTAGATGCTACTAAGATAGACTATGTGCATTGTAGGCAAAGCTTACCTGTTCAAAAGGTAAAGGACTTCTCATAGAAAATCATAAACAGACATGTCTTTTTCCCTCTTATTCACTTCCACTTTGACTACTGTGCTTGTTACATTTGTACATTGATAACAGTGGTTTCTATGCTGGGAAAGGTTGGTGCTCAGGGAAAATAGGTCAGCACTAAGTTCTGAGGTAAAAAGGAAAGATGAAGAAGCTAACTTCAGAAAACCCCCCAACAAAAACACTGGAGGTAAAGGTCTCACCTAGATACCTGTCAGTATAACAGATCTAACTACACTTAAACCACTGGGGAAGTTTAAAGTCAATTGCAGATGTAGACTCAGCCCTTCCAAATGATGGTGTAACCCTTTACACAATCTTATCTAACCCTTTGCAGACATGACTATATATAGTTTTCCTACTATTAATGCCTTAAATAACATTAACTGCTGCAAAAATCGGGCAAACCATTACAAAATTGTAAAAATTACTAAATACAAAACAGGAACAAAGATCAGTCCTCAATATTTTTACCATTTCTCACCATGAATGGGATTTTTAAACCAGTTGCAGCTAGGGGCTGAAGAAAACTGCATCTAGTTTTTTGTTAGGAAATTACCTATACATTAATATTAATTAACCACTGCTGTGGGTTTTTAAGGAATGCAATATATCACTTCATATCAGGCACATTAAATGCAGACTGCTGTGAATGGAATAATGGAATGGAATAATATGGCATTTCTTTGATCCTTGCAAAAACTTCTAGATCCTGGCTCAAGTTCAGAGGCATTTTCTAGGGTGCTATAAATTAGGAGACAGACAGAAGTGACAATTTTTGCCTGATCCACCCACAGAAAGCAGTTTATAGCCATGACCAAACACAAATGCACAGCCGCAGACAACTTAAAAAATGGCCAATCAGCTGAAAAGCTGACCCCTCAGGGGTCAGATAAAGATGTTTCAAACCAGAGCATCTTCTATAACTTCTGTCTGTGTTGCCTGTGAACCTTGAACTATTTGCAGAATGGGAGAGGGGAAAGGGAGTGAAGCGAGTTTGGTTTGTGAGTTTTTCAGCACCTGCTAGAGGGTGGGGAGGGTGTTCTGGTGAGGTGTGGGGACTCCAAATCACCCACCCCACGCTCTAGAGCCAGCTGAGGAACTCCTATAATGAGCTCCCTCTGCTCCCTTTCATTCTCCCATTCTGAAACAGGGACAACAGAGGAGGGGCCACTGATAGGGGAAACTGGCTGTAGGCTTGCAGACAGCAGCTCAATTCCCCTCCCCTCTGGAACCAGCAGTGAACTTCTGTTTGGTCTAGGAGATCATTGTAACTCAGAACAATCCCAGCAAAGCATGCTTAGTTACAGCGCAGAGCTGTACTTCTGTCTGCACCCTTAGACTCTACTTATACCTACTAAACAATGTGTGAACTTATATAAAAGAGCCTAAATTCTAGTTTATATGTTGAGAGCAAGGTACAAGAATATTCAAGTTAAAGTAAAAGTAAAGAGTGTCCTCCTTTAGCTTATACATTTTTGCATGTCTTGGTGCCTTTCACCTCTGTTATGACTCCTCAACACTCCTCTGTTATGACTCCTCAACACATGCATTATTTTAAGAATTAACACACAGTAGATGTGGGTCAAGAATAATTAAGTCAACTAGAACCTGAATTTTTTTCTGATATAGTAATGTCATTTGGTCCTTCTTCTGCTTTGGTGAGCTGGGTCTACCAGAAAGGTATGACTGTGAGGGATATGGCTAACACTTTCAAGTGAATCTAAAGAAAGATAAAAAATAATTTATTAAAAAGTTCATATTTGGTTGACTGGAAAGAGAGGTAAACCGTATAGGTTCCCTTGAATTCGTTTCAAGAAAACATTATTAAGAACCCCTGAACAATCTAAACTAGTTATCATGGAATGGTATGATATTGAGCAGTAGTCAAGAAAATGTGACCATGGCACAAACAGTCTTCATCAAGAGGTATGTATGATTCTGTGCCCCCTGGCAGACATGCAAGTAAAGGTACCATAGGGTCTGATGCACGATCACTGCAATTGTGCTTCCTGCCATGCCACACATGTATGGCAGGAGGCGTAATCATCGTACTGAACATCAGATCCCATCATACCTTACTGCTGGTGCAGGGGGAGCCCAGGACCATGAGCACTCCTGTGGCTGGCATGGTGCACCCCAAGGCTGGGAGCCATACCCTGGCCACATATTTAATTAATGGCATGATAGGAACCAGCTGTAAAATTATCACACATTTTTTGTGTAATAGCTTAGTGGCTTATTCCTTGTTTTATCATATAATTAACATGTGGCCAGGTAACAACTTAAGGCATGATTAACTGGTTAATCACGCTTTAAGTGTAACATATACCCAGGGCCTGTATTGCCAAAAAGCAGCCAGGGTTACTGTAACTTACATTAGATATAAGAAAATTATATGTAAATCCTAAACTACATGTAACAGCAGTAATGGAGTAACCATGGATAAACCTTGGTATTGAGAGAACATTTTCTGGGATGTACCATGTTTTACAGATTTTACTTATTGTAAGTCCTAAAATATATTAGAAGAAATGAAAAGGGAAAAAATACATGTGAATACCATGTTTAGTTTACTAGGAAAAAGTAATTTTGAACTATTTCAGAGATGTGGCATATATTGCAGTACAGAAGTACAGAACTGATAAACATAGTTTGGGAATATTTGCAGAAGGGCAACGATAAAACATAAAACAGAAGATTTTTTGATGGCTAGTTGCAAGTTAAGAAGAAAAAAGTGTGTGTTAAGTCTGTCTCTGTTCATTGTAGATGCCTGAAATTCCAAGAGCCTGAACAACCATTTAGCCTTTTGCACATGAAACTCGTCCTTACACCTCACTTTGGAAAGGCAAGCATTGTGAGATATGAATAACAGCAAATTGATCCTAGAGCAGTTTCAGTTTATTTCACTTATAATCTAAGCTGAATGATAAGAGATGTACAGTAAGACTATTTTAATTCTTCTAATCTGCATCTGGGGATTGGTGGCTGTACAAGGAAAGAAAGTGGATTAGGCTTTTTTTTTTTAATCTGCAATACTTTAATATCAGGACTTTCTAAATAAATTCTATTACTTTTCAGGAGAATTCAATATACAACCAATGCAGTGCATTTTTGTGAACAGGCTTAGCTGTGGTGAGTATATTTGAAAGAAAGCAATGAGGTTTAGCATGAGATTACTTCTACTGTTGCTTGGCAATGAATTTACATCACCTGTAACTCTGAAAAAGGAAGAGAAATCAGTTTTCATCTATGCCAATGTAATTTTAAAACACTGTTATCTGTTACCCTTGAGTGGCTGATTTCAAAGATGTACTGTCACAAAGCATACATCACTGTGTATTGTAAACATTTTTGGAGGAGAAGGATCAGGATTAAAACTAAGACTTCTTTTTCAGATATTTTCCAGTGGGCAAATCTAGGCTCTACCTCTTGTGAAGAAGATGAAACAAAAGAACGTGGAAATACCCCAGCTTAAAAAGATATATTTTTACGGAGATTTGTACAAACCACTTGCTGTTAGAAAACAGCTTTTGGCTATAAAATATTGACTATCAATCCTGGAAAAAACATAAGAATATGAAGTGAAAACATCAAATATTCTAATTTCAAAAGCCATTGAAAACACAATTCTTAATCAGTTTCACCAAAAAAAAAAAATTGAGAACAATTTTGAATACCCTTGCTTCCATGAAAAATGCATGTGTCCAGTATGGTATACAAAAACCCTAAACTGGAAAGGAGACCAAGCTAGGGAGTAAGATTTTGAGTTTTTCACACCTAACACTTTGGTACAAGTTTAGTTCTGGTCAGTTGACTAAAAGCTGACATCACCTGAAAGCTGCCTATAGTCTGTGAAATAATTTGGTATTCCCATTTGCCTTCCCAGGAAGTAGATACTTTACAAAAGCCAGCACTTTAATCAGTATCAGGCTGTGGCCTTGAACCTGAGGCCTTAGCCTGCCTGGCACAACCCGTCATCCTGATTTGCCACCTCCTTAGTGGTGCTGGACATGGGTGGACAGAACCCTCCAACTGGGCCTAGCCACACATGCGCTCCCTGCCACCAGAGTGGCCAGGGTCGGCTGACACCTTCCCACTTGCAATATAAACCCTTGACCTGGAGGACTAAGCATCTAGGCAGCAGGACTCAACTTTATACCTGGTTGCTCCACTCTTGGCTTGTGCTGCTATGGCTTCTGATGGATTCCTTGCATACCTGACCCAGTTAGCCTCCTGACCTTGCTCTCTGCCTCACCCTCTGGATACCTGACCCAGCTCTGGTTTGATCACCTGGCTAACTTCCTGACCTTGCACTCTCCCTTACCCTCTGCATCTCTGACTCAGATCCCCGCATGGATCTCCTGGCTTCTGACTGTCTGACTTCTAACCCTGAGGTGACCCCCAGACCTGGTAGCCCATGGCCCAGCATGACAGTGAGAACTAGATGATCTACTCTGTGGCTCTAGAGAAAAGAATGTAAGTATAGTAGAGAGAAGAATTTTTCCAAACTGTGTCCCCCCATTCTCATTGTCTTGATTTTAAGAAGTAATTAAGCTCTAATTTCAAACATACTGAATCGCTAAATGGTTGCTGACATCTTGGATGTATTTAAGAAAAAAAATCTTAGTTCTTTAAACCTGTGGGCATGATACCAATTCTTCTCTTCCTCTGGAACATTTTTCTCATCTTTGAGATCTGCTGATAAGAAGGTGCCATACAAGATCTAGTCATTGTTTAAATTTATTCAAATATGTGGCTTATATAAGGGCCAAATACATAGGTGAGAGAAAGTAAGATTAAGGAGATGAGATCTGCTTACAGAGTCTAAGTTGTTGTATCTCATGTACTGAATGGAGGGAAGAGGAAGAAGTAGAGCTGCAGAGGAAACAGTAAAAGGAGACTATGTAAGAAAAAATATGTCCTTCTCTCCCTCTTTCATTTGCGTGGAAAAAATGGTTTATTTTGGAAGTATATGTAGCTTTATACTTCTTTGGCACACAATATTAAGCATTATGAATATATATGCATCTCTTGGCTGGTAAAATATTATACAAGAGTCATAATTTAATTTTCCTATTTTTCAGGGCCTGTTACAGACAAGGAATCCCTCTGTGACTCAAGGCCCCCATACTGTGGGAAAAAAATAAAGACAATTCTTTTTTTGTCCGTATTAACTAATTAAAACCAATCTGTCATATCCATTAGTATTAAGATTTGACAGATGCAATGGTGTGTATTTGCCATGCAGGAGTACAGTGTTTGAATACAGAATGCATCTATGAATTTCTACGTAAAACACATTTAAACGGAGATGATTGTTTTATGATCTCTTGTCCTGCGCCTCATGATGACAAAACATTTGTACACCAGCTAAGACCTGGATTCAGAAGCAGAACCCAAGCTCAGCCCCAAAATACCCAACTTCTAGGTTGCTGTTGCCTCATGTAATCCACAATATGGAGTTAGGTACTCAGACCCTCTAGAGTATATAGAATGCATAGCAAGAATTAGAGCCCTTACCACTGCTTCCCCCAGGTATGTTTTGTATAAGCTTAAATATTCTCAAAGCACACCTGACTGTGTTGATCCCTACAGGTAAAATAAATTGGAGATGACTAGTTTATAAGTCCTGAGAGGGCTGAGATGTGCCATAAACAGTGTAGTTCAATACCATCAGATTTGAGGTGGTTCTGTGTGTGCCTGGGGAAGAAATTTTGGCACACAGGTAACTTTTCTGAAAGAATTTAGGTGCATATATAATTTAGGTAGAGGTCTGGAAGGATCGACATTTTGTACTTAAATGGCAGTTAGACACCAAAGTGCCTGTGTAAGTCTCCCCCCATGCGTCTGTATATTTTTGCCTTGCTTTTAATGCAGTATACCAAAAATAGGAAGGGAGAAACATCATTGTGTGACAAGCTAATGCTCTGTGGGCTTCTGCCTTCACCTTTGTACCTTTGGGCTGCATCCACATGTGGTATGGATGTTTGGTTCCCTGGGGACAATTAGAGGCAGGGCACCTTGTGCCACTGCTAGTTGTCCTCAGGGAATGCCTGTGCCATGTATGTTCTGGCGCACAGCATACCTGAGGGTGGTAGGGGAGGCTGAGATCAGCACTGGGCTGGCCCCAGCGGCCCTACCTGGGGTCCTGGGGGCCTCCCAGGATTGCAGCAGCAGCAGTTCTGCTGCATGGACCCTGTCTGGCAGCCGCAGTGTGGCTCTGGATAGCCTGGCTCTGCTTTTGAGTGGTGTGCGCTGCCCATGCATGCACTGCTTTGCTTTTTTTCTCCACAGGTTTTTTTGACCTCTGGATATCCAGGGGTCAGAAAACCATTCACACTGCTCCATAATGCAGTGCAGTGTGGAGAACAACTGAATGTGTGGTATGTGGTGCTGCAGACATGTCTGTGGCACCACATAACGCACAGCCACACTCATCTGGACATGGCCTTGGAGTGCTTTCCCCTAACGCACTTCAGATTATGTGAAGGGAATTCCATTAGTTGAGGGAAGTGGTTGGGAAAGAATACTGCCATGGAGATGCCTGAGCACTTCCACCCCAGAAGCATATTTCACCACGTACAGCTCACGGGGAAAATGGTTCCTCCAGGTTTTTCTTATTTCATACCTCATGAATTGGAAACAACTGGGGCCTGTTCTTCTCTTGAAGGATAGACTTATTTCACATACAAACCAAAAGGAGTTATGTTAAACTTACTGTAGAACCAGGACCAAAAAAAGTTTCTCTTGATTGCTGACTACTAAATATGGACATCACTACTGTGAATTAAGCTGCATGAGTGCCTTGTGCAGCCATTGATTGATATTTTAATAAGTAAATATTTACAAAAGCAATCATCAAGTCTGTATGGCTAAAATTTAAAATTTAGGCTTGTTTTAGAACCAGGTTCTAGTTTGGGAACCCAACTTCTGTTCACCAAGCTTGTAAATTTGTCAACAGGAAGATTGCCATGCAGGGCCTAAAATAATCACCCCATGATTTTTCCCAGAAACACGAAGGAAAATAAGGCATTGGCAGTGTGCATGTACAAGCTAAATGAAATAAAAAGAATATTAAATTGATCTGACTCCTTTCAGATGATCTAGGGGGCAGGCAAAAAGGGTCATGAAGTCGGGGGCCCTCACGGTGTTCTTCTGTCCTCTGGTAGATTTTTTGTCAATTACAATCTGACATCCTAGAACAAAATCAGAATATTCAGGGAAGGAAAACAGGCCCCAGGTTTTATATTTGTATGCTGCTTTGCCAGTGTTTAAAAGATGAATGTTGCTGCAAGCTGACTGTTTGTGCAGCTGTGTGCGCATGTGTGTAGCCTACTTCTTTTGGAGAGCTATCAATGTGTCAATCAAACTCTCTTTTGGAAGAATGTAGCAATTAAAATGATGCCACCAACAAAGAGAAAATCTGAGACATCAGACTGATGCTTTTGCTTCAGCCAGTCACAAATTTCAGAGAAGAGATTTTTATTATTTTATTTCCTTTGTTGAGATCATAACTGGCTATTGCAAATACGTATGCAAAGATGGGGAGATTATGTAGGTACAAATATTATATGAATTTGTGACAAAAGGAACTATTCAAATTTATTTCCATAGTTTCTGTTCTACTGAGATATGCATTTAATGGCTTTCAGTAGGGTGTCAGGGCTATTTAGATGAGTATGAGATTCACATTCCTAGGAAAACTAACATTCTACTGGAAGAAAAAAGAAATAAACCTTATTATAGGTATAATATATGGTGCTTTATGTCTTCAAAGTTCTATACAGAAATTAACTAATGAATCCTCCCAATACAGCATGTAGCTCAAAAGTTAAACCTCGTTTACATTTTAAAAATGGGTAAACCTGGAACATAAGGTCAACATTTTCAAACATGGCTCCTAATTTTGATGTTCTAGTTTCTTGAGTGATGAACCCTATTTCTAGGAGTTCAGAGTTGAGCAATTACAATGCTAGTTGTTATCAACAAGAATTGCAGGTTTTTATTGCTTCTGAAAATTAGGGCATTAACTTTAGGCCTAATTATGGCAGTGCACCATATACTGTTTGAAAAGGGGTTATCACGTGTTAGCTGAATCAGTAGAACAAGTTTGTCTGTCTACTCCTATCCAAGTGTAAGTGGAGTTAAAACCAGCTTCATTTAGATTTAAAGGTATAGCTGTTTACTTCCAGTTATGTCAATATAGAAGCGGACAGATTAAATAGTTACTCTGCTTAATCATATAAGCATAAACCATGGGAAACAGTATAATTGTTTATTGTTTGTCCATCCATTCCCTCCATCCATTCCCTCGGGCATCAAAGTCTGAGCAGGTAGAGCAGAAAGACAGAGGCCTGAGCCCAGGAGGGGCAGAGAATGCAGGCCAAAACCCAAAAGCAGTTGAGATTTTTTGTGGTGTAGAGTCCCGAGCCCAGGAAAGGTATGAGGGCCAGACACCCCAGCAGTGGCAGAGGTTGTTCCAAGTTTAGAGACCTGTATTGACTGGAGTGGACACTTTGGCTGAAGGCTAATGAATGAGATAGCGACTAGACTGGACAATGGCGCTTAACACCCAATCAGACCAAAGGAGTCTTAGCACAGTCAAGAAGTATAAGTAACATGGCATGAGTGTGGAGGCTGCTCTTGATTAACTAAGTCTGCTGAAGCATGGCAATTCCTGTGCCCCAGCAGCCTCTTGCATCTCATGTATCAGTATCCCTGTGCTTAGAAATGGTGGCTGGGGCACCTGAACTAAAACTCATTAAATAAGATTTAGTTCAAGTGCCCTCACCACCATTTTTAACCGCAAGGATGCTGATACATGAGATGCAGTGGCACTTTAATTACAGTGGGTCTTAGAGCTGCTCTAATTAAAGCGCTGCCCCCACAACCCCAGAGCATATGTAAAAGTGTCCAATGATAATTAATAGTTGTGTTGCTTTTATGGTTCAATGATTGCAGTAACAAAAATGCAGTTTTGCTTGACACTAATGTCAACATACATTTAGTTTTTATGTACTCACAAATGAGTAAATATGTAATTCAGAAATATATAGACTAGGTTTCCTTTGGTTTTCAGTATTTTCATTTTTTGCTGAACTGCTTTTTCAGCCTATGTGTTTTGTGCAGCCCAGAATATGGAATCATGTATGTCTCCCGCTGCAATCTATATTATAAACAAAAAGGCTAATTTAATCCTATACACAGAACAAAGACACAATGGTTGAGAATGAAAACTATAATCTATAAAAGCATTTGTTGCTTCAGCAAAAATTATTTGAACATAAATTTAAATATAATGAATGGCAGAGCGAGGAGGGCAGCTTTGCAAGCACAGGAACATAGACAGAAGTCAAAAATAGAAGACAGTATGGGTGATTAGGGAGGAGAAGGACGAAACTAGAGAAGAAGGGTATGCTTCGGTGGAACAATAATTAAACAGAAGAGTCCGACTGTGATGTAGAAAACTGTAGGACTTTAAACGCAGAAATTCAAACAAATGAATGCGATATGAGGAATGGAAAAGAAAGGTAATGGTTCAGATCATGTACCTACGTGTCAACATGTGTACAGTAGCAGGAAAGAATACTGCAGAAGTCACTACTCTAACCTTTAAAATGAGTACTGCACTTACATATGATGGTGTTCAGTGAAGCACCAGCTGCCCCCACATTCACTTTGATCAGCTTATGCTAATATAGTTATTTTAAAAATAGAAATTAAATTATTTTAAAAATAGAAATTAAATACATGTATTCATGCTTACTAGTCTGTGTGTGTGGGGGGGAACTTACTTGATTTTCCCAACCAATCACTGCCTCCAGAATCCAAGCAGATATTTTCTTTTCCACTCTTAACAATAATAAAGAAGTGAAGTATTTGAGAAAAAAATATCCTTTCTCTACCCACAGAGTGTCTGCCTCTTGCCTGACACTTTACAAGCTCATGACTTTTACAACACCCACAGTCTGCATACCTCTTGCTGAAGAGTTCTCTGGTGCCTTGGTTTGTATCTCTGCTAAACATAAGCTTAACTCAAATCTAATTTACATTGCATTACAAAAGGGATACAGATAGCATTCTGAAACAGTACTCCACTTGGAATATCTAAATAAAAATACTGAGGGTGCATACTGGAGGATTATAATTAACATTTTAATTACTCAGTCTTGTATTTCGAATAAGGGCTTGTTCAGTATTCTATCTGAAAATGAGTCATTTTTAATTAGACTGGAAATTTTACATTGAAGTGAAGGTGAATAATTACCCAGGTATCTGGCCAAATATCTCACCAAATACCAACCAATGAATATATAGCTGGTATTTAAATCAGTGCAATTATATGATAGTAATTACCTAACAGTGATTGCTAGAACAAGTAGTTTATCATCAGCATTTAGCATCTTTTTATGGGGAAATCAGTTATACCAAAGAGAGGGGTAGAAAGGAAGGTATTGTGTGTGTGGGGTAGATTTCTTAAGCAGCGTAGAGTTCTTAATTTAAACTGACAAAAGCTAGTGTAAACTGAAGAGAAGGATGAAAAAATGGGAATGCTACCACTTGTATTTATTGAAAATATAAATCCCATATTTATATTTGCATTCCTTAGAAGGTATCAGTCTACGGGCTACTGAGTGTCTGTATAACATATCAATTAAAACTATCAATTTAAAATAAAAAACAAACAAACTGCTAGCTAGTTAAACACTTCTAATAATAGAACAAGACTGCTATATTCCCATCACAATGCAGCAAAGAAAACATACTTGCAAACTGCCTAATTTAATTTTTTTAAGCAGGATACTCAATCACATTTATGCTACCTCAGCAAGAAACCTCAGCAAGCAGGTGGGTTTCCACCTGCCTCTGAGAAGCAGTAAACAATTTCTGATGGAAAATGTGCATGTGTATGTGCATGCACATGCACACGTATGTACACACACACGCGCGTGCGCGCGCGCGCGCACGCACGCACACACACACGTAAAAGATCCTAAATTAAAAGATATTTTATTAGGAGCACTCGTGTTTAAATCCTTAAGTGTTTTGATATAAAGATATGTTGGTACCTATGCAAACTTCCTATTGACCTTGACCCCTCTGGTAGATCATCTCACACTGTGGGCAATATGAAGTACCATGGCCCACACATCATACTTAAACAAGACAACCAATATTATCTGTCAAATTATACACCTGATATAGATGCATGAAGAGGTGCTTGTGTATATTGGTATCCAGTTGATATAGGGACTACTCTTGTGCACATTTAAGTCACTGTGAGTCTTTCTACAAAATTGGTGGGACAGGCTGCACTATAGCTGATTTTTTAAAATGCAAGAGAAATGTGAAAAGCTGGGGGGTTGGAGTGAGTGGGTGGGAAGTAAACTAGAAACATAATTACTGCTCTTTTCATTGGTTAAATTGCACTAAAATATCCTTCTGACTTGAGATTCTGATTTCAAAATCCATCAGACAGAGAAGGAATTGAAAAAAAATGTGTACTGGATTATAGGTTCACATCGGATTCAAATTGTATAGCTTATAAACACAAAACGCAGGTAGAAAAAGAATAGTTTACCTATGTAACAGATGTGACTGACTACAAAATGAGATAAATCAAGGTCCGAAGGAAAAAAAAAGGAAGGAGAACTGCACAGTATGGACAGGACTTCAGAAAAACACACTTGAAGAATCCCAGGGAGCTGGCGCACAGGACCCCATGTGAAACAAGTCTGTGAGGAAAACATGTCTAGGAGAAATCAAAGGCATAACAGCAGGCTATCCCATTGCAGAAGAAGGGTAGATAGTGAAGCAATAGACTGATCTGGTTAAACAGTGAACTCTGCAATAAGCTGAAACACAGAAAGGAATATTATAAAAAGTGGAAACTTGGACATTTTACTAGCCATGAGTATAAGAGTACCACATAGGCATGCAAGAAGAAAAATCAGGAAGGCCAAGGCACAAGAGAGGCAGCTACTCAGGGATGTAAAGGATAGGGCTGTGCGAAGCTTTGGTTGCCGATTTGATTTGGTGGAGATCGGCCTGATTTGGTGGCCAAATCTCTGAACCTGAATCAAATCAGGAGACCCTTTAATCTCTCTGAATCAAACCAGAAGCCTCCGAATTGATTCAGAGAGATTCGCAGAGATTCAATGATTTGGACATAGACCCAGCTTTAAATGTTTTTTTCTACATACCTCAAGGTACCAAGTGGCTTGTGAACGCTGTGATGGTGGGGTGGATAGAGTGTCCCACAGGAGCACAGGGGGGGTCCCCAGCATGCTTGGCAGTGGACCCAAAAGTGGACCAGAAACATTTCTGGTTCACTTCTGGGTCCACTGTGGAGCATGTGGGGAACACTTCCCCACCCCCTGGCTCAGCAACTGGTGCCTTCTGGGTCTGGGGGAGCACCCTGGTTCCCCTCGTGGCTGATCACTGAGCCAGGGGTATACAAGTGGGGGGATACCCCGTGCGTTCAGCAGTGGACTCAGAAGTGGACCGGAAGTAGTTCTGGTCCACTTCCGGGTCTGCCACCAAACATGCCTACCCCCTGCCTGTCCTGTGGGACATTCTATCTGCCCCACCATTGCAGCATTCACAAGCCACACCTGGTACCTCTAGGTACATAAAAAAAACATTTAAAGCTGCGTCTATGGCCAAATCGCCGATTCTCTGAATCAGCATCGAATCTTCAGATTCGGATTCGGCTGAATCGAATCAGGACAGTCATCTGAATCAACAAATTGAATCACTGTCCCTGATTCGGGCTGAATCTGAATTGAATATGGCCCATTTCACACACCTCTAGTAAAGGATAACAAAAAACATTCTATAAGTATGTTATAATGGAAGACAAAGAAAGTATAGGCCCCTTAGTGAATCATAGAATCATAGAAGTAGGGTCGGAAGGGACCTTATAGATCTTCAAAGTCCGACCCCCTGCCAGGGCAGGAGAAAAAGCTGGGCTCAAATGATCCCAGCTAGGTAGGCATCAAGCCTCCTCTTAAAGACCCCAAGGTAGGAGCCAGCACCACTTCCCTTGGAAGTTGGTTCCAGATCCTAGCCGCCCTAACTGTGAAGTAGTTCTTATGGATGTCTAATCTAAACCTCCTCTCCAACAACTTGTGGCCATTATTCCTTGTTATGCCAGGGGGCGCTAGGGGAAACAAGGTCTCTCCCAAACACTTCTGGTCCTCCCTAGTGAGTTTATAGACTGTCACCAGGTTCCCCCTCAGCCTTCTCTTGTGAACGTTGAACAGGTTCAGGTCCCACAGTCTCTCACTGTAGGGTCTGACTTGTAGTCCCTGGATCATGCAGGTGGCCCTTCTCTGGACCCTCTCAATGTTACCCACATCTCTCCTGAAGTGGGGCGCACAGAACTGGACACAGTACTCCAGCTGTGGCCTGACCAGTGTTGCATAGAGGGGGAGGATCATCTCCTTGTCCCTGCTAGAGATGCACCTGTGGATGCACGACAAGGTCCGGTTAGCCCTTCCAACCATGACCTTGCATTGTTGGCCCATGCTCATCTTGGAGTCAATAATGATTCCAAGATCCCTTTCTGCCTCTGTGCTCTCAAGAAGGGAGTTTATCATCTTATAAGTGTGCTGCTGGTTACTAGGGCCCAAGTGCAGCACCCTGCAC
>NW_017729032.1:128565702-128577582 GCF_001723915.1 Gavialis gangeticus
ATCTTTGATTTTGGACGCAAGTCCTAGCTCTATGTCCGCCTTAGCTTTCCTGACAGCCCCCCTACAGGCCCGAGCAGAGGAGGTATACTCCTCTTTGGAGATAGCACCCCCCTTCCACCGGTTGTGCACCCCTTTTTGGCAATCAGGCATTCCCGGACTCCCTTAGTGAGCCAGGGGGGCTTTCGGGCACTCCTGCCCACCTTGCTTTTTGTTGGGATGGTCATCCCTTGGGCCCTGAGTATCGTCTCCTTAAGGAATGACCACTCATCTTGGGCACTGAGTTCCCCTGCCCTTGAGAACCCCAGTGCCTCTCCCACTAATCTCCTCAACTCATTGAAGTTGGCCATCTTGAAGTCTAGGGCTACTGCCTTGCTGCTGGCCCTTGACACCCTGCGCTGGATGGTAAATTCCAGCAAGCGATGATCGCTATCACCCAGGTGGTCAAGGACCTAGAGGCCCCTTACCAGGTCGTCACCTGTGGCCAGGACCAGGTCCAACAGGACATTTCCTCTGGTGGGACTGTATACCTCCTGAATTAAGTGGAGGTCCTGTATCTCAGCCAGGAACCTCCTGGAATGGTCCGACCTGGCTGACTGTTCCTCCCAGCAGATGTCCGGGTAATTGAAGTCACCCATGACAACTACACCCCTTGCCTTAAGTGCCTCTGCAAGCTGGCCGAAAATTCCCGGTCCAGCTCCTCCCCTTGGTTGGGGGGTCTGTAGTAGACCCCCACTTTTAAATCCCTCTCCCCATGGCCCCCTTGTATCTTGAATGGAAAGTAATATAGTAATAGGTGACGTGGAGAAAACTGAAGTATTTAATGTCTTTTTAAGTTTAAATTGAATCAAAGTCAGCTATGAGATGATGAATGCAGTTGATAACACCAAAGCCTACAGTAAGGGAAGAACAGGTTATAGAAATTTAGAGAAGTTGGATTTTTCAAGTTGGCAAGGCTGGACAAGATGCATTCTAGCATTAGGAATTAGCTGAGGTAATTGTAGAGCCTCTAACTATTCTTTTGGAGAACATATGAAGGTTTGTTGGTTCATCATGCTCAAAGAGTGGTTATCAATGGTTCAATGTCTAATTGGGAGAGGGCATCAAATGGGACTCTGTCACGGGATGGGTCCCCAGAGATGGCCGGGACACCCCTAGGGCTCCGTGACCATGCCAGTCTTGCCCAATGGGCACCTTTTTCCTCATCTGCCACTTCTTGTTGGTAATTTTAATAAATAGGAAGGCCGCCCCTGAGTTTGTGCTTGGACACGGTCCTTGGACCCCTTTTTTAGTCCCAGTCAAAATGGATTCCTCACAGGACACCCTCAGCCTTATGGGCTAGATGTGTGGGTCCAAAACCACCCCTTTACCACACTCCAAGCCTCGCAGATGGTATTTAAACGTTGCCTCTATGGGACCTTGCTATAGCTTGGCCCCCTGTCATCACCAGACTCTCCGCAGCCCTGTCTCTGCACCCATGCTGGTGCTGGACTCTCCACAGCCCTGTCTCTGCATCCACACCACTGGGCTCTCCACAGCCCTGTCTCTGTGCCCACGCTGGCACTGGGCTCTCTGCAGCCCCTTTTGTCACTGCTCCCACTGGCACGGGGTTCTGCTCACTCCCTTTGTCACCACACCCCCTGGTGCTGGGGTCCCCACACTCTAGTGGGCCCCCAATGAGGCTTCCCCCTCCCCCAATAGCCTCAGCCCAATCCACCGGTTTATAAACAGCAACAAAAATATGAGCCCCTGAGCTATAACATAATACAAATGGTTCATGGTGTGCTCTGTCCCTTTAAAAGTGCCAAACTTCTCCCCCAGCACTAAGTGTCTTGTAGGTCGGGGTATCTGGTGAGCTTCTGGAGCCGCATTAGCCCCATATGCAGCATATCAGGGAGCCACAGCATCTCTGGGCAATTCTTCCCTGGAGGCTCCTTCCCCTGGTCGCTGCCAGAGAACTAACCCCCTCTCATCCCAGCCCTGGGGTTTATATGTGCCCAGGACCCTTCCTTTTCCAGTCAGCTGACTGGCTGCAGGTGCAGGCTAATTCCCTAATTAGCCTGCTGCCACAGTAACCTGCACCTATGGGGTTCCCGCCTGACTACTAGGGCCCTCTCTCTAAGCAGTTTCTGCCCTTAAAGGAGCAGACACCTTAGTGCCCTGCAACAGACTCCCAAGTGGTCTCTCCTAGGTTCAACACTATTTAATACCTTAATTAATTATTTGGTGGATGGGACTGAGTGCACAGCTACGAGGAATCTGTAAATGACACCAACCTAGGCAGAGTTGCTGACACTTCAGAGCATGAGATTAGGACTGAAAACGATCTTGATAAACTGGAAATATGGTCCAAACTTGGTCAGATGAAATTCAAGAAGGACAAGCACAGGGTTCTGCACATATAATGGAAAATTCATACATACAAATTCAAATGTACATGTTCATAAGATGAATATGAGTCAAGAGTGTGCAAAAAGGTCAATAGCATTGACAGGATTGCCATTTGTATAATGCAAGTCAAGAGAAGTGATTTTTCTGTTCTGTTTCAGTTCTGGTGAGGCCTCACCTAAAGAATTACATCCAGGTTTGAGCACTACACTTCAAGAAAAATAATAAAGAGTTTATCAGAGAGCAACAAAAATGATTAGAGGTTTGGGGCATATGACTAATATGAAAATCTTGAAATGTGGGATTATTTATGCTGGAGGAGAGAAGATTGAAGAGAGATCTGGTAACAGACTTCAGCTACCTGAAATGTGATTATACAGAGGACAGGACAAGAAATCATCATCTTAAATTGCAACAAGGGAAACGTAAGTTGGATATTAAGAAGAACTTTCCCATTAGGAGGGTGGTTAAGCATTAGCGAGATTGTAGAATCTCCCTTCTTGAAGTTCGTAAAATCAGGCTTGAAAAACAGTTGTCTATAATGGTTCAGAAAGGAATTATCTTGCTTTCAGGTGTTTTGGACTACATGATCTATTAAGGTTCCTTCCAGTCTTCTTTTTCTATGATTCTGTAAGACAGAACTATTTAAATGGCCAAAACAAGAGAGGTTGTGAAATCTCCATCCTTGGAGGTTTAAAGAGACCCAGCTAGACACAGCCTTGATTGGAAAGATATAGGTGGGGATGCTCCTGCTTTGAGCAGGGGTTTGAATTAGATGACCTCCTAAGTTCCTTTCCAACCTTAACTTTCTATGATATATATTTATATTTTTAATTAGCTTCTTTCTGCAAATTCACATCCTTGTACAACTGACTTTACTTTCTTTTAATGTAGGGTTGGGTTCTTTTTTTGAGTTTTGCTCCATTAACCAGGAGGCCAGCTGAAGGCATTCAATCGCTGTTTTTGTGATATTAGTTGTGGACTCAGGAATTCAAAAATTCAGAGATTTAAGAAATTCAAGAAGTCAAGCGATTGCTTAACAGAGTGGGCCATGAGAAGGCTGTCACCATCCATCATACCTCCGTAAGTGGAGACTATGACCAAATCCAGCCAAGTCTATTGTCTCCACATTCCATCTTGACAATCCCAAGGCACCCTCAACTCAGAAAGGAAAGGCACCCTTAACACCCTCAAAATCACCTTTTGTGGAGAAAAAGTGCATCATGACCCAACTGCTACCTACCTTGGGGAGACCCTTGACTGCTTCCTAACTTATCATTATCACCTCCGAAAGACTACCATGAATATAAAGGCATAAGTGAACATCATTGGAATTCTCACCAGCACAAGCTGGGGTGCAAAAGCTGCTATCCTCAATGCTTTGGCCATAGTCCTGATCTTTTCAACAGCTGAGTACTATGCAACTGTCTGGGCCTCATGTCGCCATACCAAACTCATCGACACACAAGTCTACTCAGTAATGAGGACTATCTCTGGAATTTTGATATCAACTCCAGTGCAGTGACTACCACTACTTTAAAATATCACTCCTCCCTCTACTCGATGGGACGCAGCAACATACAGAGAAATAATGTGATTCAATAGTAATCTGGACCTTCCTGTCCACAGAGAGCTTCAAGATCTCCCACCATGTCACATGATTTCATGAAAATGTTTTTGGATATGAACCAAGTACCTCCTATACCACAACACTGAAGAATCTTGGAGGAAAGGTTGGGCAGAAAACACGCAAATAAACAACTTGTCTCTGACTGAACAATGCAACAACCAGGCTTCAGCCTTCCACAGAGCATGTGGACAACCCTTAACAGGATACTCACTGGACATGGCTGGTGTGGCTACCTGATGTACGAGTGGCACCTAAAAACCCCACCTCGCTGCAACTCTGGAAACCCTGACCAAACCATGGAGCACATAATAACATCCTGCCCCAATACAAGTTTGAGGGTGACATCCTGGAATTACAGTCACTTTCCAGCAGAGCATTGGTCTGGTTGGGGAATTTGGGATTAAAACTGTGACAATAGCTCTTACTCCTAAAGCCATACAGAAGAAGGGTTTGGCTTATATATGAAACATTGTTGCTCAGATATCACTCTTTATTTTTTGTTCCATCATTTTCTTTTTCTGGGAACAATAATAAAATGGTGAGAAAACAGTTATTAATTTGTCCTTTTTTCAGAGGTATAGAAAGCAGATGGGAAATGTAGTATATTTTTAATATGCCAATTTATACCCAGCTCTGTGCCTCTGTTTTTTCAGATCTGGCCATCTGCACTTCACCAAGGGTCTGATGAAGATGACTGCATGTGTAAACCACACTCTTGGCTCCACTGCCTTTGAGGACAGATTAGCTGTAGGTCCCTTAGCAAAATTACTATAGTAGACTTGTAAAACTCCTCATTAGTCTAACCAGTTTTCAGATTCACAATCATCCACTAAAAGTTAGTTACTGCACCATCAAACATCAATATCTTATGTAGTCTGAATTTCTATAGCTGCTTCTTCCAGTCATCAGATCTATTATATCTTTGTCTGTTATATTCAAGAGCTCTCTACTGTGAGAAATCTATTTACACAGGGCCAATCACAATTGGGCAAAGGCCCCTCACTATTATCACAATATAAAGTAAATCACAGAGAATCATAGAGACGTAGGGCTGGTTCAGAGGTCTAGTCCAACCTCCTGTCTAAGGCAGGATCATCCCTATGCAAACCATCCTATACAAACTATAATCTAAACTCTACATATGACTACTGTTAACACAGACATAACACAGACCTTACACTCAAACTTGCCACAGGGAAAGCAGGGGAACCATGGCAGCCAATATTCTGTTTCCATGAAATATTGTAAATATATGCTCAAGAGAGCCCAGGTAGAGGGCTGTGCCCTGTCCCCCCCACTTCCCCCAGCTACAGAAGAAGGCAAAACCCCCTATAGTCCATATCAATCAAATTCCTTCCTGACCCCAGATATGGTGATCAGTCTGATCCTGAGTGGAGAATCAGACAAGAACACCCTTTAGCCACTAACCTCCAGTTTTGCTCCCAGCAGAAGCATTGGCACACCCAAGTCAGTTCCCAGTCTTGGTGATAGCCAACCCCCAGTGCCTCTGAGGAAGTCCTAAAAACACTGTTATGCATATAGAAAAAAAAAAGGGGGGGGAGCAACCATTAAAGCCCCCAAACTGGGAAATACCTATAATAGAACATAAACATAGCTATGCCTAGATCATTCCTGACCAGTGGCTGTCCAACCTCTTCTTGAACAACTCCAGTGATAGAGAGTCCACAACTTCCCTAAGCAGTCTATTCTACTGCCTCACTGTTTTAGTTTTTCCAGATACCCAATCTAAACTTATGTTGCTGCAACTTCAGGTCACTAGTCTGCATCTTTCTCTTTGTGGCAAGAATGAAAAGGTGCTTTCCCTCTTCTTTATGGCAAGTATATGAAGACAGCTTTCCCTCTTCTTTATGGCAAGTATATGAAGACAGCTATCATGTCTCCTCTTAAGCATCTTAAGCACCTTTTCTGCAGGCTGAACATGCCTAACTCCTTCAGCCTCTCCTCATACGACTTGCCTTCCAAGTCCTTTATCATCTTTGTTGCCTCCCTCTGAACCCTCTCTTACTTCTCCATATCCTTTTTTAAAATGCGGAGCCCAGAACTGTACACAGTACACCAGATGAGGCCTAACCAGTGCCAAGAGACATTATCACCTCCCATGTCTTGCACCCAATGCTTCTATTAAAGCATCCCAAAAATCACATTCACATTTTGAGTAGCTACATCACATTCAGACTCATATTGAGCCTGTGATCCACCAAGACTCTGAAGTCCTTTTCCATAGATGGCACTTATTTTATATTTGTGTTTTTGATTATTCCTCCTGAGGTGTAGCACCTTGCATTTGTCAGCATTGAACTTCATCCTGTCAACTCTAGCCCAACTTCCCAATCTGTCAAGATCCTTCTGAATTGCACTCTCATCCTCCAATGTTTTTACAGTCCTTCCCAGTTTTGTGTCATCTACAAACTTAAGAAGCTTTCTATGCCAGAATCCAAATCTTTAATAAACAGGTTGAACAGCTCTGGGCCCAGAACAGACCCCTGTGGGACTCCACTTGAAAACTCCTACAAGTCTGACATGGACCTGCTAGTAATTACCCTTGACTTGTGGTTATTGAGCCAATTATCTATTTACCTTATAGTAGTTTTATCTAGCCCACATTTTTCCATTTTGTTTATGAGAAGATCATGCCAAAAGCCTTGGTGAAGTCCAGATACACTATATCCAAAGCATTCCCTTCATCCATCCAAGTATTTACTTGGTCAAAGGAGGGGATTACATTTGTTTGACATGATTTGTTTTTCATAAATCCATCGTGGCTGCTTGTAATCAGCCTTTCCTCCTCCAGATGCTTGCAAATGGCCTTCCTTAAGATATACTCCAGTAACTTCCCATGTATTGAGGTAAAGCTAACTAGTCAGTAGTTCCCTGGGCCTTCCTTTCTGCCTTTGATTTAGAGAGGGGCACCACATTGACCCTTTTCCACTCCTCTGGTACCTGGCCCATCTCCCATGACTTCATGAAAGAGGAAGCAAGGGCTTCAAAATCTTCTCTGACAGTTCCTTCAGTACCCTGGGATGAAATTCATCTAGTCCTGCTGACCTGAATTCATTCAGACCCATCAAAAACTCTGTCTCTCTTGTTTTATTCTCCCTCAGCTTGCCCCCTTCCTTATCCAGATAATACTTCTTAGGTGTCTGGCTGCAGCTTAATTTTTCTGTGAAGACTGAGGCAAAGTAGCTGTTGAATAGATGTCTTCTTTGCATCTTCAATTTGGAGTTCCCCCTGGCTTGTTAACAAAGGACCACCAGCTTCCTTGGTTCTCTTCTTCTGGCCAACATATTTATAAAACCTCATCTTCTTGTCCTTGACCACCGTTGACAGATGCAGCTCATTCTTTATATTTGCCTGTCTGATTTCTCCCCCCAGGTTCTTACTATTTCCTGGTACCATTCCTTGGTGACCTGCCCATTCTTCTCTTGTCTGTATGTTTTCCTTTTGTATTGGAGGCATTTTAGAAGATTCTTCTGCAGCCACATTTGTCTCTGCCATTCTTGTGCTTTCATTATGTTGGGACAGTTTCTTGTTGGGCTTCCAATACTGTGCCCTCTAGAAGCTCAAGGCTTCCTGAGCATCTCTGTTCTTAAGTCTATCCTCCCATGACACCATGCCCATTAATTCTTTGAGTCTAATGAAATCTGTCTTTTTGAAATCTCCTGTCCTAATTTTGCTGACCTCATACTTTCCATGTCTCAGGATCTGAAATTCTGTTGCATTGTGATCGCTTCCTCCCAAGTTACCTATGATCTGCACATCCTCCATCAGTTCTTCCCTATTGGTCAGGAGAAGATCCAAAATAGATGATTTCCTAGTTGTGTCCACCACTTTCTAGAATAGAATGTTATCCTTGACACAAATTAGGAACTGGCTTGGCATTTTATGTTAGGCTAAATCATTCTTTCAGTAAACGTTCAGAAGAATGAAGTCTCCCATCAGTACCATCCCGTAGCTTTTTGATTTGTCACCTTGAAGAGTGCCTCATCTACCTCCTCTTCCTAATTTGGTGGCCTTTAATAAATCCTGACCATTATATTGGTGTTGCATCTTTCACCTTTCATCTTCCTCCAAATGCATTCTGTTCTGTTGCCTTATTTCTCCTGAAGCAGGGAACAAGCATATGTGTTTTTGACATACAAGGCAACACCACCTTTTCTCCCATCCTTGTCCTTCTGAAACAGAGTGGAACCCTCAGTGTTGATGTTCCAGCCATAAGAACTGTCCCACCAGTTTCTGTAATGCCAATCAGATCATGAATTGGCACAACATGTGTAACAACATGCCCCCGTTGCTGAAGAACGTACACATCCAGAATTGGACTCCTCAGTCACCTGAAGACCCATCAAGCCTGACAGACATCATCCTCAACTTTGAGGGACCACCGCCAATGAGTTCTTTTTGCAGGCTTCCAGCTCATCTTGCTTATTCCTCCTATTTTTTGTATTTATATACATGCATCGGTATGGCCCTACTGGATTCACAGTGGAAGTGTGGTGTGCTGTGGCTTCTTTAATCTTGCAGGTTCCCCTGTGCACAGTCAAATGATTGGGAAGGGCCCTGCTTCTGGCTCGCTAGTGATCAGCAAGTTAAAGGAGCCACAGTGCAGCCCACTTCTTCTGTGAATCTGGTAGGGCCCTATGCATCAGACATATCTTGCATTTTGACTCACTTACTTCCCTTTTGTGCCACGTGTAGTCCCATAGCTCTCTGGCCCTTTCCCAGAGTTAAGTTGCTTCTGCGAGTCTTCAAAGTCTTTTCCTCTCTTGACTGTGTGCTCTGTTGCTGAAGGGTTTTGTTCACCACTCCCCATGGAACACAGTTTAAAGCCTTCTTACTAGATTGGCCAGATAATACCCAAAGTTGCTCTTCTCTGTTCTCATCTGATGAATCCCATCTCTTGGTAGCAGCCCTCCTCCCAAGAACATCCACCCATTGTCAAAGAAGTCAAAGCCTTCATGTTGACACCACCTCCTCAGCCACACATTCATGTAATACTACTACTAATGATAATAATATGAAAATTTAATAAAGCAGTCCATTTTCCACATATAAAACAGGACAACAAAAACAGTAAGTGGCAAGACAGAGAGAGAACAAAGGAGAAAAGAAACTATATTTTTTCTATTACTTGATAACATGCTGTTCTATTAAAATATTTTTATATGTGGTGCTAAAAAGCCATACAGGAACTGTATCCATGAAGTATATCTTAATATTAAAAACAAAGTCTTTTGTATTATTTTCTTACTTGCTGAAAATCTCTACAATGAGTTAATTCTCACTTTCTATGAGCAGGATAGCAAATAGATAGTGTATATTTCAAAGCTGACTAAAAGTACCCTTGCATAATTTATAGTCATCAATGTTTTATTTGTCTAAATATAATATTTATGACACTCATGAAACATAAAATTGTTATGAAACATCAAATGTTATGAACTATAATTTATTTTATTAAAATGATAATCATGAACATTCAATTACTGTTATGGATAAGCCCATTTGAATTCAATTGCTGTTACTGGATATTAGGTATTTTTTTCACAGGCTAAGAAGCCTAGATACTGATTTGACTTATAGAATAAGATTATTCTCAGTGAAGAACAGATAGCATCTACAACAGTTAGGAAAAATATTTTTTTTCTACACATGGTAAAGTAATAACCTTAAAATCTTGAAAATGCCTTTCATAACAAAGTTCAGATCCTGCAGGTATGAGCAAAGTTGCTTACATGTATGAGCAACTTTTGAGTGGCCCCACTGAAGTGCTCTGTACTAATAGTGAAGTATGTGAGTAATTGTTTCTAGGATCAGAGCCTTAGTAAGTATTCAGACTTAGATAATGACAATACTTTTGATAGTTATGGTATTTTAAGTTAAGCATAGAAAAGTATAAGAAGCTACAGAAACAGATTTATCTATTACTTGACACTGGTATAATTCACAGACTATTAATATCTACATCTGTGAAAAATATAAACTGAATAAAAACAGTCTCAAAACCAAATACAAAAATGAGACCAAAGTAGATTGGTGTAATTTTTCCCCATGTGATGATAAAATGAACCTAATATCTTTCATTTTAAAATGTTTCACAGAATAGTAACTGCATTTGTAGAATACATGCCTTGCCTAAGTCACCTACTCATGATGTATGCAATGGGGAATGAAACGAATTTGTCTGCTCCTTAATAAATTAAGGCAATTCAGTAGTTCTTCCAAGAGTAGACTTAAGATAGTATAACAATATATAGCCTCAAATTTCCATAGTCTAAAAAACCTCACTCTATCAGTACATTATTATGGTATATGTATTTTTGCTCTATTTTTCTGCTTTTTAAATTCATGAGGTATTACAATTTTGTTCCTAAGGAAAAGTGTGATTTTGTTCCCTCTGAAGTCTATGACAAAAATTCAACAGAGTTGAATGGTTATGGGACTGGGTTTAGTTCTCTAATCCAGCAAACAAATATCCACAAGCCAGTAGCCTCCACCAAAGTGGATGGGACTACTTTTGTGCTTAACATTATGCAGACATTTAAGTGGTTTGCTGGCTCAGTATCTGAGAGTGTAAGATTTATGCAGGAAGACTGCAAACAACAATAATTATTTATATTCTCAAGTGGTCTCAATGCACCAGAGCTAAATAGTTCTTTTATGGATATATTGTTTACATACATATTTGGATTTGAAGTCTACCCTGATTGATTAGTAGATATCATTAGACACATGAATTACTGTCTAATCATCAGATGATTTAGTATTAAACATATGATGAGTTTCTAATTTGAGCAATCTATGGAGGGTATCAAAAGTTATAATTGGTAAGGGGGCTTTTCTATACCTGCTCTTCAGCTCAGAAATATTACTGGATTCTTATACCCAGTTTTTTATTTTATTCAATCAATTAATTTTTTCATTTTACTGGGTACGTCTACATGAGATGCTGACTGCACAGTAACCTAATAACACTGCACAGTAGCGCGTCACAGCATGGACAATGCTCATATGCATGAATGCAGTAATGTTCAAGAGCCTGAAGGTGACTGAATTTCACAGTGTGCTTGACTAACCTGGGCTGCCCAGGAGTAAGGGAGTGCTTGCATCTACATTTTTTAATCCCCAGGATTTAGGGTGGGGTATGATGAGGGTCTGTGACTGAATAGGGAGTGAGTACCCAGCTGACTGTTAGAAAGATAATCTTTATTAACCAAGAAATTCAAAGGAGCTTATTGATTTTAAAAAGTGCCAATAAATGTGAAAAAAGGGAAGAGGCAGAGTTCTGGCTGCCTACTAGAGTGGCTAATTACAACAGGGGTGGCAGTGAGGAAACATGCAGCATAGGGATGCCTAGATGACTGACCAGATGCATGTCATGCATACTTGGTGTCCACATATAACACTGACTCTTTTTTTTAAATGAACCAGTTCAAAAGAGTACTTGATTTTCCAAGCACATAGTTGAGCCATTCCAGGCAGTTTTAAAATAGTTTGATGGGCTTGTACATCTGTCTGCTTCAGGTTTAAACTACATTTAAACTGACCTAAGTGCATTAACATATGGCCATACCCAGAGAGGGGGCACTCTACAAAGGGATCTTCCACCTCCCAACTGATTCGTCAGAAAAGGTAATGAATTCCACTGTGTCTTTTGGGGGCATCAACCACTGCTGATGACGAACAGCTCCAGTACTCTATAAAATAGATGTCCCATTTGAGGTGGTCCTAATTATCTTGGCTTTTGACTTGAATCCAAATAGGAGTTGAAAAGCCCTTTAGGCCAGGTACAGATATCACACTTATACCAGTATAACTGATCAGAAACTGGTCTATACCTGTAACAG
>NW_017729032.1:128577768-128583910 GCF_001723915.1 Gavialis gangeticus
TAGCATCTTTTGTAACTTGTGTCTGTGGAGCTCCCAGCCTGGCCATTGCTATGGGAACCTGGCTGTAGGCTCCCAGTGGGTAGCTAGATTCCCCTCCTCCCTGGAACCAACAGCGAACTTCTGTTTGGTTTGGTAAAACGTTGTAACTCAGAACACTTTGCAGAAATTGTTCTGAGTTACAGGTGGGAGTCTGCACCCATGGACTGGTTTAAGATGGTGGGACCCGGTTTAAGATTTGCAACCCCTTCCCTGAAGAGCTGCACCACTTACAGAAAACCATATAACTTAGATTGATTCTGTCTTGGTCTTTTTGAATGTCTGTACCTAACCTTACACACAGAATTATTCTAAGCTGCTCCACTGCCAAAGAGAGCACACCTAGCAGGGGCTAAAAACAGATGTTGGGTTTATTCTGGGGCTGACTGTCTCAAGCTTTCACTCCCATCAAAATGGGAGGGAAGGGATGACAGTTGCTTACATGTGCAGCTTGAACTGCAATTAATTTGAATTAACCCTAATTGTCTTACAGAAAAAAGTGTTATCTTGGTACTTCACAAATATTTAGGGTGGAATAATAGGTTTGTAAATCTATAGGATACAACAAGCCTGTTTTTTAGCCAGGCTTGTCCCTAGATTGACCTACAGTAACGTTTCAGAGGCACACCACAATGTGGGCGGGAAGGGGAGGGGAAGGGGCAGCATTAGCACATATATCTTGCATACTTCACAGGTATTTGAAACAGAACTAAGTATATGTACCTCTGTAGCATCCTGGGATCCTGGGGCAAAAGGCTCTTTTCTACGACAGGTCTGACATCTGTTTACAGTCTTAGAGCCACACTTATAAGTAGGAATCTACCTAATTTGTGGTGGCTGCCTTCCAATTTTGTAGTCCCGGCACAGCATCGGGCACCATTTTCACAGCACAGCACGGCAGCCCTCCCATCTCTGATTGGCTGAGGGGCCCCAGAAGCAAAAATACTGCACTATATCCTGTTGTAACATCATATTTTAGGGTTTTCTGATCACTAGCAAACTGATTTGAGATGCTCACTGTTAAGCTGAAAAAGTCATAACTACAATACAGATGCTGCTGCTAATTAGACTTGCTTATTTTTTGATACCCATTGGTACATATTAAATATTTTTATGTACAAACTCATTTGAACCAGAATATTGATTTCTGAGTTTTCCAAAATGTACATAGGGCCTAACCCAACAGTAACTGAAGTCAATGAGAATGCATACACATAGACACATGCACAAACTCCCTTCCATAAGGAAGACAGTAGACAGGTGTTTTTCAGGTCACAAAAATCGATAAGTCATCATATTTTTCTATTTAATTTCTAAGTGTATAAAAATATAGCCTTGCTTACACATATACAAAACGAATTGTAAACTCATGAAGAGTCTCACTGATGTGAATGTAAGGGGGAGTTTTAAGTAAGTATAGGATGGAATTTATGAGATCTTGAAGCCTAAATTAGCTTCAGTTCTCTTTAGTGGATTCAAATGTGTTTTAGTCTTCAGGTACATTTTTTCTATTTTCTGTGAGGAAAAAAGCCTGATTTTCTATACTGGGACACTATGTGTAATGATACAGTAGCAGAGGCTAGAGGTTACTAAGTAATACCAAGCCAAATTCATTTTGATAACTATCCAGTTTAGAAAATTGATTCGCAAATATTCATTAAAGGACATAGATCAAGCTCTCAAAGGTACATGGCTAGTGATTAATCTACTTAACCAACATTTTTTTTATCCCTTTGTAGCATTAAAGTATTTCATATCCATAATAAACCAGATTACACACAGACCTTGAATGAATCAGTGCTTGAATGCAACAATGGAATAATGCAATTTGAAATATCATCAATAAGCTTCATAACAGGGAGTCAGTTCTTAATGTTAATAGCTTTTAACACAGAAACCAATCATGAAGGTAAATTTAAGAACAGGGACTGATACAGAGTTGTTACTGCCATAATCACAGGACTCCAGGAACTTGGCCTTGAAGAAAATAAAAAACTAAAAGTAATGTAACAGAGTCATGTAAGTTCATTACCCTGTAGCATTCTTTTCTTCACAAAAATATGTATATTTAATTTCTCCATCAGACAGAAGCTTAAACACATAGAGGGAACAAGTATAAGGAAAGTCTGTCTGGCACAGCATACAATTTGCATGAACCAGTAGGAATCACCTGCAGCTAAACAGCACACACATATTTTGGAGACTTATTACAAAAGAAATTGTATCTTATCAGTTCTTTTAAAAAACAAAACAAAACCAAAAAAAAAACCAAATTTAGTGGGGTTAATTCATAGAGCCCAGACCTGTAGCCATGTATTTGATCACATAGTAGAAACAAGGCATGGAAGAGAAACTAGCCTTTATGACTTTTAAAGAAAATCTGTCAGCATACCTAATGAGTAACCAGTGCAGTGAATTATGTCTTCAGATAGCCTGAGACAAAAGGTATAAACAAATCCATGCAGTGTAATATGCTCCTAACACCAAAAGCCACTTGACCTTGGGGAGCTTGACAACAGCATTTCAGAAACAGTCTGTTGGTGCAGAAGGAAGTAAAAAAGAATATAGCACACCATCATGTGCCACCCCTCTCCCCTAATAGAGCCCTTCTACAAGCATAAGAGTAAATGATGGGGAGAAGAGGAAGGAGAGCAGCCCTGCTGCCACACCTGCTTCTGAGAGGAAAAACTGTCATTCCTGGGGAAGAAAGGAGTTTTTTAATGCTGCTAGTTGAAGCTGGGATTAGGACCACAGAATAGAATTAGGGTCAAGGGAGCCACTAAGGGAAGATCCATGAAATAGTATGTCTAAGACCCCAAATAGCTTTAATCTGGCCCATCATAACTCAATGGACAAATAAAAAAACCCAATATTTATTAACTGGTTTTCAAAAAATCATTTTAAAGATAAATCTTATAATTTTGAGCCATGTTTCATCCTTATGGAATGCTAATTATTAATGTACACTTCCCAAATGGCCATACAGTAGAAACAGCCCCTTATAACCTCTAAAAAGGTTGAATATTACTGTATTCTAATTACCAGTGCTCTAGATTCCAAAATCCAAATCTTAAAATAATTCAAAACCCTCAAGATAATGATTAGCAAACATCACTGGCTAGTGATTCATTGAAAAACAAAAGAACAACTAGTAAGGCATTTAGGCAGCATCTAACAACAACAAAAATGTAATCTCAAATGAACTTTGAGTCAATACTAGTTGAACTAACTACTGCAAATCAAGAAACTGAGATAAAGACAAGAAAATACAGATGGCTATAATCATTTTTATGGCAGTGTACCTTGCCAACATTTCTCCTATACTGCAGAGTAAAATAATTGGAAGCTAAGCTGTGGACAACAGAAACCATACTGCCTCTTCAATTTTGTGCAATTTGTTGCCTGAATTAATGTTATAGCATAGTGATTATTAAATATTTAAATATGAATTATTAATATTTAAATTAGTAGGAATAATAGTAAATATTTCCCTTTCTGTATATTGTGTTTAGTTTTATTTAGTTCACATCAGACTTGTACCCAGCTTTTATAACTCCTACTTGCCATATTGTCAGTTCCCTTTATAGCACTAAAGAAATACAAATAGAGACACAAATAATTCTATTTTCCATTTCAAAATCAGTTTCCCATTTTAAAAAGCAGCATATGGAGAAAACTAGACATTTTGAGAATTATGCCTTTTTAGCAAAATGCAACAACAGATTATTTTTCTTTTAGATGTCTGTATGCGTGGCATTTAAATGTATTAGTAGTACTCTGCTCCATTTCAATAATAAATACTTAACACTGATTTGCCTGTCACTAATTTTATAAAGGTAAGTAAGCCCATTTCACTTACTGGGAACACAGGCAAAGGCAGATTCAAAGATTAGAATCCACTGGACGAGTGAGATAATGGAGCCCCATTTTGTCCAAATCCATTCACCTTGTTGCAACTATTTTCTTTGCTTACTGTTTTATTTAAGTCATACCTTCTTTTCTGAAGTGTCTACACCACTTTCATCTCATTCTTTTCAAACTTCTTAAATGTCACATTTACTGAAAATAGTACAGCCTCCAGAGTCCTCCAAATCTGAATGAGATCAGGACATATGACTACAGCTTCAGATAACATCATGCTGGGACTGAAGGGGTTGCATACCCTAGCTAGAGGACACTGACTTTGATTTGAAGCTTGTCCCAATCATAGAGACAAAAAAAGAAAAATATGTGCTTTACTGGAAGCTGTGCATTAGTTTGACCTGGCTCCAGAACGTCTGTATAGATACGGCATTTCAACGGGTTTTTTGGAACTTTTCAATCAGCTATTAAATAAAAGCATCAAAAAAACCCCAATATAGAGACAAGACATTGAGGAAGCTGGCTCCAACTAACGCGCTGCCTCTTCTGGGCATGCACAGGACACAGCGCGGGAGCATACCAAGTTTGAAGTAAAGCACCATTTCGTTTTGTTTTTTTTCTATGTCTGCAAGCAGCTGTCGCAGAAATAGTCTCTAGGACTACTATTAAGAATTCATAACTGCTTGGGCTTCACTATTGTCATTCAGCTTTCTTCTCAAGCCTTTAATATATTTTACCAATACCAAAGCCATGGCCCAAAATAAGAGCCACATAGTTAACAATGGATACAGAAGCAAAAACCTGTCTTCGCATCTCAGCAAATTCATGCCAGGCCTAGAAAGAAGGTTAAAGCAGAAACAAGTCAGCAGAAAAGACACCAGGTAGAGATGAGTGTAAAAGAAGTCCTCAGCCACCCTAGCCCTTTCCACTACGTGGTCAAACACTTTCCACTGTGAGTGATGTTTTTGCTACATACATAAACAGATGTGATATGTATTCACAGTAGCTGATCTGGTCCATTATTGACCTTTATAACAATTTTCCATTGTGAGTGTGCGGCCTTGTTCACAAGACTGTGAGTGTAAGCAAAAGTGCCAAATGCATGGGGGCCTGAGGCTCTGGCCCCCCTCAGGATGTCACCTGAAATGTGTAAACGTTTCCACATGTCCATCATCTTAGGCTCCCCCAGCAAAAGTAGAAGTTGGTGCCTACCGGGACAAGCTTAACCTTCCCTCAAGAATAAGGACCACATGGAGGTGAAGGAGTGAAGTGGCATTTTGGAAGGGATTGGAGGGAAAGACTATCTGTTATAGGCAGATGGACAAAACACTCTGAGGTCACTCAGAGTGAACAGATTGCACAGATTATGCAGTTAGTTAGGCATTATACTAATGAACCAATTTTAGCCAACTAGAGCTCAGGAATTTGCCTTGCAGAGGAAAGTACAGACTCTCTGTCCTACAGGGTGCTGAGTTCTCTTGCTCTATTGTATGTTCTTTAAACATATGAAGCTACATTACTAACACTGAAAGCTATGTAAATTGGATTCCTGTCTGGAATGCTTTGACAGCAGTAAGCTACCTCTAGTTGACAGCGTAGAGATCACTCAGACACTAATAACCAACCTAAGTGAAAATTAGTTAAGTTGCATTCTGCTGTTTCTCAGACTTGCAATGAACCACTGCAGTATTAACAGTTTACCCACTGGTCTTAATAAAGCTATTTCATAAAGTGAAAATGTGTAAATTAAGGAGGATCAACACAGTGGCCACCAATAGCTAAATCACAGCTCTTTTTATTCTGCTGCTTCAGAAGTAAGTATATAATAGGCTAAAGTACCCTATTTTAATAGCCTGATATCTCCGCTTTCCATATAAACAATGTTTTCTGTATGTAAAATGATTTTATGATTGCCTTATAAATCTCTATGCTGAAAATACATTCACTGAACTACTGGAGCGAAGCAGTATGTGCTGACACATTTTATGAGCTGCTCTATATTCTCAAGTGTGCTGCCAGAATGAAAACAAAATATGCCATAGTTCAGCTATTTTCCTCTCAACCAATGCCATTTGGATGAAGTAGGCAAAGCTGAAAGACTGATAGCTCTTCTTATGCAAAAGAAGATATTGGGGTTCACAGGAGCATGGACTTGCACTCTGTGTGAGCTGTTGTCTGATGAGTCATTATGTAGCTGACTGAAGCATGAAACCATTTGGTGATTTTTTTTTTCATTACTCTTAAT
>NW_017729032.1:128583921-128591265 GCF_001723915.1 Gavialis gangeticus
CTGATGAGTCATTATGTAGCTGACTGAAGTTTAAGCAGCAAATGTGTAAAGAATATGCCATGAATGAAATGTTTTAGACCTAGGACCTTGCTCTAAATGATTTCCTGGCCTGCATGTACTGCTAGCCACAGTACTTACAGGATGTTTTTCAATTTAATGTTCCACTTATCCCACAATATTAGACACCTGTTGGGTGGTCCTGAATGGTGTCAGTTTCATTCAACTATAGTCATTGCAAATGTCACATTTCCTCAAACCACATCTACATCAGCCAATTTTTCCTCCTTGTCATTTTTTCTCAGATGCCCAAAGGAATAGTTTCATTCTAGTCAGTGACCTATATTATGGCAGGCTTGCTGCCACAGCTGCAGGGATTGCTTTTAATGTAGTGTCAGCCCTCCTTAGACTGAGCTCCAGTCCCTGGCTGTTATTTTTTCAAGTGAAGTTTCTTGGAACACTCCAGACTCTGATGAAAGGCTAGGTTCCCCGCCCCCCCTTTATTCTCAGGGACAATTGCCATTCTTGATTAAGAAAGAAAGTTGAATTTTATCAATTACTTCTGAAAGATAGATCACTCATAGGAGACAAAGAGACAGTTACGTGTATCCACATTACAAATGTGACATGCACATCTGGGGTACTTATAATACCTTCAGTCAGTAAATATAATTGACATGGGAACACAGGCTTTGCTGTTTTTGAACTGACTGATTAAGCTCAGCACCTTCTCCCTAGTGGCAATATCAGATGCTTCATAGGAGTGTGTAGAAAAGCGAGTCCTTACCTCATTGATGCTACACTGCCTACTTGGGTTTTTATACCTACCATCACAGGGGTTTACCATTTCCTTTTGTAGAATAAACTTTTCTTGTATCAACTAGTCTTTTTATTGACAGGAAGCAGTGCATAATTTTGGTAATTTTCTAGGAGCCAGATACTGAATTAGTAGGTATTATGCTTGGACTATAGAAAGGGATATAGGAAGGAATGTTCCCACCATTGCACCAGCTTTTTTGATAATGCAAGGGGCATAAAATTCATACCACTTGAGGTATTAAATATAATCTGTGTAAAATATGGAGGCCATAGGAACTATCTGTTTCCCCCTGAAATGCCCATATTTTCAGATTTTCCCTGCTGCTGTGAACGAAGGCATTGCCAGGGCAAGAGAACATATCCCATTCTCCCCACAACCTTTTGCATGCGACAGAAAGATGAGTATTTTGCTGTGCTCTGTGCCTGAGCAACTGGGCTTGAATGATACAAAATATTCTAAGACACCAAGAAAATTCTCCTCTCTCACAAATATATTGTTGATTATATTGTTTGCATAAACCCAGAAAGGCAAAGGTTTTTCAGAACGTTACTCCACGTCTACATTATTCTTACTCCAGTGACTTCAATTCATGCAAATTATAAAACTGGAACAACAGTATGGAGAATACAAGCCAGATTTTACAACTTAGAGAATAGAAAAATACAATTTAAAGAATAGAAAAAGGCAGATATTTCTGCCTTTTTCAGAATATGCTGCCAAGATCTGTACACTAACCTATGTAACTTAAAGTGTTGCTCTCCATTGTTTATGAGGTCTGACACAGTTTCTGTTTTGACAGAGAAGACAATAAAGACTGTTAGAGAGGAGGTTTTTTCTGACATCTAAATATAATAAAGTTACTTTTACTCCAGTCTCACATTTAAGGAGGCCACATCTTTGTGTGATTTTGAAAAGGAACAAAAAGCAGATCCCACATTCTACAGGATGTCCCTACTATACTTATAGTGAGACCGTACAGAAATCAGTTGTGAACTGCTGTAACAACTTGTTGTTACCTGCTGAAATGTGGCTGCAGTTTCCCTTAAAAACTGACGAGATAATACTCCATGGCTATGTGTATCCTTGTAAGAGGTATATTTTAAGGGTAAAACTAGAAACAGACAAAACAATTATGCTTCATTAAAAGGAAATATGCTGGTGGGCTTATTGCTCAGAGGCACACTTCAATTGATTTACTCTGCTTCGTGTGTCCAATCTATCCCACTGTACATGAAAGCTAAACTAGAGCCCTTAAATAAAACAAATACTAAATTACTCTGGTTTAGTTTATACTTTATGGAGGGATAAAGCAGACATTTGGAGCAAGTACAGTCAGCTAGCTTGATGCATGGCTATTGTTTCCTTCTCCCTCATTTAATGCAGTATACTTTTTTCCTGTCTATATTTATATCCTGTGATATTTGACTGAAAGCAAGCAATGTATGGGAGATAGAATCTTAAAACTATTTTTAAACAGTAAAAATACTGTTTAAGATTATCACATATATGCTGTACTGTCTTCAAATTTCTGCTTGACATGGTTTGGTTCCATAATTAGCATGTTACAAGTTAAAGAAGTGCACAAGTGCTAAGAGGGCAAGACCAATGTTCTTAAAGAATTTATTTAAAACTGTTTAAGCTCCCAGATACTACAGCAACATAGTGTCAGCACCTTATACATACCTAACATCATGTTCATGTGGGAAACTGCTGCCAAAATATCTGAATATAAGTGATGTCAAAGGTACTGTGATTTTTCCTCTCCATTTTCACTAAATGCACATTATTATATAATCTGGAAAAGAATATTCTGTCATATCTCACCTCACCAACCCCTGCTCCCCCCCAACACACACATACACATAAATCTGCTAGAGTCCAAATCTGTTCTGGTCTCTCTGAACCTGTGACAAGACTAAAAATGACCTTTCTGTTTTAATTACTCATGTGTTAATAAACCTGAGAGAAAAAAAAATTAAATGATACGTTTAAACGGTTCTCTTTATCCAGATGATGCAAGTTAACTGAGAATTAGCACATAGTCTTGCTTGCATCCGACTAGAGAAATTTCCTCATAAAAAATTAATGTGTATGGACATCTGACATTTAGAGGGAATAACTGGCTGTTTGGGAATCCCAGGTAGTACGTATACCTTACACAATAGTCCATTTGTCACAATAAGACCCTACAAAGACCTATTATGAAACTGACCCACATTACAAAAATAGTGTGTACATATTAGGACAATAATACATTTAAAGAAACTAATTAAGAAAGAACAAATATTTAATGAGCAGACATTGTTACCAATTGTGACCTCAGTAAGACTAGGTATGGATATAGGGATTTGCCCTTGTAGTTCCCATTGCAGGATCAGGGCCAATACATATTATAAAATGAAAAAGGGAGCTATTAATTTTTGGATTATAGCAAGTGAAATTCAAGAGGGAATTGTCTAATACCATATTTGTCACATACCACATGACCCTGAATAAGTTATATATCTTGCTTTAAGAAGGTGGAATAAAAGATTTTTTTCCAGTTGTGGCTGCATGCTGGCTGCAAGGAATCCTGACTCCAGCAGCTGTGGCTGTGAGAAGCTTAATACTGTAGCTCTGACCCTGATGGGTGAACTCTTTCCCCTCCCACCCTGAGGCTGGCAGTAGGAAAAGCACAGCAGCCATTTTGTCGCAGTGTTTCCCTGCTTCTTTTCTAGTATGCTTCTGGTCCAGCCTCCCCCCCCCCAAAAAAATTCAACTTCCTCACTTAAGACAACCCCCCCCATGAATTTTGGAGATATGATTTTGAGGGGGAAAGTGCATGTGGTATGTAAGTTAATATGGTAATTCAGATCTCAGGCATAGCTGTCTCTAGTTAGCTCAGACAATCTGTGTCCTTTTACTGTACCCATCACCATAGAAACTGGAGCTTGGGAGGTGATTCTGAGAAACAGAGAATAATTAAGTCTCAAAGAGATGTAATATTACTGTTTTTACCTTTTCCCTGAGGTAACTAAGTTTATAGAAGTGTGTACCACGTCTTCCCACAATTCAAAATATGATTATTAATTTAAAAACTGAGTTTCTGTTATAAACTCCCTGCTGTTAAAGGCCTTATTTAAGAATTAATAAAAAGAAAAAGAAAAACAAAAGGCCTGCAAAGGTTAAATCTGGGGAGAGGAGAGGAAGAATTTATTTGATACTTACAGATAGAAAAAAGCCATTATTAGACGTAAGGCAGGGAAAAATGCATTGAGCAACAGCCTGGTTAGTGGTTACAGGTAAAGAAGGAGTTATATGGTATCAGCTCCCAAGAGGCTCCCAGTGGAAACCCCACAGTTCACTGAACAAAATGACCTGAAGCTAATAGGTATCTTCTCAAAGTCCCATTGCCCTTGTTCTTGCCACGTTTCTTATAACACGCTGGGTGCATCTACACATCATTGCACTATGATGTTGCTTTAGTATGGTAATTTACTTAGTATGCTTTAGTATTGCACTATGATGTTGCAACACTATGGTGTTGTGCTTTAGTACTTCCTTTTGGAAATATTAAAGCACAGCGCAGTACAGGCTGTTACTGAGCCAAGCGCACCATGTATGGGGAAATTTCCCAGCTATGTCTCCGTAGTGGTGTTCTATACTGGGGAAGTGCACCACTATGACAACGTAGCTGGCAATCATGCATAGACCCACATGATTATTACAAACACCACAAAGCACCATACAGTGATGTAGCATGTCACTATGTCACCATAGGGCAACATGTAGATTATGCCCACTAATAACCTAAAAGGCACATTAGCAGAGAGAACTGACAGCTTTCTTGTAGAATGTTAGGGTACTAGTTTTGTATTTTACTACTGTTTTTATTCTGGTATCTGAAACCAAAATGTTTTCTGGTAAATATATAAAATGTAAATATTTTTCCACTTTATTACTGAGCAACATTCTAACTTTTCACTAGCACAACTAATAAAATTAGTGTAGAAATGTTAAAGAAACAGTAAATCTTATGAATGATCAAACACAGCATTATACAATATTTCAGGAATTAATATGTTCAAAGGGTTTTTTTTCAGAGATCCATAAAATGCACACAGCAGTTGTTATTTTATCCAAAAAATCAGCTAATGCAATGTTGATAATACATAGGAATTCAATACAATTTAAAATACAGTATGGGGCTTCTGGTAATTGAAAACTGGTAACAGATTTGTATGCTTCAGAAGACAAGTTACATATATATAAATGTTTGGTTTTCTCATCTGGTGTCTCTGTTTTTATTAACACTTCCTATGCGACAGTTGTTCAAGATATTAAACTACTATTCTTGTTCAACTCCTAGGTTAACCATATTTATGTTAGTGTAACTCAGTGAGATATACCACACAAATGGATCCAAGACCTTGCTCCTAATGTTGACCATGGAAATTCCTGTGATCAAGTCAAGATGAACATGAGCCAGCAGTGCAATGAGGCCACCAACAAAGCCAATCGCACCTTGTCATGTATTAGCAGTTGCATGACCAACAGATCGAGGGAGGTGATTCTCCCCCTCTATGCAGCATTAGTCAGGCCGCAGTTGGAGTAATGTGTCCAGTTTTGGGCGCTGCACTTCAAGAGGGACACGGAGGATCTGGAAAGGGTTCAGAGGAGGGCCACCTGCATGATTAGTGGTCTCCGTGAAAGACCCTACAAGGAGAGGTTGGGAAATCTGGATCTCTTCAGCCTATACTAAAGACAGATGAGGGGTGACCTTGTGGCTATCTATAAATTTATCAGGGGAGGACAGCAGGGATAGGGGATGCACTGTTTACCAGAGCACCCCAGGAAGTAACTAGGAATAATGGGTGCAAACTAGTGGAGAGTAGATTTAGATTAGACATTAGGAAGAATTTTTTTACAATAAGGGTGGCCAGAGTCTGCAATGAGCTTCCAAGAGAGGTGGTACTATCACCTAACTTGGAAGTCTTCAAGAGGAGGCTTGACAATCACCTGGCTGGGGTCATCTGACCTCGGTCCTCTTTCCTGCCAGGGGCGGGGGTCGGACACGATGATCCATTGGGTCCCTTCTGACTCTATAATCTATGAATCTATGAATGTCTACAGATAACCATAAAACATTTGTACTTTTCCCAAAATCAATTCAACTATACACAGCATTTGAAAAGAATGATAAGAATGCCTACGTGCCTGATTTGCCAGGACTCAGTGTATCACCTTAGACCAGCGGTGTTCAAATCCAGGCCTATGAGCCAGATCTGGTCCACAGTGCTGTGTCATCTGGCCTGTGAGGCTCCCCACAGGTTCAGAAATTTGTCTCACCTGTTGCCTATTTCTGGACTTGTGGGGAGACCCAGGTCCTGTGCACTGAATCAAGCACCTGATCCCAGCAAGCAGGGCCAGATGGAACCAGTGCCAAGCCTCAGAGCCCAATCCTTGTTTGGGGAGGGTAGGGGGAGGTATCAGGACCCCAAAGCCAAATCTGGTGCACAGGAATGAGAGGGGGTGGTGGCAGACCCCTAGGGTCCAATCCCAGCAATCCAGGAGTGGGTGGGAAGTGGTGTCAGACTCCTGGAGCCCAGTCCTGGTGCAAAGGGGAGAGGCCAGGCCAAATGGCCCAATACTGGTGCATAGGGCTCAATTCAGTCCACGGACTGGCCCTGCGCCACTCAGCTGGCTCACAGGACCAAAAGCTTGAATACCACTGCCTTAGACACTAATGGGTATGAACTTGGTATCCATTAAACTGCTCCAACTATCCACCATAATTGTTTTTCAGACTATTTTTCCACTTGGCTTATTCTAATGCCTGGGGGCATTTGTACACTACATGAGAGTTCCCATTTACACCAATACAACTGTGCTTGTGTTTGCATGAGCGGGATTTCCTGCCACTTTAAACGTCTTTTCAGTGCATTAAACTAAAGCTGCTTGGACATAGTTTAGTTTGTGTCATCAGCAATTACATTGTTGCGTGTATGTATCCATTGCATGTAAACACCAAGAGACTCAAAGGCTTGGAATTATCTGCTTTTGCCACCAGGTGATGCTGTGCTATTTCTGTAGTTTTGGCCACTAGGTGCCACTGTTATTTGCTGCTGTTATTTTTTGATTGATTTATTCATTTACTTATTTATTTTTGGCTCCTGCTCATCTCTCCCTCCCTCCTGCTGCTCCCACAGGGGGCATAGGCTGGGGCTGCTACAGGGCAGAAGGGGTGGGGTTTGCATCTGAGGGCAGTGGGGAACTCCATGGTAAGCCAGGCAACACAGAGAGCAACTGGAGCACCTCTGGCAGGGCTGGGGGGCAGGGTGGTGTGTTTGGGCATTGTGGGAGGCTGGTGTTAGTGCTGAGGGGTGACTTTTAAGGTTGAAGGTCAGCTGTTAAATCTTTGCAAAGTACTCCCACCCCAAGTGGTAAGCAGCTATTTTCTCTCAATCAGCCCCTGCTGACCTCTCCTTTGCTGGAGTCATGACAGGAAAAAGTGTAGGTTATCTGGCAGACAAGGTTCTTTCGGTAAA
>NW_017729032.1:128596265-128598344 GCF_001723915.1 Gavialis gangeticus
GGGCTGTGGGTCAGCAGTGTGGGTTTGGGCACCAGCAGGGCTGGGTGGTGCAGGAAGATGTGGGTCAGGAGTGAGGGGCACCAGCTGGGCTGGGATGGCAGGGGGATGTAGGTCAGGAGTGAAGGGCACCAGCAGGGTTGAGGGGGCAGGGGGCTGTTGGTCTAGAGTGAGGGGCACTGGCAGGGCTGGGGTCAGTGAGTTGGGAGTAAGGGGCAGTAGCAGAGCTGAGGGCGTGTGGCTTGGCAGTGAGGGGTAACAGAATGGGCAAAGGCAGGGGACTAGCATGTCACTGCCCAAATCTCTCCAGTGCAATAAAGCTGCATGTCTGTCTGCTTTGTTGGGAAGGAGAGAAAATGTCTACTTCTGGGTGGGATTGTAGGAGGGAGAGGGAAGAAAACCCCTCAGCTTCTTCCTTCCTTCTTGCATTTTTAAACTGTTGGGAAATACAAGGATTTTTGACCCAATACAAAAGCTTTGATTTTTTTTTTTTAATCTGTGTCATTGGGTGTTAGGTTCAAAGTAATTTTACCTGGAAACTTTTCCTGCAGTCCTATCTATTCCCTGTGTCTTATGCCAAACAATGATATAATATATTTTTTCCCTTTATCTCCCTTATAAATAATTCCTTCCTACACTGAAAACCCTCCAAAGGAACACTGCATGTAACTAAACTAAAATAAACAGAGAGAACTCCTGATTTTAGCATGTTTTCTAGGGGTTTTCTTATAGCCACATGTGAATTGAAAATACCTTCCTGTTGCATTCTTTCCACATCTTCAAGGCCCATACTTAGAAGAATTTCATTAAAAATATTTCCTCTTATCATGAACAGGTTGTGACATAAAACAGGTATTTCTTAATCCTAACACAGTCTTTATCAAGGGAACATTCTCATTTACACAGTGCAACTAAACTGAAGTCATTGTTTTACCTGGTATTTATAGTCATTTTATCGGCCTCTTTCCCAAGCTTCAGAATAAGCATTTTGGGCCTGCAAGCTTGCCTAACATTTCTCTCAACTATAAGACTAATCCAGTAATAGATATTACCAAGCAAAGTTTTGCTTCAGATGTAGAAAAGACAACTACGTATTCAACATTCCAATATTGGCACAAGGAGAAATGGGTATCACCTGGCTATGGATAAAGTTAAGCTAGAGGTTGGAAGAAAGTTTCTATCAAAATAGTGGGGTTCTGGAGCAGACTCCAGTAGAAGGGGCAAAAAATATAACTTCTTTTAGGGTACAGTTTGATCCATTTATCATAGGGATCATCTGATACTGTTTCTTACTTTAGGAACAGACTGGATTTGATGGCTAGACAGTCCCTTCCTGTCTTGGAGAAATAATTATCCAGTCTTTTTAATGTCAATGCTGACTGAATCATACAGCAGTGGCCCTACCTTGTGGCTGAATGCAGAGAGGAAATCTGTTGTATACCATGCCTAACAGATATTTGTGACTGTACATGGAATCCATCCTTGCAAAAGGATTGAATTCTACATATGGAATCAAAATCTGCCTAAACACTTTACAACTGTTGTGAAGTATTAGCTCTTCAGTAGAAAGATTACATTGTTTTGAGTCTGTAATTCTCTGTGATATGGTATTAGTTCATTTTAGGACCAGAAAAGCAGGGAGGGCAACCTTTTCATTACAAAGAGGGCAATTATCACCTTTCTCAGGCTGAGCTCCATCTCTTTTGTTCTACTGGAAGCAAGAAAGACTGAGAGATTTCCTTCCCCTCCTCCCTAACCCTGAATGACTATAAATACCATCCCACCCAGAGGCAGGCATTTTTGCTATGCACCAGAGTCTCCAAGATGAGACAGTGATCTGTGGGTCACCATGGAAACTGTACCAAGCCCAGACAGCTGGGGATGCTGGGAACTGTAGTCCGGTCACGCAGGGGGAGGATAATGGTGGGGAGGGCAGTGACATGCTGGTACCCTGCTTTTGCCCATTCTGCTGCCCTTTAATGCCAAGCCACAGCTCACCCCCAGCCGTGCTGCTGCCCCTCACTCCCAACCCAGTGACCCTGACTTCAGACAGAATACTGACTTTCCAGGAACATGTGAAGA
>NW_017729032.1:128603344-128624970 GCF_001723915.1 Gavialis gangeticus
CCCAGTGACCCTAGCTCTGCCAGTGCCCTTTGCTCCTAAACCAGTCTCCTGCCCCCCCACTCCTGCCGGTGCCCACCCTGCACTGCCAACCCACTGCCCCTTCCCTCCCCCCAGCTCTGCTGGAGGGGTCCCAGCTGTTCCCTTCTTGACTGGGCTGGAGTGTAGTGGCTCCATCTCATGCAGATGGCGGCAGAGTGTGTCTGGCTCCAGTTCAGACTGGAGGGAAGAGGAGGGGAGGCTTGTGGCACCCTCTGCCCTTGGATGGGGCTGCTGCAGTGCACCAGGCCTCCTGGCCACAGCCCCTCCTTCCGCCTGGGCAGCATCTCCTGGCCACTCAGCCCCTGCAAGCACAGGCACTGGCCCCTGTTCTGCCCAGCTGGCCATGGAGTTCTTTGCTGCCCTCAGAGGCAACCCCCACCCCTCCTGCCATATAGCAGCTCCAAACTCTGTTCCCCCTCCCCCCACCCTGACCAAATGTCAGGGATTTTGCTTTACTCAGCTGGTGGGAGCAGGGGGAGGGCAATCCAAGCTAGACTGTATTTGGCTCCCCCTGCTGGAATTTGCAGGGAACTGCACACGGGACTTAATTTATTCGAAAGCCCATGGCATGCAAACACAAACAGGATGCACCAAAATAATCCAGGTTAAAATTTTTAGAACTCGTTAAATTAACGAGGATTACATGCCATGCTGTGTACAGGCACCCTGGCTTTCTGCAAGCATTGTTATTTCATTCATATCACTGGTAATCCCTTTTTAAGCATTTAATTGCTAGACCCTTCCCTTCCCCCATGACATTTATCCAAGCCACTCAGCCAAATGGCCTCTGCTTATCATTACCACTGTCATTTCCCCCACCTTGTTCCTGTTAGCACCATTCATATCATCAAGCTGCTTTGTAGCTCCTGCTCTCTCAGTTGGTTTTCTTTTATCATTTTAATCTCTCCTGACTTTCAGTTTCCAACATTAATCTTCTCACCTCATGTTTCACTGTCACCTGGCCTCATATCATGACAATTAGTATTTTAACTATTTTAAATAGTATTTTACTAATAGCACCATTAAACATCTTCTTTTTAAAAACTGTTAGTAATTAATTTGAGAGCACTATAAAATATAACTTTCAAAATAAAAATAATATAGAACAAATACAAGTCTGACGAGCTGAGCAGTGAGACTAAAACCCAGTTGTAGACAAGAGGCCTGGTTCACACAATCAGTAATAGTTTAAAGTCCTAATGAAATAATCATCATTTCCATCAGTCCTTCCGTCATAATGGTTGAGGGTTAGATGTTTTGGAACAAGAGGTCTTTCATAGCATAGTCCAAAACAGATCAAATGTTATAAACACCCCCTACTGTCTGCCTCCATTGGTTCATTTGAAAATCCTACATGATTAATTGTAACTGGATTTAGCTGGGGCGGGGTGGGGAGGAAGGGAAGGGGGAAATTATATAGCTGGGGGGGAACCATATAGATCATCAATTTAATTAGGCCTCAGGGTGCTCAAAATCTCATTAATCTAATAAAGTCAATTAGATAGACGTTATGTAAATTGCATGTGTCCTGAATGTACACACAGGTACCTAAGATTAAATAAATAAAGATATACAAACAGACACTATGATACGTGATACTATATCATATTATATCATAGCATATCCTATCCTATCATATCATATATAATGTATAGGCCCACACAATGCTGGACCCTCAGCTAGCTAAAGCAATGTATACACCAATTTAAAGCAGCTATAGATTTGGCACATTATATCCTACAACCAAAAAGTTTGTTATTTAACAGTTGAGATTGCTGAAGAAGCATTTACAGCCAAGGCAAATATGATAAGCATCTCTTGACCAACTTATATGAATATGGACCAAGGACATCCAGAACTAAAAACCAAAAGACAAAAAATTGGAGTTAACACACTAGGGCCAGATCCTGTTCTGCCTACAAGTTGCATAAGTGTACTCCTATTCCACTACACTCAAAACCCTGGAAAAGTGTAAATACAAAAGGTGCATATGTGGGAGGGGGTTAAGTTGTTCTGGCAGGCTTTTTGTAACTTAATCTTAAATCTACAGCTAAAGACATAAATTCATTTATAGTACAAAGTGCCTCAGCATTTTGTAGCACAAAAAAAAAAAAAAGAGTATAATGGGTTGTACACACATTCAGAGGCCCCTGGGCACAGTACTGAGAATTCTGTAAAGGTATACTTTCCAACCAATGGGAGTTACAAGCTCACTGACAGGCTCACATGAACAGCCATTGCTTCTACAGAAACAGCTGATAGGGTTGCCTGAAAGCCAAAGCAGCAACAGCCAATTGGTGGTCTCCCCTACCAAATGAGCTGTTGCTTCTGCTGCTGAGGAAAAGAAACATCTCTGTGACATCCAGAGCAGCAAGCAGAGCTGCAGTTCTCTTCCACCTGAGCTGTCAGGGAGCCAGCCACTTTCCCTGCCCTGCCCAGCTTAGAAATGGGGAGGGAGAGTGGAGCTCTCTGAGATGCAGAGAATCCAAGAGACCCTCTATAACAGTAACATGTAAATGTGTACATGTTACACATAGCAATATAAAAAGTAGTTTGAAACAGGAATTATTTAGTGGTGGATCTCTCATTTTTGTAGTAGGATATGTCCCAGCATAGCTGATCTACTTCACTGAGTGAAACACATTAGGGGTGTGTAAAGCAGGTTATATTTGATTCAGATTCAGATTCAGCCCGAATCAGGGACAGTGATTTGATTAGTTGATTCAGATCACTGTCCCCAATTTGATTCCGCTGAATCTGAAGATTCGATGCTGATTTGGAGAATCAGCTATTCGGCCATAGACACAGCTTTAAATGTTTTTCTGCATACCTCAAGGTACCAGGCATGGCTCGCGAATGCTGTGATGCTGGGGAGAATGGAATGTCTCACAGGAGCGCAGGGGGACCCCCCACATGCTCAGTGACAAACCCAAAAGTGGAACAGAAGTACTTCCAGTCCACTTCTATGTCTGACACGGAGTGTGCTGGGGGGGCCTCCCTGCACCCATCTCCGACTCGGCGATCAGCCGCAGGGGGACCCTGAGTGTCCCCCCAGACCTAGGAGGCACCAGCTGCCAAGCCAGGTAGGGTGTGTGGGGGCTCCCTGCACACTCCCCAGCATACCTGGAAGTGGACTGGAAATGCTTCTGGTCTACTTCCGGGTCTGCTGTTGAGCGCGCTGGGAAGCCTGCTGCACTCCTGTGGGATGCTCCATCCACCCCACTACCGCAGCATTCACAAGCCACCTGGTACCTTGAAGTATGTAGAAAAAACATTTAAAGCTGTGTCTATATCCAAATCGCCAAATCTTTCTGAATCCCTCTGAATCAATTCGATCCAAGAGATCTGATTTGATTTGATTCGATTCGAGAGATCCGATTCGATTCAGAGAGATTAAATGGTTTCCTGATTCAATTCAGATTCAGAGATTTGGCCACCAAATTGGGCCGCATCTCCGCCTAATCAAATCAGGGAGCAAAGCTTTGCACAGCCCTAAAACACATCATCCATTCCTGCACCTGTTGATGCTGTGGGGCAACAGGTGATGTGTTCTCTGAGGGCTTGAGGGCCCCAGTCCTGCATACCCCAGAAATTTCCAAACAGGTTCAAGCCCCTCAATCCCTAGGAACACCTCCCTGGCTGTCCTTGCTTACCAAGATGCACCCATGGGATCTTCAGGGCACATCTGTGTAAGCAGGGAATATCAGGGCTGCATCTGGGTAAACAGGGAAACCCTGTCTTTGCCACAAACCTCTTTGTGGTGCCACAAACTGCACATGTGGAACATTAAAATGTGCCCTTGCAGTACAAGGGGCAAAAATTGCTACTGCGATTTCCCAGTAGGCAACCCCCCCCTCCCAGAAAAAAAATGAGTGGCATGGCACATGCTTCAATAACATGCAGCGGAATAAACAGAGGCTCAGGTCTCCAGGGAGATGCTTTGGCCCATAGCCAGAGCATTTCCACTCTTCCATTTGTGCCCCAGATACTGCAGCATGCTGAGAGCTGGGAAAAGCTGAGCAAAGGCAGCTTGCCCAAAGTGGGACACAGGGTGCATCTAAACATTCATTAATATGCTGTAGTTACTGCACATTAAATTTAATACTTGGATAACCAAGTACAAAATCAATGCTCAGTTACTTGCATTACTGTGCAGGAGCATTGGCACATGGGTTTTTCAGATGTTAACTGCGCAATAGTGTAATCCTGCTGCACAGTTGTGTATTAGCATGGGTTTTGCCCAGTTTGTTATTGTGCAGTTTTATTAGGCTATTGCACAGTTAGTGTCTCATGTAGATGCACCCGCAGTGTCCCACAACAAAGCACATGTGCAGGGGCATATGCTGTGGCACAAAGTAGCAGCACAGATTTGTGCCACTCCTATTTATGCTGCTTCAGGTGCATGCCCCTGCACACCTGGATGCTGCCTATGGGCGCAAACAAGCATTCGCCACAGCCAGTCTAGGTCTAAGCAGCTTACTTTAGGCTTCTCCTTGACCTAGTTCACCCCTGCATGCAGCTGTTTCTTTCGCCCAGGAGTTGTGCAGGGAGCCTGATGTAAGTAATTCAGGGTAGGGAGAGGGACACGTAGGATCAGAGAGGGTTGGCAGGTCTGTAAGGTGGGATTGGCAGGAAGAGGGGAGGGGGGCAGACCTGACTGGTGGGTCTGCAAGGGATTGGTGGGTTGCCCAGTCAGGAGGCACGGGGAGCTAAAATAGTCCAGCCAGCATCAGAGTGGTGGGATTGGCAAAGCCCTGGGGCTGGGATGAACAGCTACTTTTTCCCCAGTCCATGGGGAAGGGGGGAGGGAGGTGATGCAAATGTGTAAGGCATTCAGGAGATCAGGTTGACCCTTTCCTAGATCAGGTTAACCCTTCTTGATCCAAGCTAATGCACCTCCTAAGGCAAACTTATTTAGATTGGGCTCACTTTTTTTTTGCTGAATTAAACCTCCTGAAAGCCTGTACAATTGGGCATTTAGATAGACACATGAGTAATGCAGACATATACTCCTTAGTGGGTCACTTAAATACAGTATATAATAATTCCTCTTTCCACCCACATTGTAAACCCACACAATAACTAAGAGGTAGTGAAAAGGAACATATATTTCAATGTGAGCCAGCAGAAGACTGAAAAAAGTCCACAGAATAAATGTATATAACTATGTAAAGTGGGTATGACTGAGTTGTTAACAGTGCAAAGGCTTGAAGGTGGGAAGGTGCACATACTTTTTGGTATATGCTACTGCTGTTTGTAAAATGTCCTTGCGTAAAGTTAATGCATAGACCTTAAAACATGACACTTTCCATAAACGGGTTTTTAAAGGTTTTTTTTCTTTGTGCTTTTCAGATGATAGAAATCACAACGCAGTGCACCAGCTCAGACCATGTTGAATGTGACATTGTATGAACATAGATAAATGCTTTAAAAAAAATCATAGGATGAGATGTTTTTCCCTCCCTGTTCTGTCATTTAAATAACTAGATTTGAGGCTACAGATTTCTGTATTCAATAGAGGTCAGCCTTAAAGCTGGCTTGTACTGACTATGGTCTGACAGCAATCTGTGTAAACTAGGAAGGGATTTCCTGTATTATCACTGAACTGGAAAGAGCGTCCATGCATAGAAGCATTAAGAAGAAAATAAACTTTTGCTCATAAGCCATGAGCCTTTCCACATTATGCATCTATTAAATGTTATGCAATGCATAAGCTCTTCAGAAATGCACCCCAATAATTATGTCTATGAGCTAAAAATGATAATATCCTCACAGTCATTTCCTCCTCGGTATATCTCCTTCAGTCAAAGCAACTTATTTTTCAGAAATACTTTGCTAAATATAATATTCCCACTTTCTTATAATTATGCTATCCATTGCTTTAGACCATCACCAGCTCATCTGGTAGAAGGCAGAGACAACTGAACCTTGTGGAGTTTAAAGGCTGGTGAACTTCTCAAACTATATTTTTCACATTAATGCAGTCTAGTATGTGAAACCCTTTCCTCTGTAACTGAATGTGTTTTAAGCTTTCTTATGGGACTTCAAGCTCCTGTGTTCTTTAGGTGGATGGGTACTGGTCTAACTTTATAGTAGCTGAGACCATAGGCTGCTCTAATCTATGCCTTATTCCTTCCGTTAGACAATCTGGGTAGCCATGGTAGATGAAGATGAAAGGCAGCCTAGCCATGATATCACATTCCCTAAGAACAGCCCCAGTGATTAAAATACTCTGTCTCTGTCATTAGAGCATCTCCTGCAACAGAAAAACACCAGAGTAGCTAATTAAACTTTTAATTTTTGTTATCAGAGCTCTGCAGAGCAGTCTGGGAGCCAGAATTTCACCAAATTTTTTTGTTTTTCTTTGTTTTGTTTCAGTTAAAGGAATTATATACCAAGTGGTAAAGATAAATTATATCTCCACACACAAAATGAAGGGTAGGACACATAAGTGCACTGTGTATGTTTTATCTTAATATGACTTTTTTGTTTCCCATTTCTTTTGAGAAATGATTTATAGTTCTCAGAGGTACTTCTCCCAGACAAACATATGTACATTAATAGCAATGACTATTGACTATATCTGTGTGCGTGTGTATGCATTCGTGTATCCATATATATGCATGAGTATGTGTGTGTGTATAACATACATATATATAGATATACACAGACAGACAGATGAACAGACAGACAGGAAAAAGGTTCTTCTGGGCCAGTATGCATTAAATAATAGACTCAAAGATACAGTCCACAGGCCAAAAATAGCCTGCAGAGCTACATCATCCAGTCCTCAGTTCTAGTCTTGCGCAGGGCCAATCCAGGCCTCCATTGCATGCTGGATCTAGTGCCCACAGCACCCACTCCATCCAGGATGCAAGCCATACACAGTGTCCACTCCAGGGTGAGTACCATGTGCAGTGTAAATCCTGGAGCAGGCACCTCATGCATTGTAGTCCCAGACCAGACAGAGCAGGCAATGGATCCAGTATGTACGAGGAGAGAGACTGGGTAGATCCCCTGCACGCTGAATCCAGCACCTGCTTAGGTCAATCTGGGACTGCAATACACACATACCCTCTCCAGCAAGTCCAGAACCTGCACTGTATACAGGATCAGCCAGAGTGGAAGCTACATGTGGCATGGTCCTTGACTGCCTGCACTGTGGGTGCTGGATCTGATATGGGGAAGTGGTGAGGTCTTTGGCCCAATCTGGCCCACAAGACTGTCCCCATGCCATTCATTCAGCCCATGGACCAGTCTCAGGCAACAAGGCTGGATGACTTTTATACCCCTGCAATAGATTATTTTCTAGAAACTGAATATGGTGCTTCTGCTTATTTCAAAAGGTGCTTCGGAGAGCACTTTGGGAACCTATCCGCTCTACAAAGTCGTTCTCTAATACACTTAGTTTTGAAACATTATCTTATTTGGCAACATTAATTGCTATCCAAACATCTACAGTGATATACCCACACCTGTGCAATATATTGAGTTCAAAATTATAAACAAGAGAACTTTGGCCTTTTTAATGTTTCACTGAATTTCTATAAAAGCACAGAATATCTCATAATTTTTTTTTTTCTTAAGTTTGGCTAGTTCCCTCACACACTGCTTTGATTTTACTGAAAATTTCAAGGTGAAGGATGTCAAGCCTGGTTTTCTGAGTGGCATTTCTTAATGCCTGGACTGCCTGAACCTACTCTATAGGCTCAGAAGCATCACAAGGAGCCATTTGATTCGCTTTTCCAGTATGAAAAAAGTGTTCCAAAGATGCCCAGAGAAGCTGGATGATACAGCAAGTCATTGTTCCTCCTACCAAATGATATAACCCACACTGAGGTAATATATGTGTGTTGAAGGGTGGAGGGGGGAAGTAGTAATGTTAATCAGTGAAAAAGCTCTTTGTGGGATGGGGAGTGAGTGGGACTTGAGAAAGCTAGCAGATTATTTAGGTAAAAGCTTTTGGGTGTTTACCCAAACCAAATTATGAAGCTTTTAGGCTCCTACATTATTAACATAATGCACATGTTTACTAATTAATTTTTGTTGTGGTATGTCAGGGTGTACTCTGTTACTACATGTGTCTTTGTTGATGCAAGTTACTTGCTAATTTACTGTGCTCTTTTATGTAAAATGTGCTACTGTAATGCCAGGGTTTGCATCATTCTAATGTATATTGCTCTTTGGTCCCAGAACCACAGGAGAAAAATAAAGGGGAAAGGGAGCGATTTTTTTAAACCTGGTGGTCAGAAGCAAATGGGGGATATCTGGAGACTCCAAACTACTCCAAAATACTTCTGTGATGGAAATACCAAATCAAAAAACTTGTCTTCTTAGAGTAAAACAAAAATAGACCTGTAAGGGGCATCAGGAAGTTACTTTATCCAACGCCCTGCTCAAGGCAGGATTTTCCCTGACTAAACCATCCCAGTTAAGTGTTTGCCTAAACTGCTCTTAAAATCTTCCAGTGATGGGGATTCCACAACCTCTCTAGGTTATCTGTTCCAGCACTTAACCACCTCATAGTTAGAAAGTCCTTCAGAATAACAAACATATATATCTTCTGCTGCAATTTAAGCCTATTATTCTTGCTCTGTCCCTGTCCCTGTGGACAGAGAGAATAGCCTATCAGCATTCTCTTTAAGACAACACTTTCTGTGCTGCAGACTATCAAATCCTTCTTCCATATTCCGTTCTCTAGACTAAATAATCCCATTCTTCCAATCTTTCTTGTGAGCCATGTTTTCAAAACCCTTAATCTTTGTTGCTGTCTAATAGACTCTTTACAATTTGTCCATATCTTTCCTGAAGTGCAGTGTCCCAAACTGGAAATGGTACTCCAGGTGAGGTTTTGCCAGTGCTGAATCAAGTGGAATAACTTTCCCTTGATTCATAGCAAGGCTGCTGTTAAAACAGCCCATTGTTGTATTAGGGTTTTTTTAATACAAGCATAGCTGTGGCTCATATGCTGTTTGCTGTCCACTACAATCCACAGGTTCTGCACCCATCACTTCCCATTTTTGTCTTTTACTGTTCCAAGTCCAGTACTTGGCACTTGTCCTTACTGAATGTCACCTGATTCATTTAGGATAATTTACAGCTATATTTTACTATATCCTCCTGGGGGTGGGGGGAGGGTTGGTTGGGTTTTTTTGGGCTTTTGTGGTGTTGGTTGGTTTTTTTTGAAGATAGGTAATAAATTTGTTCTTTTCCAGTCATCTGAGATGTCACCCAATTGTCATGAGTTCTCAAAGATAACAGCCAATGGTTCTGCAATTACCCCTTCCATCTGACCAACTGAAATTTGACTGGGGGCCCTGTGCAAAGATTAAGTTTCAGGCCTTTACTCTTTATTAGACAACCAAATTAAAACATACCTGAACTGCAACCCCCAGCCCCTTGCCCTACCCCCAGGTGGACACCACTTCCAGCCCACAGCGCGCCCTCCCTTCCCCCCCATATCTCACAAACCACTCCCTGTGCTGTTTTTTTCAGCATCCACCAATTCTGGGAGCCAACGAAGCAAGTCAGGGTGGGGGGTGGGAAGCATGGGGGAGGCAGGTTTGCTTGGGAGGAGGGGTATTCATCTGGGGGTAGAGGGGTCAGGGAGGTAAAAACAGCCCTTGGTCCCAGAGGTGGGAGTAAGAGCCCCCATCCCTCAAGTTCCCCCACAGACCCCAGCAAGCCACATGATCCTGCAAACCCTTCTGTACCCTCCATCCTGCCATGGACCCACCTGCCCTCCCCCATATTTCCCACAGATGCCACATGTTACCCCCTCCCCCTGACCCCGATCTCCCTGCAATCTCTTCCCTGGAGCCTGCTTGCCTCCTGTTCCAAACCCACCCCCCTCCACTTACCTGCTAGATGCGCACCTCTCCTTCAATCCTGAATTACCTGAAATAGGGTAGCTATTTTTATACAACCTCCCCCAAACCTCCCCAAATGTCTGTGCACAGCCACAGTGGACTGGGCTGGCCACAATATCTGTCATACTTCTCCCTCTATTTTCTACCATCCGTAAATATACTTAAGGGGACAGAGTTAAGGTTGCATATTCAAGCTTTCCTGGGAAAATAAAATTGTATCATAAATGTTACAAATTAGTGTAGATTTTGATATTTATATTACATAACATAAATATGTGTATTTATGTGTATGCACAGACAAACAGCAGGTGCATCTATCTATATAGCAAGTATAATGTATAATTTGGAGAATAAACTAGAGCATGTTTTAAACATCTTTCTAAAAATATGATCTATGGTACTAGGGTTATAACTGAAAGCCATGTTTGACATCTGAATTTAACTGACACTGTCTACATGGTTTGAGGCTGTCCTATTTTGCCATTCTGGTTTCTATTGTATTAATTGAAATGATACCCTCAAAGGGAAACATTTTTGACAGATATGTGAATAAACAGCTTGGATTCCATTCCCTTTTAGTCACTTTAATTGTGCGCCATGGTAGATAGTGATTCTGAATCTAAAGTGCCACTGAAGATCAAACTTCAATATTAAAAATAAAGAAGAAATACACATTTAAAGTTTTTTCCCATAAAAAAAATCCAAGAAAAGGTTATGTAGTATTTTAATCTACCTGTATCTGAGACAATTTGCAGAGTGAATGAGTCAGGTGATATTTGCAAAATTTTGGTATAAAGGTACCAGGTATGCCTAATTAAACAACTTGCTTATATGGGTTGTTCCAAAAATCCCCTCAAACCTACCATTACCCAAATATCAACTACATCAGTCCTCCAGAAATTTGGTTGAACATTGCTCATACCCTAGCAGGTTAGATGCCAATGTAAGAATTGTTCACTGTGATATGGCTGCATGGAATTGCTGTCCTTGCTGACTGTCAGACATGTATGAGTACACTGGAATTGAACTCAGTAAGGGGTGTTGGTTTGCCATATAGCTTCACAACACACTAACAGATTTTTGCATTTAATTTCCTTTTTTTAATTAAGCAAGATAACACAAACATTAGTGATACCATTTGGCAGGTAAGCTGAAAGCAATCAGGTTAGCTAAACTGCTACAGTCTGCAGTTTTTTCTTCCCAGAGGAAGGGAGGAAAACACTGGCACTCAACATGAACTCCTTGATTGTCATCCCAACTCATTGCCTCCTACTCAGAAATTACCCAGTGATCTCCACTCCCAAAAGCAGCAATGGAAGCATGGGTCTTATAGGAAGTTTCAAACTGAAAGCACTGAGTTTTAGCACACAATTAGGACGTGTTGAATGCTTATGACTTCCTGTGTATCATGGCTTAAGTGCTTTAGGATGCTGTGTAATCATTTATGAATATGGTATGCTGACCTGGAGGTAGGGAAATTTATTGTATGAATAAAATAGATTAGTACAGAAGGCAGCCTTTAAGAAAAAACAAGCAGGAAGAAAAAAAATGGCTGGATAAGCTACTTGAGGGTTGTTAAGAAAAAGAGCTCAAACTGTTAGGTTTGAAAATATCACCTACTACTAAGTTAACCTGCAAACTGGTTTTGTCCAAAAGGGCCAAATGCCTGGAAGTCAGAATATCAAGGTTGTACAGCAGTTTGTAAGGAACCATGCTCACAAGAGCCTGGAATTTGGGGGAGAAACAGGCTAATATGTAGGACCCAATAGGATTTCTGAAGAAGATAGGTCCAAACAGATTGGGTTATTACAAATGATTTGCAACTCAAGAGGGAAAAATAACAGTAATAACAGTTAAGTAAAATACAGTCCTAAGGGAGCAATATGATATCAGCTGTATTTAGCAGGCTGCAGTTATTCACAATATTTCAATAACTGTAAATATTACAGCAGAGTTCGAAGTTTTTCCCGGAACACATTTCCTAAGTACCATATGCTGTGAAGTATTTTTCAAATAAATTTTCATGCAGACTATGTTAGAACAATTTCATTAGACAGATGTCTCCATCTACAGCTGAAGTACTGGACCAAGCCAGCCAACCTGCCTTTTCCACTTTTGTTCTTGAGAGTAAATCATAAATTACTGTTACTTTCTTCTCAGCAAGGATCTTGCTTTTGTCTGATTAAAAAAATCCCCAATTTTCAGATTTAAAAAAGTAACCCCAAATCCACATTTTTCCATGATTATAATGAAATGCCACTAATATATAGATAAGCAGGAAACCTGCTTCTCAGACACTTTTGATATTATGTAGCAAACGATTCAGTGCACGTGCAGCTGAAACCTCCATCATGACTGTTTTGAGCCTGAGGGACTTCAAGTAAATCCTACAGTTCTTATATTTTTACTAAAGTATATTTATTCACATCACCTCTGTATGAGGGTGGACACAAAGCAACAAATCCTGAAAGGTCGACAGGAGTTGCATGGGCTTGATACTCCCTCTGAGCCTGACCCAGAATCAACAGCCTTTCCTAGCCTACCAGCATTTTGGATAGAGTAAGGAAGAGCAGTCAACAGAAAGTAAAAAGGCAAGCAAATGGGAAAGTAATGTGTTCCCTCAAAGGAAAAGGTTGACATGTCTTACTTTCTTCAAGGTAAAATCCTTAGACTTAGCCTGTATTCTATTTTACTTGTGAATTACTGGGAAGACTGAATATTTAGTTTCACTTATGTTAGTAAGGGGAATCTTCGCAATCCGTTAAGGAAAATTTTCAAAATAATTTTTAAATTAGTTTCATTTTAAATGTTTAAAAAATTATTTTTATGACTGACTGGTGCTCAAAGGCTAGGTACAGATACTTGCAAAAGTGCTCGGAAACCAGTCTACGCCCATAACCATAGAGAAGTTCAGTGCACGTAGATCAGTTTTAAAATGATGGAATCTGGATGAGACTTAAGCATAAGACTTAAGCAACTTAGGAGAGACTGGTATATTGAACTTCTGTACCAGATCCCCTAGCAACTCAAATTAGGTGGTAGTCTGCTAGCATCCCAGGTGGCCCTTCGCCCCCCCGCACAGAGGCAAGCAGGAATTAGGTTTATGCTCTGCTGCTCTTGTCCTGGCCCCAAGCTGTCATATTGCTCAGGCAGCAAAACCTCTGTCCCCAGCCCTGCTGGGGCAGCGATGGCAGGGAGTAGAGGCCCCCAGTGTGACCTCCCCTAGCTGTGCTGGCTTGGATCTTGGGGGGCTGGGGCTAGGCCCACGTGGTAGGGCCTCTGCTTCCCTCCCTTCCCTGCCCTGCTGCCCAAACCAGCTGACAGTCATAGGATGCAGGGCCAGGAGCTGTGCAGCTGTCAGGCTTAGGCAGGGTGTAGGCAGGATGCTAAGTTGTGGGGGAGCACTCAGCCCCCTCTTCCCCCCCAGCTATACTGGCTCAGATCTGGGGGGAGCTGGGGCTGGTTGAAGAGAAGGGTTGCACGCCCACATTTCCATGTATAGTTCTGGCTCTCTGTATCTGAATGCAGTTGCCTTGAAAAATATATTTAGGCAGTTCCCTAATAAACATGGAATGAAGTTCAGCCACCCGTGCTGTGAACACAATACCACAAAAATGGTAACCTTCAGTTTTTCAGTAGCTGTGTATAGCTGTGTACCTGTTTAAAATTGGCATAAAATGAGCATAAAACAAAAGCAAAATTAGATTATAATCATGATGAATTGTTTGCTACAGTCCAGTGGTAATACAGAAGCATCAAACAGTACTTTAAGCCCCCAGATTTGATAGATCCTGGGAAAGGGCTTTGCAGTAGGAAACACTGTCTGGAACATATACACTATACGTATTCAATATAGTAATCTATACATACAACTGAAATAACCAACCACTGGATGTCACTATTACTCCACACCAATAAGGTAAACACAGCCATGATATAACCACTACTCATGGAGTAACCAACTAATTGGTTCAAATTTCTTAGAAATAAAACTTTTAAAGCATAAATAGTGATTTTAGCATTCATAAAAATTCCCAGTGTGCATACCTTGACAATGAAGTCCTAGCTATCCCACCCAGAGAATGGGAAAAGAATAAGCTTTTATACCAATGCCTCAAGCTTCCCCGACAGCCTCCTTTTCCAAGCCCTTCAATCTGTGAAATCCATTGCTGACACTGTAAACAATTCTTCTGACTGATGCAGATTTTATGTGGCTATTTTTCTATAGATCAGTTGGAAGCAGACTACTAATGTGATTCATTTCACAGACCATTTTCAAAAAATAGACATTTCTGTTTATATTACTGCCAGTCTGAGGCAAATTCACAATAGTGCCCTCGAGGTGAATGATTCCATGTTCCATTAAAAATCCCATGAGCAATTCAGGTCCCTATATAAAGGATTTCAAGTTACTTCAAATTGTTTAAAGTTGTATTTTCAATGGAAGATTTGTTGTTTCCTTTCCAAAAAATCCCCTGGATATTTAGCACACTCCTACAGTCCAGTTAAATTGTGTTTTGTATTTATTCTGACCTCCCCACCTGCCAGCTTCAACCACTTCTATTAGTCCTTGAAGATGCACAAGAACTCAGCCCACCTTTCCAGCATCACCAAGGAGCAACAATGGTAATAATCGGACAAATAATTCTCATTTAAAACCTCCCCCTATTATTATTATTTAATCAAAAGTTGTGTTTCTAATAACTGATTAGATTAAAATTTAAAAAATGCAAGGATTGAATCTTCTTTTTAAATATTTAGGATTAATTCTCAAAGACCTTAAATACTTTAAATATCATAATTCCTATTTTTCTGTTCCACACTTGGTTATTGTGATATATTTATGACATAGCACATTGCTTGTATCTCTTTTTTCCACTATTAAAACAGAATATTTAAAATGAAAAATTAAATTTAAATAAAAGTTATGGTCTGATTTTCAAATAAGTCTAGGACACTTGGGTATAGACTAATGGCACTTCCATAATTAAATATCATAAGCTGCATTAAAAGATTTGACCCAGGAATCTAAAGAGGACAGGAAAAGAAAACTATTTGAGAGAGAAAAAATACATACATATATTCTTATCTTTACTTTATAGTTAATAAATGATGCGTCTCAAAGTATGGTTTATCTTGCTAAATTAAAAGCAGATTAATATTTTCAAAATGCTAATAATGAATGAACTACATCTCTGTTGGAGAGTGCTCTGAATTCAATGCTATTTCTGGCTAACATGAACCTTCATTACCATGACTTAGGCCAGGGGTGGGCAAAATGCGGCCCACAAGCCATTCTATCTGGCCTGTGGGATGTCTAAAAAATTTATAAAATTAATATTTATCTGCCCCTGGCTGCCTGGCATGAGGCCCTCAAAGGCTTGCCAAAACTCAGTAAGTGGCCCTCTGCCCAAAATAATTGACTTAGATCCCATCCCTGACTTAGATACACCTGTTATGTTATGATCTCTGATCTCTTAGCTCTTAGTTTCCCCTTTGGTTTTAACCACTGAAAAATAATATAGCAATTCTTCTGATCCAAAGACCTCAAAAAAGATAACAACATGTCAGAATGTTTTTGACATTATGGAGTCCTACTTGAAATCTCTGGGCTTATCTTGTGAATCACAGGAAGGGATCAGTGGTGGTGGCAGTGGTTGGGGCTGGCAGACCTTGGCTGCAATCCCAGGGAGCACAGGAGGTGGAGAGGTAAAGAAACACCCTCCCTGCTCCCTCTTCCTCAGGGGGCTATGCTGGTCAGCCTCTAGTGGCATCCCTGCTCCTGCCCCCACCACTGTAGCAGTGAGGGGGAAGGGCCAGGTGGACCCCGGCTCAGCTCCATGCTTGTGGGACAGGAAGGGGGGAATTAAACCCCCTCCCTGGCCAGTTCACTTGAGGCTACTGCAGAGGATGGCTAGCCCTGCCTCCCCACCCAGAACAGCTTCCTTGAAGCTTACAGAGCACTCTAGCATCCTCTGGCTTCTGGCCAGAGCTACTGTCTGCATTTTCTGAATGTCTATTCACTTGCAACTTGATTCAATCTAGGCAAGTTAGACTAACCTGTGAAGATTGAATCAATTCAGGCTCCTGCTTTCTGAATGTCTGTCCCTAGCCAAAAGGATTTCATGGCACCTCAGAGTGCCATCGCATTTAGGCTGAGAATCAGTGTCCTGTGTAGTTGGAGTACAGTCTGACCAAAGCAAGCCAGGTGGTCTGTTAAGCATCCTGAGTAGTAACTGTATTGTCACTGTATGAGAATCTTTAAGTAACAATCTAAAGAACAATCTAAAGAGGACAGATGTAGATGAAAGTTCCTATAGGTCCTGAAAGTTCCTGAAAGTTTATGTAGATGAAAGTTTTCAAAAAATGGAATACAAACAAAAAAAACCCACACCAAATCACACTGTTTTAAAACTGACTTGGTGCAGAGTCACTTGGATGGACTGGATGTGTTCAAGTGAGCAGGCCCAGATGAGCACTATCTGAGGGTACTGAAGGAATTGCCCAGTGTCATAGCAGAACCACTGGCATGGCTTTTTGAGCATTCATGGCACTCAGGTCAGGTCCCAGAGGACTGGAAAAGAGCCACTGTGGTCCCTATTTTCAAGAAAGGGAGGAAGGAGGATCCAAGAAATTATAGGCCAGTCAGTCTCACCTCCATCCTTGGAAAGGTCTTTGAAAAGATTATGAAGGATCATATTTCTGGGAGTCCAGCGGGAAAAATAATGCAGCATGGAAACCAGCATGGATTTGTAGCAGGTAGATCATGCCTGACCAATCTGGTTTTGTTTTATGTCAGGGTCACAAAACGCTTAGATGCAGGAGTAGAGGCATTTTCTTGGATTTTAGCAAAGCCTTTGATACAGTATCTCATCCCATTCTCATAAAAAAATTAAGAGCCTGAGACACAGATGTTTACACAGTCCAGTGGGTGGCAAATTGGCTTAGTGGTTGCACGAGGAGAGTGGTAGTAGACAGGTTGGTATCGACCTGGAAGGATGTGGGTAGTGGGGTTCCAAACGGTTTGGTCCTTGGACCTGTATTCTTCAATATCTTCATCAGTGACTTGAGTATGGGTGTGAAGTGTACCCTGTCCAAGTTTGTGGACGATACTAAATTGCGGGGTGAAGTGCACACTCCAGAGGGTATGGAACGATTGCAGGCAGACCTGGACAGGTTAGAAAAGTGGGCAGTACACAATAGGATGCAGTACAACAAGGACAAGTGCAGAGTGCTGCACCTAGGGTGCAAAAATATCCAGCACACCTACTGGTTGGGAAGTGACCCTCTCAGCAGCACAGAAGCAAAAAGGGATCTCAGAGTCATAGTGGACTCCAAAATGATGAGTCTTCCTGATGAAATCATCAGCAAAGCTAACTGCACTTTATCATGCATCAGAAGATAATGACAAATAGAACCAAGGAGGCAATACTTTCCCTCTATGTGGCATTGGTCAGATCACAGTTGGAGTACTGCATCCGGTTTTGGGCACCGTACTTCAAGAAGGTTGTTGATAGACTTGAGAGGGTCCAGAGAAGGGCCATCTGTATGGTTAGGGGCTTACAGGACAAGCCCTATAAGGAGAGACTGAGGGACCTGGACCTCTTCATCCTCCACAAGAGAAGACTGAGAGGTGAACTTGTGGCTGCCTACAAATTCATTAGGGGGATGCAGCAATGGATCAGAGATGCTGTTCACCCGGACACATCTTGGAGTAACAAGGAACAATGGTCACAAAGTGACAGAGAGCAGTTTTAGGCTAGATATAAGGAAAAACTTCTTCAGAATAAGGGTGACCAAAATTTGGAATGGGCTTCCAAAGGAGGTGGTGCTCTCCTCTGTTTTGGGGGTCTTTAAGAGAAGACTGAATAGGCATCTGGCTGGGGTCATCTGACCCCAGCACTCTTTCCTGCCCAGGGCAGGGGGTTGGACTCAATGATCTGTTGAGGTCTCTTCCGACCCTAGCATCTGTGAATCTATGAATTTATGTATAGATATTACTTCAGGAATTTCAGCTTGATTAAAAAAAGCAAAAGAATAGAAGAAAATGTTTTTATACTTTCATATAAAATACAATGCAATAATACTTTCATAAATTGTATTTAATGTATACCTAATTCTGGAAAAATGGTAAACAGCTGAAAACAAACAACTATAGTATAAAGGTAAACTAAAAGTAGACTAGACTGAAAAGTAATCTATATACTTTGGATGTGGCAACATAAACAACATCCAGATGCAGCAACTCCTCCCTCCCAATGCGCACTTTAACCAAACAAAACTCTTAAATTAAATTGAATAGCCTCTGATTAAAAGAGTTGGAAAATAACTAGAGAACAGACATTTCCCAAATTGCCCACTGAATTGAACTTGCCTTTGAAACCAGCAGACGGTGCGGACTCAATATTTCACAAAGCATTTAGATACGCGAATGCAAGTGTTCACCATGGCCACCAATTACACAAGATCATTCTTGTTATTAACGATGTATTGTACTGTTATTTGTGAACCTGTTAAAACATCTGGCCCAATTCAACTCATGTATATCAGCGTAACAGATTCTAAAATACAGGCAATCTTATGTGTTATCATACAGTATTGAATACAAAATCGGGTCCTGGACCCTTTCATGTTATGTCTTGATGGCAGTGATAATATCTGAGGAGACAAGCTGTACTTTTGACTTGCTTGATTTTTCTTCACTTATCATCTACCTAATAAAATGTTCTAAGCCATAGTTAGCAATAACATTACCACAAGTGGCATTTTTACTTTGATAGAAATAAACAGAGTAGATGCTCAAAATTTCATAAAAACAAAAATCAGTGAAAATGTTTTCTTGCTGTCTTTAGATTATTATGATAATGAGTCTTATTTGTTACTGTTAAGAACCAAGGGGATAAAAGCCCTAGTTACTAAAAGATTTCATATGACAGATTATCAGACAATGAAAGATATTGAAATTCTGGGGATGACAGCTCAAGGCATTTCCCCATCCTTAGATAAGACTTGGTTTGAAATTTGCTGCCTTTAATCTCCTCTCTCTGACTCTAAATGTTTCCGTCTTTCTGGATGATTGTTAAGCAACTCCTTGTGTTGCCTGCCACACAGGAATTCTGACACTGAAAGGTATTTTCTCTGATGAACTATAACAAAACATGAATATCAGCCTGCATTGTCTTCAGAGTTTACAATGGGATTGCTTATTAAAGGAAAGGTAAACATATCCAGGATGACACTTCTTATTTAATCATTCAATTTAAAATAAGACACATGTTGCTACAAATAAAGTCAAATGACTAGACAGCGTTATCAGCATGAAGATCTTATTTCATTTTATTTTTGATGTACAGTGGCCAGCATTAAAAAGTCAACCATTTTGCCAACAAGTAACAGTTATGCAGTGGGGAGCTGTCTGTGTGAGAACACGCGTGTGTGTGTGTGTGTATGAGAGGAAGAGAGAATATTTTAATAGAAGAGAAAATAGGAAAATCAAAAATTCATTTTATATAAGGGTGTGGTGCCTATTAATAAATATTGATTTTTTTAAAGATACCCCCCCATCATATGGTGCATCTGCAGTATGTGATATGCTTATGAACACAGAGACTGTTCCAAAATGGAAGTCACAGACTTACATTTTATTATAGGGCCTGATTCAGAAAACACTAGCAAGCATTGTGCTTACTACAGTGAGTATTCTTTTTGAAGCTAATAGAACTACTCAAGTGAATACAGACCATCATGAATTAAATTATCTGTAGGATTTAGGTCTATAGGACTGCAAGGATATCTTTGTATCCACACAGAGTCCTTTGACTTCAAAAGGAACTCTGTATAGATGTAAGTACAGGCCCCCACATATCTTTTCGCAAGATTAGAGAGCCACAGTGGGCACATCTACATGTGATGTTAATCTGATTGAATAAACTGGGAACATGCTGGAGCCTAATGTTCCCAGGCACTGTGTTTACACATGTGCCTGGGACCTTGGCACGTTGAGCCAGGTCAGAGTAGCCCTGGCTGGCAAGGGGCCTGAAGGGGTCAGCCTGGAGCTGCTCCTACCCAGCTCAATGCGTGTTGGGGTAGATGTGGGCTGGGGCACAGGGGTGCTCCAGTACAAGGCTAGCCAGCAGGCAGCCCCCGCAATACAGCACCTTCATGCCCCAGCCAATTCCATCAGCATCTATACATTCACTGTAGTGCACTAAATAATGCCACTGCAGGATAGTACTTGTATTTACAAGTACTAATCTACAGCAGCATTTATTAGTTTAATGCAGCCTAATAGGGCTGCATTTGTAGACACTGAGATTTTACTGCAGAGCTAATTAGGCAACTCAGTAAATGTAGAGGCACCTAGTCTGTAGAACACTATACCAGGTGATTATTAGGATGCCACATAAGTGCTGATTTGCTTCCTGTTTAGACAAATACAGCAAACCTGAAACAAAGAAATATAACGATATAGTATTACAAAAAAGTCAAGATTAAATTTGATCAAGATTTAGTCTGTTACTAGAAAAATAACCTTCACCTTCTATTGCAGCTTATAACAGAATACACAACTGCAGTGTATAGACAACATTCCATTATTTGATTTGATTTGAGTTGATTACTGAGTAAAAAAAAGATAAAGAAGAAAAACATTCATATTAATGTCTAAATGTGACATTGATGTGATTGTCTATGAAGCCTGCCTTGTTACCCTGGAGGATTTACATTAAGATTGCTTAATAGGGAGAGGGGTGCCCTACAGGTGTTTAAGTATAGACAGGCACATGTACCTAAGAGACTTGCTAGGTACTACATCAGCCCTCCCTGCCTTTATAGTTAATATCTCGGAAAGAGATTCAGGTGAAGATGACCCCAAGAGAAAATCTGTACTAATCTACTCTTCAGAAGTAAGAACGAGAAAACCAGTTCCATGGAGAAAGAATCTCTAAAACTGCAAACACAATATATTTCTCTGATAAATATCAACATAAATTATTTGGGCCAACAAAACATCAAATCATGGTGTCTAAGAAATAGATTTTGACAAGATTATTCCATGATAGATCTGTCTCATCATCTGATATACTATTTATCCTATTTACCCTTATTTAAGGATAAGGTTTCATCCTTTAGTTCTATTCTGTTGCTGTCTTAAACTGATGTCACTTTGAGGTTGATCTGGCATTCATTGTGCACTCATATCTGCCACTGAAATAAACAACACTTTTAGACATGCAAATAATACCAAACCAGTCCCTGTGTAAAATAACTGTATTGATACAGCATAAATCATGATTAATCAATTACGGCCACCTGTTTTCCTCTAGAAATCAGAATGATGAGATGACTGTAACCTGTCAAAGTAAATTAAGCACATAAGGGCATAGAGAAGCCAAATATGCCTACCTCTTTCATATTCTGGACATATTATATATCCACACTCTGGTGGAGTTGGCAAGCCTTGTTGTCTGACCAACAACTAGCAAAAAAGTGAACAGCCAATGTGGGCCTAAACTCCAGCAGTACAAATCTAGCTAATAACTCTGAAGCAAAGCTCGCAAGCAGACCTGACAGTGACTCACTGAATCAAAAATGGGGTACATCTACTGTGTTTTATGATACTAGTACCATATTGGCACAATTTAATATAGTAATTGCAGGAAATCACAATGTAGCAGCAAATATAAAATCACTGCTGGTAAAACTGGCTTATGACAAAAA
>NW_017729032.1:128629970-128630458 GCF_001723915.1 Gavialis gangeticus
GAAAGTGACTCACTGAATCAAAAATGGGGTACATCTACTGTGTTTTATGATACTAGTACCATATTGGCACAATTTAATATAGTAATTGCAGGAAATCACAATGTAGCAGCAAATATAAAATCACTGCTGGTAAAACTGGCTTATGACAAAAACATTTGTGGAACAGTGGAAGTATGAAGATGGGTTAAGTCAAATGGAACAATCCAAAATGCTTGGTCAGTTGTGCCCATTTAACTAGAGCCCATTTAGACAAAATACATTTAAATATAGCCAAAGGCCAAGTTAAATATTTAGGAAGCAAAGTACCCTGGATTCAGCCTGAGAATGATGCAGACAGTAGGTGCATCTAAATGTGCATATTAATGTGCTTGAATAAACTAATGCACTTGAATTGCTCCCGGGCATGTGCCTTCATGTGTGCCTGGGACGGCAGCATGCTGAACCAGGATGCAGTAGCTCCGGCTGGCAGGTGGCCCTGGTGGGGGGGG
>NW_017729032.1:128630691-128654741 GCF_001723915.1 Gavialis gangeticus
AGCTGTTCTCCCCGCAATCAACATGCTGTAGAGAGGCTGTGGGGAGCACAAGGGTGCTTCAGTGTGGGGCTAGCCAGTGGGACAGTTGCTTTGCTGGAGAATTTTTTACTCTGCAGAAGGAGAGTACTTGTATTTTTGTGCCCAGTGAGAAGCAATATACATACATTCACCAGTCAGTAAGCCAGTGTCTCTAGCTGGACTATTTGAATATTAACATGTATAAACATTGATAGTAAAGATGATAAATTTTTGTCTTCAGATCAGGACTGGCGGACTTTTTGGAAGGTGTGGTAACTAAACACAAATTAATGGACTCAATACAAGGGTCACTGGGTGAAAATGAGTGTCCTTTGATATACAGGAGGAAAGAAAGACTAGGTAATCTCATAGTTTATATCAGGACTTGGGCTATATGAATCTGTGAATTTGGTTAAAAATCAAATCCAAATTCCAGTTTCAATCTGATCTAGATCAAGGTGTAAACAATGCCCCCCTTTCTTTGGCCTAATCCAACTAGGCAGTCTGAGCTTCTCACCTTAGTATACAAGTGTTTATTGAATATTATTTGGTTTGCAAATATTCCCATAAGAGATATCTCACAATTCATTAGTCTCTGCAAGCTAGCATTCATCAGCAAACCTAGGAAGGCTATTTTTTTCTACTGAAAATGTACATATTTTCAAAATATCCAAACCCTTTGAAATGATTTGATTTTTAGTTTTTAAGTTAACTCCTATGAGTTCTGCAGAAAAGCATTGGGGATGATAGTGGATTACTAAATGAACAAGTCAATGTCATGCTGTTAGGAAAAAAAACAGCTGAGATTTCACCAATCATCATACCGTGCAAACAGGAACACTGAATGTAAAACACATGAAATAATCTTGCCACTTTACTCAGCATCAGTGAGATCTCAGCTGGAGTATTCTGTTTGTGCTTGGGCACCAATCTTCAGGAAAGATATGGACCAACAAAGAAAAGAAACAAAATGGTCTGTAGTCTAGAAAGTTTGATCTATGTGGAAAGACATAATCTAGTGAAAATAAAACTGAGAAATACTGGATAACAGTCTTCAAATATTCAGAGAAGAAAAGCAGTAAATTGTTTTCCATGTTCAGTGGGGAGAGGAGCCATCATAGGAATGCTACTTAAATATTATCAGTGAGGATCTTTAATTGCAGCAATTCAGTTAAAGATTAGGAAAATCTTTCTAACTGTAAGGATGGAATTGTAGTTAAACACTGGAGTCAATTTCCTATGGAGGGTATGAAATCTCCATTGCTTAAGACTTTTAAGAACAATTAAAAAAAAAATGTTGGAAATAAATTATTCTGTCCTGAGGCAGGGGGATGGACTAGATGACCTCTTGACCTGCGCTCTTAAAATGTCAGGTATATATACAAGATCACATATATATGGATAGGCATCTGGCTGGGATCATCTGACATCAGCACTCTTTCCTCTTTTTTAGGCAAGAGGTTGGATTCGATGATCTGTTGATGTCCCTTCCGAGCCTGGCATCTATGAATCTATGAATTTGTATTTGTTATTAATTCTGTTGTCTCTAGGCACATTGGTGTCAGCATTTCCTCTTTCCAGTGCAACTGAGATCAAATCTGTTCCATTCAAATGTTAATTACACACCAATTTGCTACCTAAAGGACAATGTTATGTTCTTTCCTTACATTATAGAAACTGATTTTCTCTCTCTCTCTGTAAAGATAGCTAGCTAGCTAGCAAGTGAGAGAGAGAGAGATAGATCTCTATATTCTGAAACTGCTTTATTTTAATAATTACATAAACATTAACAAATATATTGTCATAACACCCCCAGCTGGGATCCCAATTAACATCTGTTTTAAAAAGATAGGAAAATAAGGTGAAATTAAGTAACTTGCCTAAAATAACCAAGAATGTTTTAGAGCCCCACTCCAGAGTCTGAAGGACATGACCATTCTTCCTTACATTGAGAAACTGGTGATAAATCTACTTTGATCCTTGATTAGCAGATCTTAGAAAATTCAAAGGAAGATCTGTTAAAGTATTAGGTGATTCATATTCCTAGCCAGTAGATGATCAAGCTTAAGCTAAGAAAGTTTTTTTCAGAAATGTTTTAATAAATAAGACAATATTACATGCCTTTGTTCAGGCAGACATGCAGTATATTCCCAGTCAGGAAACCAAAGCAGGCTCATAGCGCTGCCTAGAATACACGGATGTGACAGTGGGCTGTTTATGAAATAAATATTTCAGCCAAAAATAGTTTGAAAATGAACCTAAAGTATTTTAACTAAGCACAGAGAGGGTGCACAACTGCATTATCATGGGGCAGGTACAGGCAGTACACTTTTACTCATATAAGTAATGAGAAACTGGTCTACCCCCATAACAGAACACAATTTTGGCACACAATTCAGTCTATACCTGTTAAAGAATAGAAGATCAGCACACACAAACTGGTTTAAAAATGGCAGAACCTGGTCTAAGATTTGGCCCACCGCCCCCAAAGGGCAGACGTGTTCTGTTCACTACTGATCTAAACTACTCTACTTACAGAAACCCATGTAACCTAGATCGATTCTGCCTTGGGATGTCTGTACCTAGCTCAGTCTCTGTACTTGGAATACAGCTCTGCATGAGAGATGCCAATAGCCACCATCCTGAGGGAAGCAATGCCAGTTGCACTGAAAGATACTCCTTTTGCTGAGAAGCTTCTCCATTAGAATTCAATGAGGTGAAGATTCTTTGTTTTTTAAGGACTGAAAGAAGAGGAGCAAGAGAGCAGCTGGTGTCCACAGCATGCTCCTACTGAGTGTGGACAGAATTGGTAAGGAATTAATACATGTTTCAATGAGTCTGAATACCTGTGAACATTCAGGCCCAGGTATACAAAGAAACAGACATAGTAACACCCAACATTGCCACCTAACTTATAGATATCTAGCTGCTTAGATAGAATTCACAAACCTAAGTTAGGTTCCTAAATTCCATATATAGCTAATGGGGGAGAGTTAAATTCCTTGGATCATGTTTCACTATAGCCAGCTATCTAACTGGTGAGATAGCTGTGCTGGGCAATAGGAAATGCTGAAGAAAAAAGTTGGTTTGAAATATGACTCTTCTTCTGGATTTACATGCCTACTTGCCATCCTAGTCAGGCTGGGATTCTAAATTCCCTCCTGGACTTAGGTACTTAAGTCATTCTTTTAGGTACAGTTACCTGGCTCATTCTTTTATTTTAAGGTAAGAGGGTCAAACTCCTCCTTAGCCCAAGGCCAGGTCCAGACTGCAGGGGCTCCTCCTGGGCTGGGTCCATGCTGCATTCAGACAGCGGTGTGGGTCCAGGGCCAAGCAGCAGCCCAGAGCTTCATGGCTTTATGGTCTGGCAGCAGTGCAGGGCTGTGTTTGGGCAGCAGCGCAGGGCTGCATTTGGGTGGTAGCACAGGTCTGGGAGCCTGTCGCCAATGGCTATGTCCATCAGGGTCCAGGGACCATGAATTCTGTAGCAAGCTAAGCTCCCCAACTTCTGGTAGTCCATCAGGCTACCAGCAGTTCAGATGAAACAGTTCAAAGGGCCAGATCTGCCCCATAAGCCAAATGTTTGACATCCCTGTTTTTAAGGAGTGGGAGAACGAGGAGGAAGACCTATATTTTATAGAATAGCTTCCTGAATAAACAACTTCTCCAAATGGGAAATATGGAGTTAAATGCCTTGCTCAGCCAGTAGAATGATCCTTTCTCCTCACATAGGCTTTGAATGGATAGACAATGAGATATCTTCAATAGGTGAGGTAGAGGATCCCTTCAGCCTAGTTTAGCCCCAAACCTGCTGGTTACAGCATATTCCTAGAAAGTAGAATATGTGAGTTTAAACTCTTTCAGGCTCAGACAGTCTCCTACTTCCTGGGTAAGTGCCTCAACCACCTGGCTATTAGACAAAAAAGTGAGTTTTTCTCCCTTCCCTCTTTCTCTTCCTTTTCTAATTGTGATCCAATAAATCCATGGCTTCTGAGAATGAAGCCTAGGTGGCAGTTTCAGACTGAATCCCATATTAACAGAAACATTTAACTAGGGACTGCAGGAAGCAACATGAATGCTACATAAATTGAGGAATAGCGTGGGATTTCAGACAAACTCTTCTCTTCTATATTTCCTATTGGCTGGTCTATATAGGGGTATGCCTAGCATGTTGACTGTTATGAATCAAGACCAAAATGTGTTTTAAAGTCTCCATTCAAGATATGGAGATGCAAGTTGTATTACTTGTTTGTTGTTGCTTTTAAATTCATTGATGGGTGCACACATCTATATTTTAGGCAAGATACTCCCTGAACTGCGCTAAGTTCCTTTTTTAAATCTAGATCCCAAGTTTGACTTTTAGGCATCTGAGTACTTTTATGAATGTAAGCCTCAGAGTCCTGCTTCTGTGCCTGTTGCCACATAGCAACTGGTGGTAGTAGCAACAAAGGGAAGTCAACCCACAGAGATTATTCTAGGAAGGCAGCTTTGGCACTTTGCCCATACTCTGTAGGGATCTGTTTTGGGGTATAGGTGGAAAGTCGATTTCCTCTTCTGCATCCCACCACACAGAAAAATTGGCAGGAAATTTAGTGAGTTGAGACTCATGGAGTTGCCCCCCTTGAAAGGAAAAATCCATGTAAGCAACAAATGGTCCTTAGTGTATTCTCTGAAAGTTCAATTTTTAAAGTCAGTTAAAAAATACTCAAATTCCTTTCTTTGTCTGCAACTCAAACAAGTTGTCATAGTCTATTAGGGACAGTCCTGGTTGCTTTTACATTATAATAATTCATCCAGCTAGTCAAGAATTGCTTTAATTATTTATTCTTTAAAATATATTTCTCATTTTTAACTTTAGAAGGGAAACTAGCAGTTTAGTGTCAGGAACAATGAGGTCTTTGTCAAGCCACCCAACCAGGTAGATTTCCCTCATGTAGGACTTTGTATAAACTGCTTTATAAAATTTAATAACATCTGAGATTTCTAACCTTCATATAATTATAGTTTTAGTCTGCATTGGAAGTTTCCTTTGAAAGTTCCATTTTAACATCACCAAAAACATCAAGCAAAGATGGCTCTGCATTTAAAATATGAAACATTGTGTGCAAATGATTATCAACATAGAAACTTCCATTGCTCAAAACTGTCAAATGAATTTTCAGGAGAAATAAGCTACTTACAGTAAAGTCATATGAACTTCCCAGCAAAACAATTGGAAAAAAAATACATTTACCACTTTCACACAGCTCTCATTGCCGTGAGGTATTCAGTAAGGTAGCACAGACATACAGGGATTATTAACTCTGGACTTAATGAACAACTTCATAACTAAACATTATGAGAGGATAAGAACATTAATTAGATTCACAGAAAATACTAAAATGGAAGTTGTTGTAAATACCAATGGGATTAGAGAAATATTAAATGGGGATGCAAACTCATTTAGAGAAACACATCCCCAGATTTCAGCACTTCCTAATTATGTCTCCTTCAGGGTAACTATAGGTCTAAGTCACCAGCTTTTCTTCCCCCCCCCTTTTTTTCAAACATATACTCTAGTTACTCTTCTGTACTAGAAAGGTGCTAATGCCAGGAAATAAAATGAATCTCATCTACAGTAAATGCAAACTAATAACATCTAAGGAAAAATAATTAAACACACACACGGAGATAATGGGAAGAATTTACTGAAAAGCAGAAAAGACCAAAGAGATCAAGGCACATTAAAGGATAACAGATTAGAGAGGTATGTATATTTTTACAAGAAATTCTCAGATTTTGGGCAGTGGGCAGCAACACTCAGACAGGTATCAAGGAGGGGAGCACTGCGGTCATAACCCTTTTCTATACAGCTTTGGTGTTACTCTTCCTGGATTTGCAATAGTTTAGGAATGATGAACAAAAGTGTCTGGAAGGGAGAATTCATGATGAAAGATTAAAACAGAGAAAAAATATTAATAACTTGAAAAAATAATGGGAGAATATTGTAACCAGATACAAGCATCTGAAAGTCTGTACACCAAGAAGGGTGTTTAATCATACAAGGAGATATGGAAGTAATGGGGTTAATGTTTCTGAACCTAAATGGGATGCTACTTCACTGCCAACATCATGTATTTTAATTCATTAACATCCTAATATCTCATGTTATTTTTAATTGATTTTGATATTAGATAATAGACATTATTTTTGTGAGGGTTAAGTACACTGACCTATCTCTGCTATACTGTATTTCTGCTATTCCTATTTTACTTGAATTTTGTATATTGGATATATCTGTTCTTGGTTGCATCGCAAAAACTAGCAAAGAAAAAAATGAAGAAAAATAATAGGTTCAATATTAAGAAAAAACTAAAATCAATTGCAGAAAATATAAGGAAATATCAAAGAATAATCCTGCATTTGCAAGGGTGAGGAGTAGATAGGCACAAAGGCATTTTTATATCTCAAATATCCATGAAACTGTGATTATATTAAATCCATCTTTAGAGATATTAAGCTTGAAATTTGACCTATATTTCACTAGACATATTTACATAAAGAAAAAAGTTCTTAGAACAATGACAAGGTTGAGTTGTTATTAAAAGGAAGCACTTTGAGAGTTGATTATGACAGGTTGCCAGAGGGCAATGTTATCACTGTTATTTTAACATAATTTTGCTTGTATAAATTATGGTATATACTCAGCAGTAGTATGAATTGAAATGCTATCCTTACATTTTGTTTGGACACCAAAAAACTACCTTGTCAGATGACTTGCAGAACATAATTTTACCATCACCTCAATACTGTCATACTTTAAGTCTCACACCTTTATGTTGAGAAATGCAGTGACACAAAGTCACATTAAAATCATTCAAGAAATGTGAACAAAAGGGCCAGTTTCTTCACTGTGGTGTGGTACAAGACAAGCATAAAGCTAACGTACCCAACCAGAGCAGGTTTACTTCAGTACAGGTGGATCATTTCATCCCTCCTTACTACCATTGTGGACAGCACACCCTGAGTACCCTGCTAATCTCTAGCTGCCATGTTTGTCACCTGAAGCCCTAGCAACTACCATAATTTTGTCTGAAAATTGCAAGGGGACTGGTTTTGCATACAGCTGACTCAGGACTGAGATCTGCAAGGGCCTTCATTGCAATCCCGTCTTCCCAGTTATGTTGTATTCCCCTGCACTACAGCCAAGGATCTAGCTGATAATGTAGCCAGCCCCACTGGAATTGTTTTTAATAAGCAAATATCCTTGCCTTGTAATATTAGGTTCTGCACAGTAAATGACAATGCAATATTTGTTCCTAAATGCCAGAAGTCTCCACTTGTGGAAGTCTAAATTAAACTGCCTACAAAAAAGTTTTATTAATTTATTTACTTATGTATTTGGAACCTGACTTGCTTATATAGAGCCTTACAGGCAGACCCAGCATTTCAAAACAGGGGTGTGGGAGCAGAGGTGTCTGCACCCCCAGGTCTCAGCCAGGGCAGTCAGACAACCCTATAGGAGTAACAGCTGGGCACTTTTTTAAAGCCCCAAATCATGTAAGACTCTCCCTCTAACAACTCTTTGCACCCCTTCTCTTTCCCTCTGTGCTCAGCAGCACCTCCTCTCCCCACCCCTCCTATGCCCCCACCTTGCCCTCTCTACTTATGCCTCGGGGCACAAGAATGGGAGACATGCCAGCTGCCACCGCTGTCCCAGCCAGTGCTGCCTCTGCTCTCACCCCTGTCCTGCTCCTTGCTAGGTTTGGCCAGGGAGACCAGCAGTGGCAGGTGGGCTCCTACAGCCTGTGCCTGATCTTGGGCTGGTGAGGAACACCTGAGGATGAGACAGAGAGGGAGGACCTGCCTGCAACCGCCACTGCCACAGTCCCCAACTGACCCCAGTTTCCCACACAGCTTCTGCCCACAGCTCTTGCTTGAGCAATGGTTCTCAGCCTATTTGCAATAGTGAGCCACACTTGCAGCTGTCAATGTGTTATGTGGGCTACACCCACACAACTTATTTCCTGTGTATCCATTTAAAAAATGTTTTAACAGGATGTCACATGGGCCGCAGGTTGAGGACCACTGGGCTAGAGTAAGGAAGGAGTGGGTTTAGAGCTCCCTTAGCCCCAGGTTAGCTGGGGACAGTGACAACAGTAGGCAACTCTCCCCTTCCTATGTCCAGAGGTGTAGATAGAGAGGAAGAGTGGGTCACTGAGGATGGTGGAAAGGCAGAGGTGCTGGAGGGAGGGGACGACTCTTACTTGCTTAGAGCAGTGGTCTCCAAACTATTTTGATCACGCATCCCTACCAGTAAAAAAATTTTGAGCATGCACCCCCAATATATGTGGAACTCCCACTCTTCCCTCAGGATACCTTGCGTACCGTACGTGACACATGACCGTCTGACATACGGACTGAGTGAGGGCGCCAGTGTCAATCCGTATATTAAATATTAGTAAAGCTTAATTTATTTCTTTTTTTTAGATAAAAAATAAATATAAATAGAAGTTCTAATATTTTCTTCGCGCACCCCAATGGATTGTCCTGGAACCACTGAGCTGAACTGTGGAAAAGGGGGTTGCATTTTCTATGAGTAATTCTACACTAGTGTGTCTAGACATGGAACTAGCATGTGCTAATTATGGATAGGACTAGTTATAAGTAGATGAAGCTGTCCATTGCTTCACTGTCAAAAAAAAATTGCCCTTGATCAATGCTGCTCATGACATTTCATCCCACTGTACAAAGAGCTAAAACCACAGACTGACCATACTTCACTAAAAAGCTGTTCACTGAAAAAGCTACATCGCTAAAACAGCTGTAGCTGTTTTGCCCTCTAATTTTGTCCCATATCCATGTAGTTTTACAAATAAAAATAGTGTTTTGTCTTCGTTCCTCTAAGACTGGTCACCAAAGAGCTTCAGCAGCATGGTTTAACAAAAGAACACACTTATTTTTCATGAAAAATACTGAAAAAATATGTACTATAAAACACTTCTGGCATGAGCTCAGAATGTGTTTAATGAAAACTGACATAAAACCGAAACTTTTAAAAAAGCAAAATATTTATTTTATTTGGAAACAACATAAAAAGTTCAAGCTTTTTTCTTCTTCCTCCCTTCATTTTTTGTCTAAAAGCTGAAAAACTGACAATGATTTTTCTTTCTTTCTTTCTTTCTTTTTTTTTTTTTTTGGAGTTAAGGAGTTCATTTTGGGCAGTAAGCTACGTAGGCTATGGAGTGTATCAATGAAAAAAAACAAACTCCATACCTATCCATTAGCCAGCTGAACTAAGTGAAAGTAACAAGATGGCTGAATGCACATGCACTTCAGAGATCACAGCCACTGGGCCCTCTGCATGCACCCATGAAACCCTGTCTCCCCCAACCTCTCCTTGTGTACACATTCTTGAGTCAGTTTCCTCATGTGTCAAAAATGAGCTAGATGGAAAAGAATTAAATCTACAGAATAGAAAAACAGGAATATGTGGGGCTGAATGAGGTGTCAGTTCCCCCTCATGCTTCCTTGAGCATCTGACACCTAGCCTGCCACCTCCGTCTCTGCATGCCTCCTGTAACAGGAATCCCATATTTAAAAACTTAGATTTTATTCTAAGAAACTTAGAAAAAATTAGCTCCCCATCCACAGAGCATTTCTGCAGAGTCCAGCAGTACTTTAGGGACTTATCAGCTCATGTGGATACTCCAGGTTTTTTCCCCCCACTTATTCCAGTTTTCTAACCACTATTCCAGTTTTTCAAGTGTATTTAAATATGCTTTCATTAGAAAGTTATATTTAAAAAGTTGCCCTTAACACCTCAACAAAGTGAACGTTACTTATAGTAGTGCAGGAACATTTCAAAAGCCCTGGAGAAATGAGACCCCTCTGGAAACAAGGAACAAATTCTCGGATTTTTATCTGCAGGACTGGCGTGCATAGAAAGACAATACTACCTATTATTATATAGTTTGCCAAAGATACATTTTTTTATTAAAGGTACACTTAAGTAATAATACCAAAGATGTGGGTCCATCAGTCCATATGTATATGCTTTGAGTGTGCTTAATTATAAGAATAGCTGAAGGCCTAAACACATCAGTTGCTATACGCTGACTCATGAAGAGACTCCTCAGAAAGTGCTATTGCACTTAAGAAACTGTTCTAGACCTTTAAATTTATTGTTTGAGGGAAAAAACTGATATTAGTCCTTGGCAACTCAAGAGAGACTATGGGGTAACAGAAGACATCTAAGGAGGGCAAACCTTGGCTAAGAATGATTTGAGAGAAATAAAGCAAGAGTGATTTCTACCCCTTGGAAAAAAGCCGTCAGGCCTCATCTAAACAACAACACTCTACCAGTAAAATTTGCCTTCTGTCAGCCTAAAGGCTGTATGAATTCACATGCAGTTTCAGACACTAACAACCTTGAACTTCCCCAGGTCAAGCTAAGCCATTTCTAGGAATGGCATAAGTACTCTGCTGGCACTTTTTCACTGGTTCAAAGTCTATACAGATGCTATGTTACTGAGATCAATACAAACGGTTCTCCAACAACAATCTGATGCAATGCAATTGTGCTGCCAATAGTGATGAAATTTTTTAAGTATCCTGCCTGCGGATCACAAAAAAACAGCAGCTCTCTGCCTTCCCCCCCATGCCTTATAATCCCATGTGTGCTTTGGGAATGCCTGTTTTCCTGCCTGTTTTCCACCTTTGCAAGCAAACACCTAAAATCTACAGCTAAGTCTTGTGCTGCTGCCCCGTTCATGACAATTACACTTTTGTTGGTCCCAGCACAAATGACAGCTTTGGGCAAATGTGTACATATGCAATGGTTAATAGAAACCTACAATACCTGCAAGATAACAAATGTTTGCAAGTAGGAAAAACAGATATATAGTGATATAAAAACAACACAATATTATTCAGTGCATTTTACTGAAACTGAAATAGACACAAACCTTTACTTGAATATTCAAATACAAATTGTTGGAAACACATAGGATCATAGAACAGGAAGAGATCATAAAGGTCACCAAGTCCAATCTCCTTTGATAAATGTTTGTCCACAAGAACATTTTGTAACATTGTAAAGGTCTCGGGCCCCTCCTGGACAGCACAGTCATAAAACATACCGAAACACTCCATAAGGATCTTCACCTTTTTAGTAAAACAACAAAGCCCCAAATCCTGAACAGTCACACACACACACCAGGTGTGTCTACAAGTGAAATTAATTTGAAGCAATACACTTGGGAGCACTTTGAGCCAGAGTAAATTACTCCTGTGTGGAGAGTCCTACACGTGTGCCCAGGAAAGCAGCAATTTGATCCAGGGCAGAGCAGTTTACGCTAGGGCTGCTCCTGCTCTGCTCTGTCCTGGGCTCCAGGAGGCAGCATCAGGTGGCAGAGGGGCTGGCTAGGGCACAAGGGTGCTGAAAGTGCAGAGCCATATGGCTAGGTAACAGGTAGGAGTCTGGCCCCCTGATGCCTGGGCTGACTGGACACAATTTATACCCACGTTCAGCATCTACACATGCATTTAATCACAGTTAATTGCTTGGGGACAGTACTATCCTACGGCGGTGTTAATTAGTTTACTGCAACCTAATACCATTGGATGTGTAGACGGTGATGCTTTACTCTGCAGCTAATTAATATGCTCTGCAGTAAAGTGCACATGTAGATATGGCCAGTGTGCTACAGAAATGGAGCAGAAAAGTGACCTAACTATGTCAGGGAATAATACCCCAATGACTTCAACACATGGGATTCATGGATTCCAAAGAGGGATGGTATAGTATTCAGACACACTTCAGAGCCTGATGTTACTTACTGGCTAGCTCTAGATGCTTCAGGGCTCTTTGAATCACCTTCTGTAGGTGTCTCATTCTATATGGAGAGCACAGTTGCCTAGCCATGAATTGCTTCTTGGTGATGCCTCAGTTGCCCCCTGACTACAAACAGTTCTTAGGTGTTTAACCCTTTCTATTTGGATCTAACTCCTGAATTCAGGTACCAAATTTTAGGCATCACAATGTCTAAATGGAAACATGTAAGTGACCAATTTGGATCTGACCCTTTGTGTCAAAAATAGACAAGCCAGCCATATAGTTTCTTAAACATAAATACTTCAGACAGTGAAATGGGACAGATACTGAAAACTGGTGTCAGAAACAGTGGATTATGGAGTGGAACACAAGGAATGATTATACGCAAAGAAAACTAGTATGTAAAAGGGAAAAGTATTACTATGAACGGAAGTAATTTGAGGGAAAGTGACCCCAAACACCCATAAATATTTGAGTTAAACTCTGATACCACAATGCACTTCAAAAAATTCCCAAAAGGAAGTGTAGTAGATGGTGGGATGTTTATCCACAGTGCTGATACAACCAGTGGGCGTACTGATGGGCTACTTTGTAAAGGTCACCAATTTTGAATGTACATCTGTGCCCAATATGCTAGCTGCACAGATGTGTTCAGAGTGTACATGGCACTGGGCACGTGTACATGTGATGCACTACGGCAGTGTAGCTTGTCACTACGGTGATGTAGTGTTGGCAGGCACAAATCATGATGCCAATGCTACATTGCCATACCAACAAACTACCTCTCTATAGTGCATCGCTACAGCAACAGAGCTGCTAAAAATAACCATGCGCTGCCGGGACGGTACAGTAATGGCTGTTACTGTGCCATCACTTACTACTTCCTAAAGCAAGTACTAAATGATGGTGCAGTAACAACTCCACTGTGGGGGGCATGTGTAGACGTGCCCACTGTTTTAGAAGGGAATTAAAGAGCCTGGGCTGAGAGCAGCCCCCCATATTTAGACTTCTGAAAGAGTAATTTTTAGGCTATTCTCTGCTTCATAAAAAAGTGAAATAAAATCTTGTATGAGATAGCACAAAAGAAAAAAAAAGGTTAACAGTGAAATATAATGTAGAAATACAGCATTTTGGACTGAGTCAGCTTCCAGTGACATCAAAGCTAAAATGCTATTTTTTATATAAAAATTGGTTCAGGACCTTAATATTCTGCAATAATTCTGATACCATGGCACCTGCCATCTTGAATATATTAAGACACCACTGATCTAATACCCATGAAAATAATCATTGGGTATGTAATAGTATTTTTGGTATATGGATTTGTGCAGTTACCTAGTCAAGATGCTCTATCCATTGTTTGTGTTAACTGGGATATAATTATCTGGGTCATAGCTTTCATTCCAGTCATTTTTAAAGTACTGTATGGCACACCCTGAAGCTAAAAGATGTCTGTTAGGAACCTGTACAGAATAAATAGCATTCTTTTAGGCTTCAGGAGAAATATTCAGTTAATCTCTGTATGTTTTCTGGATATTTTAAGAGTGGAAAGTATTCTTTGTGTGTTTCATTAACCTTCTTATATTTTTAGGCATAAGTGAATTTTGTGGAATAGAAAATTAAGAATGCAGGGAATTCTAATAAAGATATTACATGGGTTTAATTTGTGTATGATTTATATAAATATGTGATGCTGTATTGAGGTTATTATATGTTGGAGCTGGTCATACTGTACACAGCTAACCAAACTACCACTAAGTTATGTAGGTCATTTCAGATAAATGTGAATAAAACTTTTATGTTACATACAATCATGTATCTGGTATGTGGAATGTGTTACAGCAAAATTATTTCACAAATGTCTTAGAGGGTTTAAATTTATTTTACTGACCTCATGCTTTGTATCTGTCTGCAAGTCAAGTGCTGTGGTTACCATCTGCCAAGTGAGCCGAGACAGTCTTGAATCATAAATAGGGATCTATCCTATTTCAATTTCATGTTTTTCACAGAAACCATAAAAAAAGAGTTTCTGCGAACCCCATGAAAATGGCGATCCTTGCGATTTTAGCATGAAATCACCACAAATAAAAACGTACTAAAAATAAAATGCTGGCTCCCCAGTGGGAGCCAATGATCCTCAGGCCCATTGCAGGCTGGCTTCACAGCCTGCTGGAGGTGGGGGGAAGCAGGAAAGATGGTGACCACCCTTCACCCCTCACTGCTGATTGGCTGAGAGCGTTGCCCAATGTGCAGCTCCAACCCCTCTCCGCCAATCAGCAGGAAGGGGCAGGGCTGCATGATGGTCAGCCCTCCTGGCCAATCAGAAGCTAACAGTGGGGCTTCTGGCACCCCTTGACCAATCAGTGGTGGTGGTGGGGGTGGGGAACACTGAAAATAAAGACTGCAAAAATGGTGCCATGTGTCACAAGCAGCCCATGAATTTTCTTTGGCCTCAGAATGATTTAGGTAGATCCCTAATCATAAGCTAATACTGTATTTTTGTGTGTTATTCTGTTGCTAAAGTTAACAGTGTTTAAAAAATATAATACAGAATACAGAGTTGGTGTCTGTGCAGAAATATTAAAGGAAGGAAGGAAGGAAGAACAAAGCACATGCACACCAAGTTGCTTTCCCAAATAATTTCTTCTCTGCTTCTTAGAAGTGCTCTCTTGTCATCGCAGATATTAAGTCTTTTGTACTTCTGACCTTCACAGAAGGGCAACTAGGATTTTCTCACTTTGGTAAAGAGATATGCTGCTATGTAGTTTAGCATCTTCTCCAATTTATCTGACTGACTGTTGTTGCAGGGCACATCCACTTCCTGATAGTGATGTTTATGGCTTGTTACAATTAGAAATAAAACTACTGCTTGTACCTTAACCTTTTCACTCATCATTCTGCCATCTAAGCTCCACTTAGCCCTCTGGCATACCTGCTTTTTCCAGCTAGTTCTATATTGACAGTATGTGAAAGGATTTAAGATGAGAATTAATTGCACTGATACAAAGATACCAAGGGACATGCTTGTGTGGGTTGTTCATTTGCCCCATGGGATAATATGTCAGAAAAACAACAGCAGCAATATATCAGTAAACCTAATGTTTCTGAAGCTTGACACAACATATTATACCAATAAAAGATGTTGAACTCAGTAGTGCAGTCAAAAAGCAAGAGCAAAACAGCATTGTTTTCAAAAGAGAGTTGCAAGGAAACCAAAGATGTATTTACAGATAACTGAAAAGGAATATATGACTATTGTAGCATTGTACCACATTTTGCTAAAAGCAGACAATCTAGAATCAATGCAAAAGAAACTTAAGTTCACATGGCATGTATGGTTCCAACATAATCTATGCAAAGCAAGAAAATTGGAGGCTATGGTTAACAGTCTCATCTATAAATGTTATCTTTGTACCTAGATATTGACATAACAATCAATGGACCTAAAGCCTCCTCAGTATTCAAAGAACATGTGAAACAAGGATTGTTTTGAAATGCACTTTTGATGCTTCCAGATTTTGCCTGTTTTTTCAGACTTAATATCATAATTTCACTTTTCAATGTTTATTTTTTCATTCTTTTAATTGTAATTTAACAACATTTTATATGCTCCTTCCTGAATCTGTGGAAAATCACTAGTAGAAACCAATATAAATATAAAGGAAACTTTAAACTGCAAATTAAGCAATATGCATGCAGGAAGTCTTTCTATCTAACACGCATTAGAACTCTCAGGAGATCATTCCTAGTTTAGGGTCTATTGAACTGGCAAACTCTTAATATTTTGAATCATTACTGTCTATTATGAAAATATAGTTTCCATGCATAAGCACTGCATTACATCTTTAAAATCTTTCTGAATTGCTCAACAAAACATTGTTCAGTGGCTGCTTTTCTGAATCAAGTAAACTGTCCATTGTTTCTAAAATACCCAAAGGCAATGACACTAACCCATATCTTTGACTAACAGTCTACCAAACTGCAGTTTAAAAATATCACATGGTAAAAGTTTAAAGAATGTGGGCACACACTAACTTGAACTTTGTTTAGTGATTTTTTTATATTTTAAAAGTTATTTTGGGTTTTTTTCATTTGTGTGTTCAGATTAGTGAGTCATATATTGTTCTGGCTTGATCTGAAGTCACAGATCCAAGTACTGATAAACTTTGATTGGGGATAGTTGTGGGTTACAAATGTCACATTTAAAATATGATCCAAGATTTCCTTCATGGTAACAACTATGAGTGCTAGTTAGCTTTACAGGTTCTATGTATTTAAGGTTCTAATGTAATTCTAAATTAATGTCCGTCTACAATGCAGTCTCTACAGTGTAGCCTAGGCATACCTGAGCTAGCTTAATTCAGCTAATTTGGGTAACAGTAGGTGCATCTAAGTGAGATGCTTAACTGCACAGTAGCCTAGTTTACCTTACTCACGCATATATTTGCTACCTGCAAATGCAAGTAGCAAATTTACATATAACGAGTTACTGCACAGTTATGCACGTATAGATGCGACCCAGGAGCAAGTTTGCTCCCAGGTCATCCTGGCCCCTAGGGAGCCAGCCTGAGGCTAGCCTTAAGTGCTCTGGGCTGGGAGCCTCTCCTGCTCCAGGGCTGGGTTGCCTCTGTGGCAGCTCCTGCCTCAGGCTTTAAAAGCCTGCAGGTAGTTTGAGCCCTGGGGCATGCCAGCAGGGAGCCTGAGGCCACTCCAGGCCCCTGTGTCCCCCTGGGAAGGCCACAGGCTAGCCTCACCAGCCTTCCTTCACCCCAGTGCCACTGTCTGGCACTGCAGTGCTGTGTGGCTGCCAAACCTGTGCCATCCAGGCCAGCAGGGTACTGCAGTCTGCTGCAGCATCCGGCCAAGTCTGTCACCCTGCAGGCCCAGCTGCAGGCAGCTTCTGGCTGGCAAGACCAGCTCCATCTGCCCACAGCACCCCCCCAGCAGCCTGCCCAGAGCCTGCAGGAACTGCAGAGCATTGCCTCTGCCGTGTGGCTGCCAGTCCCATGCTGGGCCCCTGTGCTGGGCTCTGCAGGCAGCTGTCCAGGCCTGGAAGCACAAGGACAGCCATGCAGGAGCCCAGAGAGCTGGTACAGAATTCCTGATGGCATCCTCCTCACCCAGGCCCATGCCCATGCCTATGCCCACCACCTAGGGCCTCAGCTGGCCCAAAGAAGAGATTGGTGACCTCGTGGCACTGTGTGGTGAAGCAGAGGTGCAGCACCAGTTTGAGCATTGCAGGTACTCCAAGGCCCACTTCTATGAGGTGCTGTCAGGCTGGATGCAGGAACATGGACACAGCCGGTTGGGGCAGCATAAAGGTCAAGGTCTTGTGGGCACAGTGGGTCACCATGACTGACAACAATCATTAGTCTGGCAGTGCCTGCAAGTCCATGTCCATTATGTGGCAACTGATGGAGGACACTGCCCGGAGCCACACACCGTCACCACCAGCCAGGACTGAGTGGAGCAACCAGCCACACCAGCCCTGGTCATGTAGTAAGCCCTGCCTTGGGGGGAGGCCCTTCTCCACCCCTGCCCCTACTCCTGCCCCCAGCCCTGCCCAACCCACCCACACTCCCCTGGTCCTGGGTTCCCCCTCCCCCCACAACAGCATGCAGGGAGGTGGGAAACAGTGCAGAACTTTATTGAGCATCCCATGTGCCCAAAGCTAGGTAGGCAGAGACTTCTTACATGCTGAGGGACATGTCAATGGCAGTGGTGATATCCTCCTTGGCTGCAGGGGGCAGGGATGTGTAGCAAAGCAACACAGAAGTTTACTCACAAGTAAACTGATTCTGGATCAAATGCATGTGTAGACATGTCCTCTTTCCCCCAGCGCTCTTTCCTGCCTGGAGCAGAGGGTCAGACCTGAAGATCTGCCAGGTCCCTTCCGACCCTAGAAATCTATGCCCATAGCAGTCTAGCTACAAGAGTATGGAGTTTAGAACTCTATATCGCTGTATGTTTTCTGGATATTTTAAGAGTGGAAAGCTGCAAAACCCCAGATATATGAATGATTAGCCCACACTGAACTACAAGAACAAATCACTCAGATCCATCTGTATTTCCTTCCTTGATGGGATAACTACATGAGTTCCTGAGGGGAATCATGGAATCATAGAAAAGTAGGTCTGGAAGAGAGCCCAGGAGGCTTTCAAGTCCAGTCCCCTGCTTAAGAAAGGATCATCTCTGACTAAACCATCCTAGTTAAGTGTCTGTCTAACCTGATCTTAAAAACATCCAAGGATGGAGATTCCAAAACTTCTCTGGGTAGCCTGTACCAATGTTTAACCCCCAGAGCAAGAAAGTTCTTCCTAATTATCAATCTTAACTTTGCTTGCTAAGATTTAAGACAGTTGCTCCTTGTCCTGTTCCCTGTGGCCACAGAAAAGAGTCTATCACCATCCTCTTTATACCCACCCCTCAGGTATTTGAATACCATAATGCACTCCCTCCTTCAAACTGAAAAATTCCAATTTACCCAAGCTTTTTACTGGTAAGTCATGTTTTCTAGACCTCTAATCATTTTTGTTGCTCTCCTCTGGATGCTTTCTAATTTTTTTCATATATTTCTTGAAATGCAGAGCCCAAAACTGGACACAGTGTTCCAGGTGAAACCTCACCAGTGTCAAATTGGAAGGATCACTCCCCTTGGCTTTTTTGTTTTCTTTTTTGCAACAGGAGCACACTGTTGGCTCCTATTCATCTTAATATCTACTATGACCCCCAAGTCCTTTTTAAAGTACTGCATTCTAGCCAGTCATTCCCCTGTCTGTGTCTGTACTTGAAATTGTTTCATTCCAACTCCAGAACTTTGCACTTATGCTTATTGGATTTCATATAATTACATTTGGATCGTTTATCTAGTTTATCAAGGTCATTCTGAATCCTAAGCCTGCCCTCCATGGTGTGCGAATCTTCCCCCAACTTGGTGTGATCTGCAAATTTCTTATGCGTGCATTCAATCCCATCCTCCAAATCATTAATGAAGGTAGTAAACAATACTGGACCTAGGACAGGGTCCTGGTGAATCCCATTTGACACTCCCTCCCAATTAGATATTGAACCACTGATAGCTAGTTTTTGGATATGATGAACATGAGATTTTCTATACCTGAACATCAGTGAGGCTTTTGCTGTTCTCATGAGTAAACTGAAGAAGCATGGGCTAGACAGAACTACAGTTAAGTGGGTACATAATTGGTTGAACACCCACAAACAAGGAGCAAGCAACTATCAAAGGACTGGTGTCAGAATGGCAGCAGGCTTTGAGCAGGGGTGCACATAGATCTGTCCCAGGTTTGTTTCTGCTTTATTTCTTTATTAATGTCTTAGATGGCAGAACAATATGTTGACTGACCAAATCTGTAGAAGACTCAAAAAGTCAGCCAGTTCTTCACCCATCTTCAGGGTATAGCTATGTTATGACATTTCAGACTGTCAGAATCATGGTCAGGTGTGGAAAGGAAGCATCTAAAATCCTTTTCTTCATAAACCATGAATGGGAGTTTTAAAAAAGTGCATCTTTTAAAATTCATATAGCATTTTTTCACTAATTTGCTAGAAATGTCCTAACAGAATTCTCTCATTTATTTCCACTTCAGAAGTTTAAAAATTGTTTACTTTTACTCTGAAGGCAGGGAGAGGTGTCTATTTACAACTACTAAAAGTAGTTTGCAAATGCACATGTAATACTCTAAAAAAATTGCTGCCTGTACACACAGAGGAACTTGGTAGGAAATCAAAATGATCATAAATATAATATACTATTTTCTGCAATGGAAAAACTTGTAGGGAAGTCAATGATTGTTACTATACACTATAGGAACTACTAGGGGGCATTTAAAATTGTTTTTGACGGATATTTTAATCAGTTGCCTGTAACTTAACAATATACCTGATTATTTAAACTGCATTTGGATCTTTTTCTCTTCTCCAGGTTTCTTGATTCGGAATTTGTACAGACTGGCTGGAACACAGTGTTTCTGTCTATTCTGACTCTACACTTCTGTGCCTTAAAATGTTTAGCAAGTCAAGTAACAAATTATTCCACTATACTATTAAAAATCTTGGCTGAATGTTCAAAAGGCCTGGACAGATGAAGCCCTAAATTATAAACATTTCTGAAAACAAAGTCATAATATAGCAGAGCACTAGAAGAATAATAACATGGCAGCTTGCAATAGCCTGCAGACAGAGATATGAGTGAGTTATCTCTTATTCTTTTCAACATAGCCATAATGGGGTCATATCATCTGTGAATTTTTACAGTTATAAATTTTAACAACATAAATTACTGTACATAGAAACACTACAGGTTATAGCAAATATGTTTAGTGAAGCTTGCAACTAGTGAACAGCCATCCCTTATAAGGGAAGAAATGACTAAGTTCTCCATCATGTGGTACTAGTGGTAATTATCTGCCCTGTTACTAAAACGTGATAGGCTTTATTTTATTTCTTGCACTTAAGAGTAGTTTGTACGCACAATAACATTTTCCATTTTTAATCCTATTACTTTTCTTATATATGTATTACTGCCACTTTTGAGTTCTTCATCCAGCCTTGCTTTGATAACATTTTTATGGTGAGATTTTTAAAGACTACTCTCGATTTCAGTGGAAGAAAATTTAAGTCAAATTGAGACCTTTACGCTGGAGTTTAAGGGACATTTTTTAAGGCAGATTTATGTTCTAAAAAAAATAAACCTGTACAACCTGGGGTTAAAACAGTTCTATATTTGCCACCTAATTTAGATTGGGAATGGGTTAGCCTAATCTAGTGAATGTCTGTACAAGTTTGGCATGCAGTCCAGGGATGGGAAAGGTTAACCATTTTTCCCAGCTCTGGGGCTGCACTATTCCAACCAGGCTTTTTTAACCCCCTGACCCTCCCACTCCAAGATGGACAACTCCCTCCCTAACATACTTACCAGCTCCCCCCAACCTACAACTCCCTTTTCCCCCCAGCAATCCCATCCACTCCTCCTCTATCCTGAGTTACTTACTCCGGTTTCCTTGGACCAGTGAATGCTACTCTCAGTCTATGTTCATGCAGCTCGCCAAAAGCTGTGTGAATGTAGTCCAGGTGTGGCAAATAACTGTACACACCTTTACTTCACCTTCTCAGGTGAATTAACTTAAATTGGGCCCATCATTTTTCGCCTGATTAAACCTTCCTGAATGTCTATACAGTTAGTCATTTGGATCAACCTAACCCTAGTTAGGCTGATCTAAATGTAACTTCTGTATATACTCTGGGTCAAATCTCCATATCAGATCTGCACAACTGATAAAAATGGTATGACTGCTATCCCTGCAAACTCAGGCCAGGGTCTGAGAATCATGCTGGGTTCTTTCACTGCTTCCCCATGAATTAAACAATAAATGTCATAAGCATTTAACATTGTAAACAATTCTGTTTCTGACATACATGACCAGAATCAAGATCATTGCAATGAGAACAGCAGATGCGACTTTAGCTGCTAAATGGGAGCAGAACTATTGAAAGATGATGCGACTCTCTTACATCTGTATTTTTCAGGCTATAACTACATTTTTAGCTAAGTAAAATAGGACATGGTGCAAACTAGTTGGCACTAGGCATATCTACAGGAGACTTTTACTGCACGGTTGACTAATTAGCCGCACAATAAACATCACACATCTACACATGCGTTCCAATTACGCTGGTGCAAACTAATTTACTCCACAGCAGGAGAGTACTTGCAAATATAAGTACTATCCTGTTGCAGAGTAAAAAACTCCACAGCAGCACACGTTTATATGCTGCCCCAGATGGCTAGGATACAAGGATGCTTCAATACCAGGGCTACTTGCCAGCCTCCCCCATGCTAAAGCTCCCTTCTGCCCCAGTCAGCCACTCCACAGCATGCTGAGCTAGGGGAAGCTGTCCCGGGCTGGCAGGCTGACTCCTGAAGCCCAGTGTCAGCTGGGGCTGCTCCAACCTGGCTCAACATGCTGCACATGAATAAACTCTGGAACTTATTGCTCTGTAGTTTATTCACGTGCATTAATTGCGTATGTAGACACACCCACAGGGTGTGACTACATGACGTTGACTAATTAGCTAAAACATGTCACCATCTATATGCGTGTCCATAGTACGATGCAATAAACTAATTAACTCTGCTGTAGGACAAAGACAAGTACTGTCCCACAGTGGAGTAGTTATGTGTGCTGAAACACATGTAGATGGTGACCAGGGCTGGCTGGGGCACAAGGGAGCTACAGTGCAGGGCCTGGGGCCCCCTGCCAGCCAGGGCTGCTCTGCTCTGGCTCAATGTGCTGCAGTCCCAGGCAGACATGTAAATGCTGTGTCTGGAAGCAATGAACTCTAGTGTGAACTGCGCTGGTGTTTATTGCTATGTGCTAATTAAACATGTAAATGTACCCAGAGTGTAATCATTAGCAAAACATTTATAGTTTAGAGCTTTGATAAGGACTGAATTAAAGGTACAAGCGTGATACAATAATGTCTAGAACTGAAGTCATGAGTGTAATTTATTACGTGGTCCCTCAAAATGAAAAGAAAAGCTGCAAATGTGACCTAAATGTAGCTGCCACAGATCATAACCTGCAGACAGCTTGAAAACACAGCACTAAGAAGGGTGAACTGTTGTATTCATCACAACCAGCTGTTAACACCAAGAATTATGAGTCCAAGAGATCCTGGCCACATCATCCCAGAAGTGGCTTCTGTATACAACAGGAAAAGTGGCATATGAACCTGTTCCAGACCAAGCAGATACACCTGAGTTTCAAGGATGATTTTTTTTAATTAAGATTTCTCTTCGCTGGGGCTATGATGCTGCTCCCAAGAAAAGAAGAGCCAATACTGCTGCTTGGGCCTTGAGGTCTTTTCCCCGACTCTTTGGGAGACAAAAGGTATGCCAAGCAATCACCACATTCAATCAGAATGGTCATAGCATGGCAGTGAAGCCATGAGGAAATGATGCCAGAGGGAGGGAGACCCAGGTGAAAATGTGTCTAGATCACAGATCGCTTTAACCTGGCCTGATCACATGCTTGGGAGTCAAAAAATAAACAAAGAAAAACTCAAACCCCAAACCCAATTTCTAATCCCAGCTCCAAAACTAATTCCTTTTGAAATTTATTTAAGTCACCTTGAAGCCAAGTCACAATGATGAGCATTTATGGGATGAGTTCCCTTGGCATTTCTGGGGCTGGTGGTTTGTGTGCCTAACTCCAGACTCACTGGTTCAAGTAAGGGCTTCATATCCAGCTGTAACTTTTCTGCTTGGCTGTCCACTTGTAGAGTGAACATAATATTTATAGTATTTACCTCCAATGATGGAAGCTGGACTACTGGTAGGCAGATAATTGTGTTAGTCTCAAGTCAGAAGGCAGGAAGCAAGACAGGGTGGCACCTTTAAAACTAACTTGTTCAGAAAGGCACAACTCTGAATGAGTTAGTCTTAAAAGTGCCACCCTGCCCTGACTATTATAAGGATTAAATACCATATTAACTCAAATATAAGATGACCCTGAATATAAGATGACCCCCCAATAATTAGATTCTATCTATGAAAAATTTATAAATTTGTTATAATTTTATAGGTATAGAATCTAATTATTGGAGGTGTGCCTTGAATTTGGCCCCTTCCCCCTGCTACAGCAAGGAAAATAAAAATGGATGGTCAGATATCCCCTTTGCCCTATGGCCTCCCCAACTTTGTCCACTTGCAGGTCCTTCCCGCTACTCTTTACTGTCAGGCCCTACTCTGCTTGACCACATGGAAATGAGGAGCACATCTGAAAACAGTGACCTTGAAATAAGCAGACCTGTATTAATTTACATATAGGCAAGTTACTACTGGTAGCTATAGACTTAGTTCATCCAGAATTGATGCATTTCACTTTTCTGAAATTGCTGCAACTTTTAGCACATGTGCTCCATTAATACACTTTTAAGCAGCACTTTGACACCTATTTATATATCGTACAAACTATGCATAGTGTTAGTCCAAAGCCAAACAGCTCATGATTTACCATATACTTCTACAGGCTGGGCCCCAGCAGGGTCAACAGCATTTCAAGGCAGGGTGACACCACAGCTCAATACTGCTCTATATGTGGGTGAGATACCCTCCATATTCCAGATACCCCCCTCACCATGGGTGACCGGTGCCTCCTGAGTCAGAGGGGCACTTGCCCCCCCCCCCCCCCCCCCC
>NW_017729032.1:128654918-128675420 GCF_001723915.1 Gavialis gangeticus
GGGGGGGGGGGTCCCCCTATGACTGATCCCGGTGACCTGCAACTAGCAATGGTGCGCTGCTGGCACTTCCGGGCATGCCGCTGGCACTTCCATATTGACAGGATCAGCTGCAAGGGGACTGTTTCTCCTGGCACCCCTACTCCCTGGCTGGTGCTCTCAGGGGGGACACCCTGCCCAGGAATGCTGGCTGTCAGGGGGTGAACCAGCACTCTCAGGGGGTGCACATGCACCCCCGTGTACCCCCTACACATTGCCACTGCCCCCTACAAAGATCCACGTGTTAATTAGCTCCCTACTCATGACTAGAACTCAGTGTTCTTGTCACAAGTCCTGGGATTGTCCAAAAATTTACATGCAGATGATGCATAGGAAAACCCAGCAGCAGAAACATCAGTGGTTCAAGTCAAGCACAACAAATCATTTTTATAACATTGATTAGCAAATTTTGCTCACTGAATTTGCAGCTGGATTCTGCCTTTAGCCATCTGAAATGAGCATGATCACTATTGGTAATAATGGTTTCCTTCCCTGACACAACCTTCTCATTACATACTGAGCATTTCTAAGAGCCATTTCAGACACTTCAAAATTAATCTGGTGCTCTTATTGGAAAGAAAGAGTTCCTCAGTACAATCAATATTTGCTAAGTCTGCTTAGTAATCAACATTAGCGTGAAAATTCCAAATTGAGAATTACAAGGACTTTCCCTTATTCACAGGGCTCCCTACAGTACATTGATTTTTGTAGGTATATAAAGCAAATATTGTTTTTTAGATTAGACCTATAATACCTGTTCTGCTACTTGTTTTGTGAGTTAATTTTTGTCTGTGAATTAAGTAAATTCCATACATATTTCTATTTCAGCTGTGTCTGACAGTCTGAGATAGAAATATTTCATACTATATAGACAGGGATATATTTAGGATTATTTGACTTATTTTATTTTCCTGCATTGTTTCTGGGCCTGTAAGAGAAAAAATGGAAGATAGATACGCTAATTAAAGTTCTGCTTAATTTTTTTTTGTTTTCAGAAGAAAGTCCATGTTAGAATGAGTGATATGAAGGACTGTCTAAAAATTAAATCAAAGTAATCAAAATAATTTAATTTGTGTTTGAGATTTGACTTACACTTTATTTCATTTGAATATCCTAAAGTAAACAACAAAGTGGCACTATTTAGCCATTTTTATAAGTATCAAAAAGTACTTAGGGAAACGGAATCATACTTACTGTGCTGAAATTGATATACAAACTTGTAGGTCTACACGTTCATATACGGTAGTTTTTGGTGGCTGTATATTATAAACAACATGTCTATGCACATGCACACACAAAACTTGCTATTTACTTTAAATAACTAAATAGTGGTACAGCAATATAAAAGGTATTTCCAATAATAGTAGGGAACACCTTTATATATCTAATTTAAAATAATGACTACCGAGAGGGTGGTTGATTCCTCTGATGAAGTAGGAATAACCAGTACAAACAGCCTAGTACATCCATTTGTTACTAGTTAGAAGTCTGGACCGGCTGCATTCTGAGGTGCAGACTTGAACACACATACTTCAAATATCTGTAATTTCTAAGATTGACTCTGGGTCGAGAAACAAAGTAATATTCTGAAAAGGTTCTAGTAATACACTACATAGCACCTAGTCTACTTAGCAAAATAGCTTGTCACGAACGTATCACTCCTATGGCTCCTCTCTATACTGGATGTCAAAGTCTCTCTCTTGTTAAAATTCTGGCGTTTGGTGGTGGAAGCTTCAGCAAAAGGGATCTTTGCCTTTGCTGCACCACTGTCAATGGCAGGGAGCAATGGTGGCAGTGGCTAGGTCTTAGTGCTAGCCCACCTCCGATGTGAGCTGGGTTATTCCAGCTCACCACTGAAAAACGTTGCTGAACGTTTTACTAGGGTAATGAAACTGTTGACCAGAAGTGTTGGAGGCAGAACTTTCTCAAGAACTAAGCAATCTGTGGAAATTACCCCTCCAAGATAAGTGACTTTCTCCAGAACTAAATGTAAAGCTCTTCAGCTCAGCTTTCCTCCATTATCCTCTTCACACAGCCACTCACAAATTAATTTAATTCTATCTTGATTAATGTAATATAAATAAATAATAATGATGATGTTACAGTCTGGGAAGGCAAAGAGACGTGTCTATTTTTAAATAATTGGGAGATGGAATTAGAATCAGAATTAGGTGGCAACTACAAAAACTCTATTATCTTTCTGTTCCCTGTCCTCATACTACCTGGTACACTCACCTGTCTCATCCTAATTTAGTCAATACATTGAATGATTATGCTACCATTCAGCTGTCAAAGAATGTGAGGCCCTATGCAGACTTGAGGGGCCCATCCTTGTAAAGCATATTGTGGAATTTGGGCTTGTATTATAACCTCTGTGGAGCAAAACCAGCATCTCACTTGTTTCTACAGAATCCGTACAATGGGAAATTAATCTTATGAAGAGCCTTTGAGCATTACGACAATACAAAACATAGGAATGAAGAGGCTGTTGGAAAACTAGGAGACTAGGGCACAGGGCTGTGTTTTGTTTTTCAAATAGAACATCCTATGGGCTTCAATTTTTTTATTAAAACTTGGTTAAGAACATGTTATGGAACATGGTTCAAATTAATAGGACTGATTTTTTTCTGAAAATAGGAATATAAATAGAAGAATCAAACTGACCAAATCTACAGTAAAATTGGGATTGGAAACAGAATGCTCATCACAACTAAAAATACGCCTCCCAAGTTATATAGCTAGAGTAAGAAACCTTCTGAAAATTGAAAGGTTAGAACAAGAAGTACTCATTTCTACGATGCGACTTCAACACATTAACAAATACCTCTGAAATATTTGACGTAGTTTCGCCTGATAAAATCAAGTATTACGTATATGAAATGTAGATATTGCTGGTATAGAATTAATATTTTCCAGATGAAGAACGTATTATTCCTTTCCTCTTGAAAGATTTCAAATGATGACACATGATGACATGATGACTAAGAAAGAGTTCTTTCCATAGTTGGGAAGAATGGGATTCTTCTGCATGAAGATATAAACATGACATGTTGCTCTACATTGTGCTGCATGGTTATACAGCAAATGCAGTGTGTTGGAACTGCTTATATTTAATGACACTACTGTAAAGAAATAATTTAATATCTGAGCATTTTAGTTTTACGAAGGCAGCAAATACAAAATTGAAGCTGCATATGTGCTCTTGATTAGCCACACCTATGTTGTGTTCCATAAAAAGCACACAAAAAGAAATCCCAAACAAAATGAACATTTCACTTACATGTGAAAAGCTTTTTCAGTGGCTACAAACAATCTTAGAATCTTTGAATCTGTTTCGTCAACAAAGTATTAGAAACCTATTGGGAGCCCTGTATGTCTAGGAAGTATTCATTCTGAAAGACTCATTGGCTACCAGAATTTTTGTAACACTGATGAATGTTTTTGAATGTGTGTGTGCGAGGTTCTAATGTTTTCAAATAGAATTTTTCTAATATGAATGGAAAAGGAGATCAGGAATTCAGTGTGCTGACCCGCTTGTAAACAGCTTGAATCTCAATGTAATTTGTCACTTACACAAGAACTCTAATTACAACATGCACTTTGCCAAAATCCATCAAAATGTTTGGCCTATTGTGCTATATGGCATAATTGCAAGCTTATGTTAATCAATTAACATACTGAATAAATGTCATACACATACCGAGTTTATAAGTGTTCAGCAAAAAATGCCCTCATGACAGTGAAAGCTCTTTACTTAGTATGTTCTGACAAGGTTCCTTTGCATTTAAAAGAATCCATATTTCAAATTTTCAGCAAACACAAAAGCAACTGGTAGTGAGAGGTGAAATCATAGCATATTCATAACTATATATACTAAAACCTAACTTATACCCACTGTTCAATAAGGGCAACCATTTCAGCTTAATTTTCAGGTCTGTGAGCCTGCTTCTGAGCTCATCAATGACAGCTTTACACAGTTGCTCCAACTTCAGTGGAGTCGCTGTCAATTCATGCTTGCTTAAAAAAAGAATAGGGATCTGAATGTTGCCCATTTTAGACTTAACACAAAGTAATTTTGATGAATGGCAACAAGGGGGAAACATGCACTTTGGAGGGGGGGAGGAGGGGGAGGACTATGCATTGGGAGCAAAGTAGGATGGCACTCCCTGATCTGGTTTGGTTAACTTTGGAGTTCAAGGAGGAATTCAAGGTGTTGGAATAAAAACCTAACTGCTTTTGATTATGGTTATGTGAATGATTGCTGCTCTCTTTTTGCCAGACCAGCATATTTGTGGTTAATACAAATATAGGAAGTTAAGCTTCTTTAGTATAGAAGAGCAACATACTCTCTATGTGGGCCCTTTAGTCTGAAGCACACTCCACCATATTAAAGCACCTTTCATCTACCAGTGCCAGATTCATTAGTTTAACTTAAAAGCTCATCTTTATACTTAAGCAAATGGCAAGGGATAGGGCAATGACTGCGTGGGCGGGAAGGCTGTACATTGGCATTGATTATGTCTGGGGAACAGATTTAATTATGATTCTGGTGTCACTGCAAATGAATTTAAGCAATGTAAGCTGATTCCACCCCTCACCTCCACGCTTTGCATAGACTTTACATCATTGTAAACAGGAGCAGACAGATCTTAAAGATACTGGTATGTGTTACTTGAAACTAGTGTGGAATTACCACAAAAAAAAAATACACTGGTATATGCTACTTGAAACTAGTGTGAAATTATCCCAGGAAGTAATCAGTAGTAAAATGAAACCAGTGTAAATTACTCTGGTGCAAATCTTATGTTCCTGCAGCTATCTTCAAATAACAATTTGCTATAAACAAACAGGCTATTACCTGCTCCCCACAACCTAATTATAGAACCTCTAATAATTGTACTGTGAGCAGCCACCCTGGAATAGCTGCTGTCCACTGCAACTCCTGGCATAATTTACACAGATATAAAAAAACAATGTACAGTACACTGCTGCAACTCTGTTGTGTGTTCAGACCCTCGGCATGTGAACAAGCATGCATCTTGCACAAGTCTTTGTTAAAGAAAAGTTAAGGCTGGGCATGCATTTCAATGAAGTTCAGCTAAATTCAAAAGCAAAATTCTAGAACAGATTGTCTCTTCAGTTAAAATCCCTTCTAAAGACACATTTCTTCTGTGACACTTTCAACAAATTAGCATGCTGGGTCATCTACTTTACTTATGAATGAACTATTCATCTATGTGAGGTTAGATGCTGAGAGCAAGGGGCATAATGACACTGAAATTGAAGCCAGGAACTGATGTGGAAGAAAGATTTGTGGACTGAGTTATAGAGGGAGAGGGAACAGAATATAGCACATTTAGCAAAAAAATATCTAAAACAGAGAACAGCTAATAACTTATAAATGATAAGATCTTGCTTATCTTCCCTCTCATCACTTCTATGGGGCTACTTATGGAATTATGTATTACTCAGTGGGTGCATCTACACAAGACGCCCACTGCTCAGTTGTAACTGTGCAGTCATTTAGTACTCACATAACCAAGTACTAAATGACTTGTGTAGTAACTGGCGTAACTTCACAGTATCATCCTGGTACAGTTGCCTAGTGACACTTACTGCGCAGTAGCTCCTTACTATTGCACAGCAGCTCATTACTACTGCGCAGTAGGGCTGTGCGAAACGGCACCGTTCCGTTTTGCTTTGAATTTTGAGGTTTTGACAGAACAGCATTTTGTATCGAATTTCATTTCAATTCAAAACAGCTGTTTTGTTTTGTCAAAACATTGAGGCTGTTTCGACTCTATTTTGACGTCTCACTACATCGGCTGCCAGTTGGAGCAGTGTCTACATGTGCACTGCTATGCATAAGAAAACTGCACAGCAGGCTAATGCTTGTAAAATACAAATACTAGCCTGCTGCAGAGTTAATAAGTTTTGCGCACCCTAATAGGGGAGCACATGTAGATGTCAAGACATTTACTGCACAGTTAATTAGTCAACTGTGCAGTAAACATCTTAGGAAGATACACCCAGTAGGAGTAAACACTGCACACACTGTCTCTGACCCTGGGCTTCTGGTCCAGGTACCACTCCTCTCTCTACTCTCTTGCTGTTGCTTCAGGGAGTGAGGCAGAGCAGCATAGCCCAAGAAAACCCAGGGACCCTGCATGGCATCCAGAATGGTGCGGCGCAGCAGGAATCTCATCCACACAGCATGGCAGGTGGGGGTTCCTTGCACAGTGCTTTGGGAGAGGGGCTTATGTGGTAAGTTAGGGGGCTCAGGTGATATAATGTGTAGCTTTGTAGCTACTGAGGAGTTAGATGACCCTGCTTTAAGCAAAGGGGAGCAATGGGAAAAGAGGAAAAGATCCTCAACCAGGAGACCTACAATTTCAACATAACATCAAGGTTGAGATACTGAGTGGTATAAGTTTTCACAGCTGGAGTGACTGCAGTCACACTATACCAGTTGAAGATCTGTCTTATGTCATGTGAAGAGGAATGAATCTTGGGTCCAGCTTCTCTTCTATGATACCCACCTTGGATCTTTTATCCAGATAGCTGATTTGTACTTGCACATTCTTTCCTCCTTTTTTTTTTTACATGCAAAACTCAGTAACAGATCTTTCTACATTGCCTATATTATGTTACAAAATTTCATATTTCAAATGACATAGTCTATAACATCTGCAGTAAATGGAGCTCTTAAAGGTATATTTGTTTGTGAAATATATCCTAAAAATAAAGATTCTAATGGATACCTGATCTGTCAAACACAGGCCTATTAGCACTTGTGATGGCTGTAAATAAACCCATAGATAAGTATTATGGATTTTAATTCCTTTAATGCCTATTATCAATTTAATATGAAATATTGTTACTCAGTAATTTCTAGTCCTTGTAATCCAAAATATTCAAAATAAATGTAATGCCCCCCTGAGCTCAGAATCTAATTTCATTCAATAACATATTGACCATTTTTTGCAGCAGATCTCTAACTAGTTTTCTTTCTGAAGTCAGATTCATCCATAAGCATGCCTTCTTATTCCTGTGCATGATTTCAGGACCTGCCTTCACACTCATCTTCCCTCCCACAATTTTTGCCTCTTTGTCCCATAGTTCTGAAAAAAAGACTGACCAACTCTATGGCCCCAGCCAAACTCTCATCTAAAGCTGCAGTAACATTCTGCAACATTGGAAAAACAAACCTATCTGAAACAGATACACATACAATATGGACCCCCAGAAAGCCAAGTGATATCCTGAACATGTATTACTAGAAACAAATAGGAAAATGCGGGAGACACTATACTGCCAGGATTTTTCCTCCATATTTCTTTTCTTCCTTCCTTCCATGCTCCATGCCCTCTCTCCTTCCCCTCTACCCCTGACCCCCAGCTGCAATATGGTGACTAGTAACATCATAACTATTAAGATAGGGAACTTAAACTCAGTCACCAGTCAGCCAAAAGCATTTTCTGCCCTTGATATAAAGGAAAATTTCTGTCTCGGCACTTGCCTTAAATAAACCTGAAAATTGGACACAATCACTAAAGATCTTTGGAGAAAGAAGACAAGTTATATCTTAATACATTGAGGCTGATGAAATAATGATCTCAATTTTTAAACACTGAGGACTTTCATAAATAAAATATTAATAAAATATCCTTTTTGTACCATCAAAATATCACCTCTCCAGAATGTGACTGTACTTTGTCACTTCATAATTCTAATGAAGTTAACACCATTGAACTAATCTGTTAACAAATCTAAACTATTAGCCCATTTTTAAAACACAGATGAAGTTTAACTTCCTGCAAAATCTACCATGTGTCTTCATCCTATCCTCTTCAAAGACATAATTACACTTGAATAAGTAAGACTGTTTTATCAATTAATTGCCCAAAGAAAAGGGGAGTGGGGTTTTAAAATTGCTCAGTATTGTAATATTGCTCCACAGAATTAAATCAGGGTTTTAAGCTGAATGCAAACATTTCCCTGACTAGGCTGTGAGAGCTGTAGTAGAAGCACAGGTGGTGACTGTAGCTATAGAACTGTGCTACTTTCATTCTTTGTGTGATGCTGTTACAGTTCTAGGATTTCTGCCTGAAGGCAGAGGTCACAGACATTTTATTCTTCATGTTGTGCCAGCCTGTAACAGAAGAAACACAAATAGCATGCTCTCTGATGGAGCCTTTAGATTTCTCTTTCTCCTTGTTTCCCTTAATCTAGAATTACATTTAAAATTTATAGTTGGTGCTTCTGTACAAAGAATTCACTGAACTCAAGATCTGACTCTTCAAGTTCAGTTTATTTCAATATACTTGAGAAAGACATTTTTTTTGCAGTCAGATTTAGCTTTGCATATATTAATATAAAAGACTTTGCTTTCCTCTTAGAATCTGAACAATGTTAATAACAGAGACATTGTCCCTGTAAGAACCCTTCTAGGTTCGGTTGCTGAAACAACCCCTCCAGTTTCAAGTAGAAACACAGATTTGTCTGAAACTCCAAAAATCACCAACACCATTATCTGACAGGTGGCTCTATAACCTGCAAATACATCAGGGGAAGCTGATATATTGCACCTATGGGTTGCATAGTTATTTTGCACTAAGGATTATAAGGAACTACCTGCTATGACTTTTTATAGCTTCTCTGCATAAGGATGAGCCAAGGATAAATCTTACTCTCCCTGAAAACCTTTGCATAACTGAGAGAAGTTGTATTTTTTCCCAGTAGACCTGCTCCCACTCACAGAGATTCTACAGGTGAGAATTGTATACAACTCATACAGCATAAAATCTATGGAGAAGGTATACAAGGAGAAAAATCATGAAAGCCAAGGTACAATTTGGATGCTACTGGCAATAAAATAAGTATATCAGATTCTACAGGCATATCAGAAGTAAGAGGAAGTACAAGGAAAATGTAGGTCCCTTACTGAGTGCAGAAGACAATATAGTTACAGATGATAAAGAGAAGGCTGAAGGATTTATGCCTTTTTATTTCAAGAATAAAGCCATCTGCCAGATGACAAGTGCAATTGGAGACAAGAATGAGACAAGAAGGAAAGAGACAAGAAGTCCAGAGTAATGGAAAAATGAGTTATGAATTACTTAAGAGAAACTGGCTGTACAAGATGCTGACTGCACAATAGCCCGATACTACTGCGTGATAGTATCACATGGCAAAAACAATGATGCAACACTACTGCACAGTAGTATTAGGCTACTGCACAGTAGAGTCACAAAAAAGGCATTAATCAGCGCTACTGTGCAGTAACTTAGGTTACTGCAGTGCCCTGTCATTTAGTACTTGTTTATACTAAGCAATGATTGTGCAGTCAGCAACTCATTTAGATGTGACCACTAGATGTCTTCAAGTTGGTATGGTTGGATAGGATGCATGCTAGACTACTGAAGAAATTGCCTGAGGTCACTTCAGAGCCACTGGCTATCATTTTTGGAAGGTCAGGTAAGATCCCAGATGGCTGGAGGAAGGCAAGTATAGTGCCTGTCTTTAATAAAGGGAAGAAGAATAATTATAGACCAGCTACTCTAACCTTCTGATACTAGAAAAGATCATGGAGCAAATCATCAAGGAATCTAAGAACCTGGAGAACAACATTGATCAGGAATAGACAGCATGAATAAAACAAGAGCTAATCATGCACGCCTACATGAGACTTTTATGCAGAGTAGACTAATTAGCCCCACAGTAAATGTCCTGCATCTACATGTGTGGCCCTATTAGGCTACAGGAGGCTAATTAACTCCGCAGCACTGCACATGAAAATGCTAATGCATCTGAAAGGGGCACGAGGGTGCTTTAACGTGGGGGCTGCCTACTGGCTAGTTCTGCACTGAAGTACCCTCGTGTCCCAGCCAGCCCCTCCACAGCATGCTGAGCTGGGCTGGAGCAGCCCCAGGCTGTCAGTCTGACCCAGGCCACCTGCCACCTGGGGCTGCTCCAACCCGGCTCAATATGCTGTGGCCCTGGGTGCACATTCAAATGGTGCACCTGAGAGTAATAAACTCTGGTGCAATAGTACTGGTGTTTATTGATTAGAATTAATTGAATGTGTAGATGTGCCCAGTAACAGGCTTCGTGGATAAGTGGAGAGCGATATGACTTAATTTTAGGTTTTTGAGACAGTCTCCCACAATATTTTCCTTAATAAGGTAAAGAAATACAGACTATATGAAAATATTATCAAGTGGGTATATAACTGGTCAGATCATTGTGCTCAAAGAGTAATCATCAATGGCTCAGTGTCTAGCTGGGAGGAGGTATCAAACAGAGTTACATGGATGTCTGTCTTGGATTCAGTATTATTTAAGATCTTCATTGATAGTTTGGAGGTTTCGCTTGAGTGCACACTTATCAAATCTGTGAATGATCCACGTTAGGTGGAGTGGCAGACATTCTGGAGACTAGCCTTCAGATTCAGAATTACCTTGATAAACTGGAAAATTGTGAATGAAACCAAATTGTGTGGAGTGGCAAACATTCTGGAGAGCAGCCTTAAGATTCAGAATGACCTGGATAAACTTGAGAAACAATCCAAAATCAATTAAATGAAATCCAGCAAGGACAAGTGCAAAAGTCCTCCACTTAGGACAGAATAATTGCATGCATAAATACAGATTGGGAAATGACTGGCTAGGCCACAGTACTGCAGAAAAGGGCCTGGGGATTACACTGCTCATAAGCTGAATATGAGCAAACAGTGTGCTTTTATCACAAATATACTGGGTTGTATTGACAGGAGTGCCACATGGAAGTTGAGGGAAGTGAACCTTCCACTCTATTTGGCACTGATGAGGCCTCACCTGGAGTACTAGGTGGATAGATTAGAAAGGGTCCAGCAGAGATCAACAGAAAAGGTTAGCGGCTTAGGAAACACAATTTATGAGGATAGACTGAAAGCACTTCCATTCTTTAGTCTGGAGAAAAGAAGACTGAGACTGAGGGGGGATTTGATTACATTGTTCAAATGCCTGAAGGGCAGTTATAAAGAGGATAGTAACAATCTATTCTCTGTGGCCACAGGGGGGAGGACTAGAAGCAATAGTCTCAAATTGCAGCAGGGGAAATTTAGACTGGATATTAGGAAGGAATTTCTCTCTTTGAGAAAGATTGTGGCATTTTTATCCCTGGGCAGCTTAGACTACCACTTGTCTACACATAATTTAGATATGGGTGATCTTGCCTTAAGCAAGGGGTTATTATCTCCTGAGATATCTATCTTCCAGCCCTACTTTTCTAGGATGCTATGATCTCTCATATCTGTAGTCACCCGATTGCATGTTTGAGTAGATGTTCAAGTCACCTTGAGTTTTAGTGTATTCAGGTTTTATTCTGAACCATTCACAGAGCCCTCACTTACACAATTCTTCTGAATTATTCTTTAAATAATGAATTAAAGTCAAAGGTCCTTCATTGCCTAACAGTCCACAGGGTTTATGTGGTTAAGGCATGCCAGTTTCTATAACTAATGGCACCCATGGGAGTGATGTGACCAAGGTCAGTTCTAGCCACCTTTGACTCCTCAAACTGAATACCCTTTTACATCAGGGTCAACTCGGGGTTTCCTTAGGATAAGTCCAGAGTAAGGCCCAACCACATATCTCTAGAACTGTTCCAAGATACTTTCACTGCTCTGCCACTGTGACCTTTAAATGATAAATAAAATGATCATGAAACTACAACCATATACTGTAAGCATGGATCAGAACTGAAATATTTTGTGACTGGTATTAATGGTGATGTTAATTATCTAGTCACAGCTCAGTAGGGCAATATGTTACTATCCTGATACTGAGTTTGGCAGTATATCAATATTGGTTTAAAAACATATACATTAGATCTATATAATGCAAAATATTAACAGGTTACATACCAATACCAATTGCAATGATAATATGTTACAATGAAGTATTCACTCCATTACTTTAGCAATGCACCAAGCTTCAGAGAAGATAATGTAGTTCTTTCTGCAGTGGTAATATGAGCATTTCATCTTCTCTGGTTTAATTGCCTTGGGGACAGTCTATATTATTTGCAATAAACAGTTAAAGTGGAAGCAAGGATTAATCTGCCTGGATTAACCTGCCTGCCTGGCTGCTGCCACCACTGGCGCTGCTCTCTGGGCAGGATCAGTGGCTGGGCAGGTGAGTTAACCTTTCTTTGCCTGCTCCCCTGGAATAGACAGTTCAGGCACTCACAAGTAAGAAGGGGAGGGCAGCGGGGAACCCTGAGGGAAGTGGGGGAGAACCAGGGGAGCCCCAGGAGGTGGGGGGAAAGTCAGGAATGGAGGGGGGAGGTCTTACCTTTCAGTCCTCCAGGACCCTGCTGGCCTGAACACATGACTGCTCCACACTCAAGATATCACTAACACCAATCATCTTTTGTGTAGCTCACCGTGTAATGTGTAATAAAGTTCACAGAGAGCAAAAGCTGGTTTGGGGAGGCCTCAGCTGGGGAGAGTTGTGCAGGGTGGAGTTGCAAGGCAAGACCCTGAAAGCTACTAAGACTACTTTGTCCTTGCTTTATTAATAAAGGATGTTTTAAGAAAGAACTAATTCACATTCCCTGCCTGGTGAAACTGGCTTGATCACTACCTTTTGTGGCCATACAAAACAAGACAATTTTTTACAGTGCTAAAAGATGCAGCACCGTGGGGTTAGCGAGTAATTAAATAACATGCTGATGCTTTCCAAATGGAGGACATGTAATTTATTCTGAAAATAGAGTGCAAATTTTTCTAACAAATAAGCAGTGTAGAGTGTTCAGAAACCACCGTACCTTGTAAAGTCCCAATTTTTCAATTCCTGAACCTGAGAGAATAAGTTTGACCATGTCTGAGAAACACTCAAATAACAGCAAATAAAGAAAGAAACAAAGAAAAGAAAGAAAGAAATGCACATGGCTCTTCACCATGTTAATGAGACTGAAAAATGTATTACTGATAAAAGGTTACAGATAAAGGTAAAAATATTATCTTGGTTTTACTGTCTTTTAGACTGCTACTCTTTAGCCATCAGAACTGAAACAGCAACTTTCTTATTAATTTATCTTTCTCAATAGGAAGTACCCAAAAGATTCTAAAATAATGCTTCAGAAACTTATCTCACTGAAGAAATTTTCTGAGATAATATGATCATCCATATTCTTTGGACAAAACACAATGGGAAAGCACGCCAAACAGTGACTCCAACCCTTCAGTCTATTCTGAGATCAAATCTAATCTCCAGGATTTTTTTGTCCTTAATAGAAATCACAGTAGCCATTCACTGTTTATTTTTTATTACTATTATTTCAAGTCAATTTGGGAATATTCTTAAATATATTTATAATAGTAGTATATTTTTCAAATTTCTGATCAACTGGGTTTACATAAAGTTGCAAACTTTCCATTACCCATCACCTTCACCTTTTCCATAATTCCTGGACTCATCTCACTAACTTCTTGCAAAACACAGTCCCATCTTGAGCCCAGATGTCACGCAAACAGGCATGCTGTCTGACACAGATACTAATGAATAGAAAAGTTGCCATTTTATTTCTGATGGCTAAGAAGTAGTAGCCCAAATGACAATAAAAATAACCCAAGATAATAAGATAACACAGTGGTCTATGACTGTTAGTAATTGTTTTTTGCATTTTTTTTCTAATGGCCAAAATCAGAACTACATTGTGGAATAACTGAATCAATAGAGGACTGTAAGAGACATTAAGAGGCCATATAGTTGAACCCCCTCCTCTGAATCAGGATACCTAGAACATTCTTGAAAGGTGTTTGTCTAAAATGTTCATAAAACCCTCCAGTGAAAGGATTCCTTCTAAGGTAATCCGGTCTAGCTCTTAACTATTTAACTAACATATATTAGAAGTTTTCCCTAATATCATGCCTAAACTTCCCTTGCTACATTTAATACAATGAATATAATTGCTTCTTGTCCCAGCTTGGCCAGACACAAAGAATAATTGATTCCCTTCTTCTTTCTAGCAACCTTTTACAGATTGAATGCCTGCTATCATGTCCTCCCTCAGTCCTCCTTTCTTAACTAAAAAAGCCCAATTCTTTCTAACTGTCTTTTCAGTTCTGTTGCCTTCCTTTAGGCCTGTTCTAATTCATCTCTATTTTTCTCAAAAGGTGGTTCCCAAAACAAACACTGCTTCAGAAGAGGCAATGCCAGCACTGAGCAGAGTGACATAGTTACCTTCTGGCTGGAAAGAGACATATCTTTTGAAACATTTCAGGCTTAGAAAAGTTTGAAAAGCATAACACTTCAGCTATAAGACACACATGCAGCCCCTGTCACATCTTTCAGCCAGAGTGCTTCAAAATCACTGATACCCCAACAGTTGGGCTGGGACTCCAAACACTTGAGACACTCCTCTGACTTTGAACACTGGGGCTTCCAGCACCTGGAGTACTCTGGGCACAGGGCTACTGTGCCAAGAGCTCACAGAGCAGCAATGCTCTGAGTTGGGCTCCTCAGTGCTTGGAGTAACACAGGCACTGAGTTCCATCATGAAGAAAGTTCAGGGGGGTGGTATCAGACAGTACCAACCAGGGTGCTAGGAGAAACTGATGGAGGGAATGCAGTGCATCTTGGGATGCTGAATGGCTGAGAACCTGCAGAGGTGTCCAACAGTGCAAAACCATACCAGATAGTACCAACTCTCTGCAGGTACTGAACCGAAGACATTATTTTCAGGCACTCTTAAAATACGGAGGTTTTTATTACTCTAAATCAGACTTTAAATACTTTGAATGTAACTGAAATTCTGTGTAGGGAAGGCATTCTTTCTGATTGAGTTCATTTTTGTATAAATAGATGCTGACGTTAAAATAAGACTTTTGCCATAGACTGATAGAATAAGGTTTAAGTTAAGGTACCACAAAATAAAAAAATACTGTATTGGGAGAAAATGGGGGGAAGCAGGAAGAACGTTTATTCTCTAGCTTTAAGTGACCTACTTCTCAAAAATAATCTCTCATTTATAAAGGCTATAGCTGGTGCAAAACAATGATGTGTTTAAAACCAGTAGTGGTCATCATTTTGGCCCTGCAACTCAGATTAGTGGCATAGGGCCAATCCATGAGCCAGATCAAACCATGCATTTGCCCCCAAATGTTGGCATTCAGCTCTGGGGGCCCTGCACCACCCCTGCCCAGACAGAATCAGACTCCAGGGCCCTGTACTGTCCCTGTCTGGCCCCCACACCAGGACTGGGCCCTGCACCATGTTGTTTGCCTAGTCCAGGGTTCAGGGCCATGGCTCATAAAACTCCCCATGGAATTGTGGGGAGCCCTGCAGGTTGGATGACATGGTGCTGGGGGCTGATCCTGCCCTGTGGGTCAGAGATTGAGCATCCCTGATTTAAACAATTATTTACTGATTGTCACAGAGGACATCACAGAGAAACTATACCTTCAGATTTCTTTGCTGCTTGTCCAAGCAGACACAAGTGATACTAACAGGAATGATACTGAGCAGATCAGAGGTGACTGTGAGGCTCTCTGAAGGAGGGTTAAGAGCTTGGTGCACATGTCATGTTCTTATCAAGCCTCCCTATAGAAGGCAAGGGTCCAAGCACGTGGCTGAGATGGTGTCACTGTGAAAGCTCTGGATTCTTTGACAACAGGCAAATGTTCTGGGGTCAAAGACTACTATCAAGAGATAGTATTCATCTGAAAAGACCTGGAAAGAACATCTTTGGGTGTAGTCTGGTCACCCTCTTAAGGCAGGTTTCAAATTAGGTTGCACAGGGGATGGTGAACAAAACCCTTCGGCGACAGAGCAAAAAATCCAGAGGGGAGAAGACTAAAAGAAACAGTTCTCCCCTTGTCTCTGCAAAGGGCCAGAGACCCACAGAACAGGAACAAGGGGCACAAAAGGGAAACACATAGGTCAAATACAAAATATGCCCAACGTATGTATAGAAATGCAAGAAGTACAGGGGATAAACAAGATGAGCTAGAAACCGCAGACTGTGAAAAAAAGATCTAATTGGTATCACTGGCAGGGGGGCATCTCTTATGGCTTCAATGTCAACATTGGGGGTTACACTTTGTTTCAAAGAACAGGATTGGGAGAAACGGTGGTGGTGTTGTCTGGATGCCAAAGCTGCATACATTTTTTTCCCTGGTTCAGGAGGAAGAGGACAGCAAAGCAGAATATATTTGGATGAAGAAAAAATGATGCAGCACTGATATAATGGTGGAGATTTATTATAAGTCACCAAGCCAGGAAGAGGAGGTAAATGAAGCACTCTTCAAAGAGGTGACAAAATTATCCAAAAGCTATGAGATAGCAGTGGTGGGAGACTTCAATTTTCTGGACATCAGCTGGAAGGTCAATTCAGCCAAACATTAAATGTTAAGCTGGTATCTAACCTGTGGGGAAGACAACTTTCTGTTTCAGAAGGTTGAGGATACAACTAGGAGATCATCTATCTCAGATCTTGTCCTGACCAATGGGGAAGAAATGGTAGAGGATATGAAGGTGATGGATAACTTGGGAGGAAGCTATCACAATATGATGGAATATGATGGATCCTGAGATAGGGAAAGCATGAGATCAACAAAACTAGGATGCTAGATTTCAGAAAGACATTTCAGCCAACCCAAGCAATTAACACTCATGGTTCCATGGGAATACAGACTGAAGGACAAGGGCACCCAGGAGGGCTGGGAGCTTTCAAAGGGCACAATATTGCAAGTCAAACAGGAAACTGTTTTGACATGGTGGAAGCACAGGAAAAATGGAAAGAGACCAATGTGGCTGCACAAGAACCTTCTAGGATGCCCCAAATGCAAAAGGAAAGCATAACTGCAATTGAAAAACAAGTGGGTCACCAAGGAACCATACAAGAAAATAGCAAGAACCTGTGGGGAGAAATCAGGAAGGAAAAGATAAAGAATGAGCTGCACCTAACAAGGGAGGTTAAGACAACAAGAAGAGGCTCTATGAATATGCTGAACAGAAAAGAAAAACCAGAGTTGTGGGTCCACGGTTAAACAGCCCACAGGAACTCTTAACAGAAGATGCAAAGAAGGCAGTGCTATTCAACAGCTACACTGCCTTAGTCTTCACAAAAAAATTAAGCTGCAACTAGAGCTCTAATCAAGATTACTTAGAAGGAGACAAGCTGAGGGAGGAGATAGCAAAAAAAAAAAAAACCTAACAAAAAAGTGTTTGATGGGTCTGAATGAATGAAGTTAGCAGGGCCCTGATGAATTTCATCCCAGAGTGCTGAAGAAACTGGCAGATGAGATCTTGGAGCCCTTGACAATGACATTCATGAAATCATGGGAAACAAATGAGGTACTGGAGGATTGGAAAAGAGCCAATGTAGTGCCCCTCTTTAAAAAAAAAGGCAAAAAGGAAGACCCAGGGAACTACAGACCAGTTAGTCTTACCTCAGTACATGGAAAGTTACTGGTTCATTTGCAAGTGTCTGGAAGAGGAAAGGCTGATTACAAGTAACCCAACATGTATTTACTAAGATCAAATCATATCAAAGAAACTTGATCTCCTTCTTTAACAAAATTACTTGGGTGGATGAAGGGAATGCTGTGAATACAGTACATCTGGACTTCAGCAAGGCTTTTGACAAAGTCCGACATGCCCTTCTCATAAACAACTGGACAAATGTGGGCTGGACAAAACTACTATAAGGTGGATAGGCAACTAGCTCAATAGCCATAAGCAAAGAGTAATTATAAATGAATCAATTTATAAGGATGGCAGGAGTTCTGAGTGGAGTCCCACAGGGTCTGTCCTGGGTTCAGTGCTGTTCATCATGTTTCTTAATGATTTGGAACCTTGCATTGAAAGCTTCTTGAGCAAGTTTGCAGATGTCATGAAACTAGGAAGGACTACAAATGTATTAGAAAATGGGAGCACAATTCAGAAGAATGTTGACAGATTAGAAAGTGAGGCTAGAGCTAATAGGATGAAGTTCAACGTTGAGAAATGCAAAGTGCTACACATTGGGAAGACTAATCATAAATACAAATATAAAACGGGTGACACTTGACTGGATGGCAACACTACAGAGAAGGATCTGGGAGTCTTGGTAGATCAAAGACTCAGCATGGATCTGCAATGTGATGCAGCCACACTAAAGGTGAAAGCAACTTGGAAAACGCATCAGTAGAAGCATTAGGTGCAAAACACAGGAAGAGGTGATGGTGCCTCTCTACTTGGTAGTGCCCTCATTAGGAGTACTGTGCACAGCTTTGGGGCTCTACATTTTTAAAAAGGATGTGGAGAAATCAGAGACAGTACAGAGGTGGGTGACAAATATAATAAAGGGCTTGGAAGGGAAGTAATACAAAGAGAGGTTGAAAGAGCTAGGTGTGTTCAGCTTGAGGAAAATACTTAAGAGGGGACATGATATCAATCTTCAAATACTTGAAGGGCTGCCATAAAGTAGAGGGAAAACACCTCTTCTCTTTTGCTGTAGAGAATAGGATGGGGACCAATGACTTGAAGTTGCAGAAAAGTATGTTTAGAATGGATATCAGGAAAAAAAAGTCTACACTGTTAAAACAGTGAGGCAGTGGAATAGACTGCCTAGGGAAGCTGAAGACTCTCCATCACTAGAGATGTTCAAGAAGAAGTTGGACAGCCATGGGTCAGGGCTAATCTAGGCATAGCTATACCTATGTTCTACTATAGGCACCCAAGTTATTGTCAGCTTGTGATAAGGAAAAAAATGCACAATAGCAATAGCATCTGGCTTATTAGCCAGACATGCTCCAGGTTTCAGAACGTTTTGGGGAATTCTGTGACTCATGAGCAACTAGGACAATGTTGATGGGTGAGACAGGACTGGCTTGGAGATATTTTAAGGGCTCTCTATGAGGTAGCCGGGTCTTTGGAATCATCCCAGGTTTGGAGACAGTCTAAGTCCCCAGATGGCAGGACTGGCAGTATTAGCAGGAAGGCTGATCTCTGAAGTTACTGGCAAGTCTCTCTGAAAGACTAGATGGTGGTTAGACTTTACTTGTCATTTTGCTCTGTCTTCAAACTTACGGTCAGTTTTGCTTGTATAATTCTTCTCACCTATATAAAAATCCTTTTGTTGTCTTGTCTCCTTATGGAGTGCCCATGGGAAGCATGATCTCAGGGTGAGTGATATTCCAGGCTAACCTATTCTGTGGAAATGGGACATAAGATTCTTTTTGCTGTTGCAGCTGTGAGGTCTAATATAGGGGAAATGGAGCTGAGGCATGCAGGTGTAAGAAGTTATCCCATGGCTAACCTTGGTCTGTTCCTTGGGACAGGTAGCAGGACAGCGTAAAATATATTGGGGCTCTGGGGGTACCTCTTGAATAGGTTTATAAAATTCCTTCTCCCCTTTTCTCTGTTTCAAACCTCTTCTCTCTCCCTTTTTAGAAGTATTCATAATGGAACTTATCTATCTTAGAATCCAGACCTGTAAGATAATGAGTACCAAATGCCTCCACTATCTCCAAAGGAAGTTGTGGATGCTTGGAAGATGTCCATCAAGATATTATATTTAAGCTAGTCAGGGGAGAGAAATCATCTTCCTACACCTGTAAAGCATCTTGCACTTTAAGGAAGCTTTGTCTGAATTATGGACCTTTTTCCAAAAAACAATGTTCTAAGTTAAAAAGAAAACTATACCAAAGCTCCTGACGAGATTACCTTGTTAAGTCTCCATCCAGACTGATGGATGAATGAATGAATATTGTTACTGGGAAAAAAAAAGCAGTGCTTTTAAGCCACTGGCCACCTAATATACATTAAGCCTGTGATTTTCTAATGCACTAAGTTTGACTTTTGGGAAATTTTTGGTACTTGGCAAGTTGTAATTTTAAAGTTGTTTTGTAGGCATAGCAGGTCATCAGTAGGGGACGTAACTAAGTTATGGCACAAAAAATCATTTTGAATTCAAATGTGTTACCACATAGCTCTTATGAGATTTTCTTCCTATCTGAAATTTGTGTGTGGTGACCTCAATAAAAATTGATTTAACTTTTAAATATATAAATATATAAATTCATCCTTTCTCTAAAGTATTGCCAAATCCTTCATATCCTTGACCTACTTCAGTCGTCTATCAGACAGTATGGTATGCAGAAAGAGCTACTTCAGTGGCAATATTTCACATTTGTTTTGATTGATTTTATAGCCCAAGAACACAGAGAACACTTTTCTATTAGAGCTATTAGTGCTCTAGCTGATTTGTCTGTGTCTAGAATTATGAAAACATGCAACAGAATGTTCTGTTTGCCTTACAAGGGAAAGAAAGACAACCAACTATCAACTAAATAAAAGATACTTTTCTATTTTCATGGTTCTAAAATTTCCTTCATTTCATAGATTCATAGATTAAGGGTCGGAAGGGTCCTAGTAGATCTTCTAGCCCGACCCCCCGCCAGGGCGGGAGAACAACAAAAAACCCCAAAAAGAGAAA
>NW_017729032.1:128675614-128694098 GCF_001723915.1 Gavialis gangeticus
AGGTCCGGTTAGCCCTGCCAACCATGACCTCGCATTGTCGGCCCATGTTCATCTTGGAGTCAATAATGACTCCAAGATCTCTTTCTGCCTCCGTGCTCTCGAGTAGGGAGTTCCCCATTGTGTAAGTGTGCTGCTGGTTCCTACTGCCCAAGTGCAGCACCCTGCACTTGTCCGTATTAAAATGCATCCTGTTCCTGTTAGCCCACCCCTGTAACCTATCCAGATCCCTCTGCAATCTCTCCCTCCCTGCTAGCGTGCTCACCTCCCCCCAAATTTTGGTGTCATCAGCGATTTCAATGTTTTTCATTTGAAAACTTCTACATTCCAATCTGAAATATAAAAATAACTTGATATTATTGAATTAATTCATTGTTTAATGAAATTCACTTCATTCTTTGGTGTTAATTTGCCTTTTCTAAGGTACATTAAATTTAGTATCTCCTATGTGAGATACCAAATTAATGTGCATTAGGCTGTGCTAATGCAGTTACACATTTGCATTTTTTTAGTAGTGCTTAATACACAGTAGACTATTTTACTGTGCACTAGCATAATTTCACTTTTTTACGTGACACTTTAATGAACAGTAAAATAGCACGTGTGGGTGCGCCCAGTGCATAAAGGAATCAGGCTCAACTGCTGCATACTGAGTGGTCAAAATCTTGACACAATTACCTCTTCCCACGATAAACTACAAATGGATTGCAGAACACAGATTATCGTTTTTGAATTCTAAGCATGACATCTTCAATTCACTTCATACAGATTCTGCTATCTTCTGACACATATAGGGAAAACTATATTTTTTTCCAAAATCTCTTTTTTAATAGGGCATATTTTACCATGCAAGTAGTATCATGCAAAATGTTTTCACTGACAAAGTCAGATATCTCCAGTTTGGTCATTATGCAAAATGACAAGCAGAGGAAAACAAATTCCAACTCATTTTAAAGTCGGCTTTACTAAGATGCTCTTTCTAGAATGGAACAAGTACAATCATCTAGTCTAGATCTATGTAGTAAGTTAATTTATGCTGATGACATTATATTAATGGAACTGGTTATGTTTAGTGAGAACATTGACATTAATCATAAGGGTGGATACCTAGAGGTAAACTGGATTGACTACCTATAGAGCAGTTTCAGCGAAAGACATCTTTTTCTGGTGCCTTTGTGCTGTAATGACTACTTCAAGTTTATACATTGCAGATACATATGGGTGTTTTTACACATGCTCTAAGGTTGGAGCAGGGGTACTTTAGAGCAGCTCTGAGAGCCACTCTAATTAAAGCACATGCAGCATCTCATGTATCAGGATCCCCACACTTCAAAATGGCAGTGGGTACACTTTAACTAATGCTCATCAAATGAGCTTTAGTTAAAGCACCCCCACCACACCATTTTGAAGCATAGAGACACTGATACATGAGATGCTGAGGCTACTGGAGGCATGCTAATTAGCACACTCCAGCAGACGATCAATTGATTAATTGAGTCTGCTCAGATGCTCTATAATTACAGCATGTTGAAGCAGCTTTGCCACATGTCTACAGGCACCCTAGGATAGATTATATGACAATGGCAATAAGTCTTATATATTTGTTTCTTCAAGGTCTATTTTAGAGAGAAAACACTTTCCTGCCCTTCTATGCTCTTACCTTTCTTTTTACCTTTCACTGTTCTACTGTGGATCAAAGAAGTTTTAGAACCACAAACAGTTCATGAAAAGTATATTACTTGCCATTTACCATTAAGAAAGGGAACTGTTTACTAGGGCTGTGTGAAACTTCAATCACTGATTCCATTCAGGGGAGATTCAGCCCAATTTGACCGAATCTCTGACTCCAAATCAAATCAGGAGACTTATTAATCTCTCTGAATCAAATCAAAAGCCTCCATTTTGATTCAGAGAGATTCAAAGATTCAGGCATAGACACAACTTTATATGTTTTTTCTACATATCTCAAGGTACCAGGAGGCTCATGAACACTGAGATGGTGGGGTGGATGGAGCATCCCACAGGAATGCAGGTGGGTCCCCAGAGTGCTCGGTGGCAGACCTACCTGGAAGTGGAACAGAAGCACTTCTGGGTCGTCTGCAGAGCACTGCTCACTGAGCTGGGGGGAGTTTGGGGATCCCCCGCATGCTTGACATTGGACCTGGAAGTGGACTGGAAGTATTTCCGGTTCACTTCCGGGTCCACCACCAAGTATGCAGGGCCCCACCCCTCATTCCTGTGGGACGCTCCATCTGCCCCACCATCTCAGCATTCACAAGCTGCACCTGGTATGTCAAGGTATGTAGAAAAAACATTTAAATCTGGTGTCTATGGCTGAATCGCTGATTCTCCAAATCAGAATCGAATCTTCAGATTAAGATTACCAATTTAAATTCAGTATTTTGGTCAAGTGGATACTTTTACTGAATTATATTGAAATCATATAATAAAATCATAGAATCACCAAAAATTAGGGTTGGAAGGATCCTCAGGAGGGCATCTAGTTCAACTTCCTACTCAAAGCAGAACCAGCCCCAACTACATCATCCCAGTCAAGGCTTTGTCTATCTGGGTCTTAAAACCCCCAAGGATGTAGATTCCACAATCTCTCTGGCTAGTCTGTTCCAGTGCTTTACTACTGTCCCAGTGAGAAAGTTTTTCCTAATATTTAACTTAAACTTTTTTCTACAACTTGAGACCATTGCTCCTTGTTCTGTTTTCTGTCACCGCTGAGAATAGTCTAGCTCTATCCTCTTTGTAACCAAATCGTTAGCTATAGTCTGCTGGTCCTTTCACTTAATCACTGCAAGTTCCTTTTGGAAAATATCTAAAATTTTAATACATTTCATAACTTGGACAACACATATTTGGCTTGGTCAGTATGTTCTCTTTTGACAGAACTGAACATATACTATATATATTCTAGATATATTATTTCAGTCAATGGGAAAGAAAATTAAACCTTTAAAATACATGCAAGAAGGAATAACACTGAATTTCCTAGAAAACATCAACATTTGGAATCTATGGAGTTCACACTGAAACAATACTCTGGACTGTCATAAAATATCTGGCACCATCCCCGCTATGTGTGGCATGCACACAGAGTATGTCTTGACTAGGATAAAAAAGTGTGTAGTGAGATTGTGTTAGCTAACTTGTTGTAACCAGCTTGTCACCATGCCAGGTTGTCACCAGCTGGCAAGTCTAAGTGTCCTGTTAGGCTAGAGTTTTGACACATGTTGTTTAGAATAAATTACTAACACATTACTAGGACTTGCTTTTACCCTACTCAAGACGAGTGTAAAGGGATTTATGTGTAGCAGGAGGATGCTTTCCCCCTATTGCTTCTGGCCATGTGGCTGGTTTTCATCACCCTTTTCACAAAAAAATCAGCAATACCCAAGTTTCTTAATACTAATATCCAGGTTTAGCTAAAAATTTCAGACCTTTTCTGGGCTAAAAATTCTTCCTGTCCTTTGAGACAAACAGAAGTAGAGACTGTATTTGAAAAATATATATGTTGGGATGAATACATTCTTTACCTAGACATGCCAGCAACACCAAAAGATCTGCATTTAGTTCTTCAAGAACTGTAGCTTTTACAAGACAAAAAAGCAGTTTCTGACCCCTGTCACACATTCATTTAATGATATTATGGAATCTGATATCCAATCCCAACAATCACGCCTCTTGCCAAGACACCCATGTATAGCAGGATGCACAATTTTGGGATCAGGGATCCCAGTGGGGCCACTCTTTGACAGAACTCTGCTCCAATGCATACTAATTAGCATGTGTTGGAGAAGACTCAGTAAATTGGGTCTGCTGCAAGTCTGCTAGAGTGTGCTAATTAGCACGCTCCAGCAGCCTCCGTGTCCAATGTATTCAGTGTCCCCATGTTTCAAAATGTCCCCCATCACCATTTTGAAGTGTGGGGTGCTGAATACATGTGATGCTGAGAGCGCTTTAATTAGAGTGGCTCTCAGAGCTGTTCTAATTAAAGAAGTGCCTCCCGCACCTCCACCCTGGAGCACGTGTATAGATGCTCCTATTTGCCAGTGCAAAGGGGAACCCTAGATTCCAGGCTCACTGGCACCCACAGCCTTGCTGAACCCAAGCATTCCCAGGGCCCAGACCAACAATCAATTAATTGTCACTTGCAGCCCTAGGACCACACTGGGGCCAATTCAAGGCTCTGGTGCAGTCCCAGGGCTAGTGCAATCAGTTGACTGCCAGCCCCAGCCCCAGGCCCACACTGGAATTAGTTCCATACTCCAGTGCAGCCTCAATCAGCTGCTTGTCAGTCCAGCCCCAGGACTGCACTGAGGCAATTTTAAGACCCCAGCACAGTCCAAGATCACATATGAGTCTTAAGCCAGCTTTGGTTACCTTGTCACATGTTCAACTGAAGATACAGAAGAAACCAGATGCAAAAAATTATACATCTTTTGTGAAATATTTTTGTGGCTGAGTTTCCATTTTGTACACCATTAGTTATTTGAATGTATGGCAGAGTTACCATTTATTGTGCAAATAATACACCTTGATTGTAACGTCTGCCCGGGGATCTCTTATAACATCAGACAAGCTACTGTTTAGAGCAGCAGTTCCCAACCCCAGGTCGTGACCCAAATGAGAGTCACACAGAAAAGACAAGCCACGCCACATGCCAGGAGCTCTGCTGCCCCTGGCCCTGGGCTCCTGTACTCTGCTCCCAGCAGCAGGGCACAGGAAAAAAAAGTTGTCAACAACTGGTTTAGAGATTGACACAGAAAAACAGCTAAGTACCTGGAATAATATAATAGATCCAAAACCAAAGTAGTTTATATTTTGTAATACACTGAGGTGAAGATAATTAATAGAGGATAGTTGGATTCACTCTACAATGTGACATTATTATGGTATGCCTCAGGCAAAAAAGGAACGAACAAGAACTATGAATTCCAATTCATCAAAAAGAAAAATTTTGTCCAATTTTATTAATACAATCCCTTCAGTTATGAAACCTTTTCTCTTTCTGTGGTTTCAAAGACTGCTTTCTGGTAAACTGAGAATCACGTGGAAGAGATACTTAAGCCTAAAAAGGAGAAGGAGGGTTTTTTTTTTATGTTGCTAAGTAAACACATTAAAAATAGCTAATCAAAAAGCTAAAGAGGATTTAATCAAATAAAGTGTTTTATTTTTACTGGTAAAATTTAAATTTAGAATCATGAATGATAACACTGAAGAGTTCAAACCCAGTCTGATATGACCAATGGCCAGTAACATTTTCGTAACATTTTATTTAGTAGTTTCCAAATGGAAGGTACTTTGTTGCAACTTTCAGGAGCCTTTAATTCTTTAATGGTCCTGGGTTTAATCACTTACTGTAGTCCATGAAATACTGAGCACACCTTTTATCCATCTTATTTTACCTTTCTACTACTTATTGTTCATTGTAAAAGTGTAATCCAAAAGACAAAATATAATATTTAACATAGCGTCTTCCAAAATTTCTCAAAAAGGAGAAATAGCCCTAATGTAATGAGGTCAGATCAGAACTCTCATCCGCTGAGGCTGCAGAGAAACAGGTGCTACCTGCAGTGAGCCCCACTCAGTGCCCTGGGCAGAGCTGGTCCTAATGTGGCAATCAGGGCAACCAGAGACAACAGGCCCTATCTGCTCCAGTCCTTAAAAGCACGCAGTGCTTAGCCTGGGAAGATTGAAGTATTTGGTGTTATATGCCTGCACTTCCTTGCTTTACTTCTCAGATCTCTGGCCCTGATTCTTGGATCAACCTGATTTGGCTCTGGTTTTTGATTTCTGGTTCTCACCCCTGGTATATTCTGACTCCAGCTCTGAACCTGACTCCAGGTCTGACTCTGGTGTACCCTCACTTGGCTCAGGTTCCAGATGCCAATTCGGACTCCGGGCTTAGTGTGACCTCAGCACTGGCTTCTGGCTCACCCTGACTCTGGCTTCTGACTCCTTGTTCCCTGGGAACGCAGCCCTTGAACTTTCCCTGTGTATCAAATAACCCTCCGGTTCCTAACAGTCAGCAGTCCTGCTACTTTATGCAGAGATCTTGTTCCAGACTATTGGGAAACGTTCGTTATTAGGGCTAAAAGGGAAAGGCTGGGTCATAAAAGTAAAGTTTTATACACAACTCCCATACATCACTACATGCATAGAAGTCCCCAGGCCAAATCATATCTCAGCACAAGTAGTCAGAACAACCAATTAGTGAGTTGAACCAGCTCGAGGTAAGGAACTGTCGCTAGAGACAGTCAGAAAAAAGAGGGATAGAAATTGTCCTTTTTAGAAAGCAGAATAGGAACCTGAGGTCTTACCACACAAGAAGCAGTTGTAAATGCTTGCAAGGTGAAATTGCTTTGTCACTGGTCAGACAAGGTACATTGGAGGTAAGAGGTTAATATGGTAAGAGAAGAATTCAGGTTTTCAGAGAAAATACACCAGAGACATTGATGGAGAGAAGATATGGATCTATATTGTTTAATTACTGGGCTGATAAGAGATAATCAAAAGAACGTTAGAGTATTTAACATGATAAGTAACAAAGCAGGATTTAGTAAAGATGTAGTGATGTTTCTTAAGAAAATTCAAGTTTCAAATTACATACCAGGAATCAAAACTCATGAAAGAGGCAGTATCTTTTTTTTGACCAACTAGATATTTGCAAACAAATTATTTTATTTAAATAATTGTAAATAAAATAATTTGTTTCCAAATATCTAGTTGATCTAATAAAAGATATCACCTCTTCCACGAGTTTTGATTCCTTTTGCCTCTAGACCAATATGGCTACAATTTGGATACCTGACAAATTACATACCATATACTGCATATGTTTGTTTTTAGAAAGTTTCAAAGAGTAGGTAGATACACTTTTTACCATATGGATAGGCTTGTAAAGTCTCCCAACAAATTTAATAGCACAGATTTAGTGAACAACAAGAACTTAAAAGGAAAAGAAACCACTTCCATACTCCTGAATGTAGTGTTAAATGCGAGAAAAGTTAGGTTAAATGTGAGAGAAGGTAGGTTAATGACTTGAATAATAGGAGCACATATAGGAGGGTTAGGAAAGGGATCTAACTTGAGAGAGCAAAGTTGGGGGGAGCCACACTGAGGTTGCAGGGGTGGGCAGCACAGAAAAAGGAGTCATGGGTTGATGTTGGACAGAGTCCAGTGGAGGGCAGCAAAAATGGTGAGGGGGGCTGGGGCACATGAGGACAGGTTGAGGGAACTGGGCTTATTTAGTCAGGAGAACAGAAGACTGAGAGGGGACTTAATAGCAGCCTTCAACTACCTGAGGTGGGGTTCAAAGGAGGATGGAGCTACGCTATTCTCAGTGGTGGCAGATGACAGAACAAGGAGCAATGGTCTCAGTTGCAGCAAGGGAAGTTTAGGTTAGATATTGGGAAGAACTTTCTCACTAGGAGGGTAGTAAAACACTGGAACAGATTACCCAGAGAGGTGGTGAAATCTCCGTTCTTGGAGGTTTTTAAGACCCAGCTAGACAAAGCCTTGGCTGAGATGATCTAGTTGGGAATGGTCCTGCTTTGAGCAGGGGGCTGGACTAGATGACCTCCTGAGGTCCCTTCCAACCCTAATTTCCTATAATTCTATGATTCTATGATGTGACGTAGATGGTCACAGAAGCAGTGTGGGGAGCAGGAATTAGCTATAAGAATCTATTCAGTAATTTCACTTTTTTGGCTCAAGTTTAAACAAAGCCAGCCATGTTACTCTGCCCAGCAAAAACTCTAAGAAGCCCTTCTCATCACTAAGAAAATGAATTAAATACTTGAACACCAAGGTTCCTTTCCATCTCTGACACCTTCATATACTATGACATTGGGTTTTTTGTCTTCTCTATATCTCCATTTCCACTCTTGTGAAATCTAGATAACTTTTTAGACTTTTTATGAAGGTTTATTAAGGGGAAGAGGGGGTAACACTCCAACAAAGTAATAAAACACTGCCCACACGGGGAGCCCAGGTACAACGCACAGAGCTTAGGGCTTTGGCCTAAAAGCCTTGCCCTCACAGTGTAAAAACAAAAATATCCAGTGCAACATCAGCCTGCTGAGACCCCTGCCAGTACTCCAGGAAGAGGGCTAGCAGTGTCACAGTACGAGGACTAAATGGCCACCCTCAACACTGCAGACCACCTCCTGAATGGCTCAACGTGCCTGGAAGGCAGGCACCGTACCAAAAGCTGCCTGTACCAAAAGCCGTACCAAAAGCTGCCTGTATGTGCCTGTACCAAAAGCTGGAGGAGCTGTAAGGCATCATCTGAAATCTAGATAAGAAGGATAACATATGTTTAAGGCCTTTACAGATTCCCAGATGAGGAATGATCTAAGTCTATATAACTATTATAAATTAACTGTATTTAAAAATAAATCTTGAATTAAAATTGTGTAAAGTTTGCATACTACTTCAAAAAAGTGAGATTGTTTTGTGAGACACAAAATCAGTGTAAAAAATTGCAGCCCAGTTACTATGGTGCTTTAGTTTACTAAATGTTGGAAAACAAAAGCAGCAAAACATTTCAACTGTTTAATTTCTAAAAGTTATTTTAATAACTATTCCAAGAATGTTATGGTGGAAAGAAACCAATCTCTAGCCTTTATTATAGGGTGAGTGCAAGACAGATTCCTCAGTTAGGATTGATGATTTGTTTGTACATAAATAGTGACTATGACTCATAGGACCAGGAATGATACACATAATTGATAGTGAATAGCAGTTTGCACTTTATGCTTTAATGGGCCAAGTTTTTACCACTGGAATCTATTTCTTATTCTGCCATAGACTCACTTAAACTCTCTCTGTTTCTAGTTTCCCACCTCTGAACTATGAAAAAAAACAATACTTAACATCACCTGTGGGTACTTCACAAGGACACCTGAAGCTACATTCATTAATATTTGTAAAACCTACTGGGGGTCCTCAGAGGGAGGGAGCTAGGAAAATGCAAATTAAGTCAGCATAACCCTTTCAATCTCAATTCACTATTTAGAATTATTAGTGATTTTATTTAGGCCTTTGTTCTACAAGCATTTCTATGCATTAGTAAAATTACTTGAATGAGTACTCCCCAAAGATTATCCATGAGATCAGAGTTTCTCACTCACATAGGTGTTCAAAGGATTATACTTTTACTACTAGAATACCAGAGAAGCATTTTATAAAGAAATACCTTTCCTCATTGGTGCTTTAACATTAATATTTAGAATTTATATTTGAGAGGAAAACAAAAGATTCAGTTTTTATTTTCTACTTCCACTAAAATAATCTTTTATGTTATATATTATTTATTTTTTAATTTATAGTTAGATATGATCTGCAGATTTACCTTATAAAAAAGGGAAAATGTGTGTCACCTTAATAGGGGCATTACAGTAAATTCTGTTTTCCAGGTCACTCCAATCACTCAGTGATATCAATTTGACATTAACAGAGAGATGTGACTAACAATCTTAGGTGTAAGATAGAGAAACCCTGCTGTTTGCCAGTGAAGGGAATTGAGTTGGAAACCTCTTAAAAAACAGCAGGCCATGAAATGCCAAATAAAATTCCTTTTTCTACCCAGAGATAAAAAAGGAGAGAGCACTGGACTAGTTTAACAAATGGTTTTTGACAAAAAAGGTTTAAAAAAAATAGAAGTAGACATTTTTCAACAGCTTGTTGCTCTGCTGAACGGAAGAATGTGAAGAAAGGAAATGTTATTTCAGCTCTCTTTAAAAACCATCAGACACACATAAAATGTATTCTTAAAGCTGGAACCAATACCAATGATGGAAATATCTCCTGCCCCTTCCCTCCCCCCTGAAAGAAAAGAAAAGAAAAATACATGTTTTCACGTGTTGCTATTTTAAATGCAAATAGAGAAAATTGGAAAAGCTAGGTTTTTTTCCTTGGTCTTACTAACGTTTTCTTTTTGTACTTTTCGAAACAATGGCATAATCTTCATATCAATAAAAAGAATTTCGCTATATTATGTGTTTCTTTATTTTATTATTCTATTTCTGTGCTCTTAGGTTCAGAAACACTTCATTGTTGTGAAATAAAGTACCATAATGATTTTTAGTGCAGCTCAAATTCAATTCTTATAGAAAATGATTAATAATTTGAATAGCTAAGGGTAAGTGTGGCAAGAATAGAATTATTTTATCCATATAATACATTTTTTAATAAGTGCATCTCTACAAAAGTATCAGCTATCATCACATACAGATATATTTTACTTTTATATATTAAGGTGACACTTTATTTCAATGATTTTCTTACTGCTGATTTTCATAACTGCTATTAAAGAGTCAATATTAATTTCCAGGGTTTTTCAAAGGTAAAAAGAACTACTTTGTTTGACTGTGGAACTTTGCTTTAAAAAGAATAGTATTTTAGGAACATGAAATTAGAGTTGGGTAAGAATGTGGTTTTCCATCCCATAAATTTTCAAGATTTCAACATTTTGTACCAATTCATGATAGGAAAAAAGATTGAGTCAACTGAACTGTTTCATTTTAATACTGTCAACATGTTTCTTTTTAATCTGATCTTTTAATAATCTTTTAATCTTTGTTAGTTAACTAACATTTCAAATTAAATAACAAAACAAAAAACAGTTTGAATAAAAAGGCCATCATTTTGAAAAGTAACTTTTTTAATGAAAACATTTAGTTAGAAAATTTCTAGCTTGCTTCCTTTCAAGTTACATTTCTCTGGTATTTCCAGGTTGCTTTCCTGGAAATTTGCATCTCTGTGCTCCAGTTCTATAACAAAAGGAAAGAAACCCTCAACACAATTAGGTATAATTTGTTCATTTAGACCAAGGGTTCTCAACCTTTTTAGACTCAAGGCACCCCTCCATAACTTTTGTGAACTGAGCAGCAACCCATTAAAAAAACTTCAGGTGACCCAAAGAAGAGCATTTTGCATTTGAGAGGTTATGTAACTTTATCCCAATTATACAGTTGGTCCAATAAAAGGTATCCCCCCCGAAAAATCCTTACTTCCCACATAATTCCTCAACCATCCCAGCAACAACATCACTTTATAACATTGCCAATATTCCGATGGGAATATGATAAGATTTTTAATGATAAAAATCAAATATTCTGAATGTTCTTGGACTATATAAACTTTATACAGTCTGCCACAATATACAAAACCTGTTTTGATTAATGCAAGAATGGTGGCAAAAGTGCCTCAGTTGATGCATCTGAGGCTGTCAACTGTGATGCCTGAGAGGCTGATGCCTTCACATCCTTTGCTGCTGGTGCCAATATTCACTCCTGAGACAAAAGGCAAGGGCATATTCCTGATCTTTATATGTCAAGAATAAAACAGTTAATCCCAGCCCCCTCCCAAGCAACGTAAATGAAAAAAAAGAACATTAAGTCCTGTTTCTTGTTGTTCAACACTACAGCCTCACGAGCTGCAAAAAAACTAAATACACCCCTCCCCAAACCAAAATATAAAATAAAATAAGCCCACCACTATAAGAGTGGGAAGAAATAATCTTTTCTGTAGTAAAAGAAGATACCATTCATTTGACACAAGAGAACAATGAAGTTAATGGAAAGATGGAAAGATTGATATTCCTTGAAGTAACGCATCCAAGAAGCAGGTAAAAATACTGATCAGTTTTGAATGCGATCAACATGGATCCTGGTTTTCTCTGATAAAAAACTGATCCCCAATTTTCAATTTTAAAAATGAAACCTGAACTCCTCATTTTTCCGTGATTAGCATGGAACGCCACTGATATGTGTATATGTGCTTGGTTTCTTTGCAACTCTTGAGGCTGTAGTGTTGAACAGCAAGAAACAAGACTTAATGTTCATATATATATAGTAGTGTTTCATTTTAATCACAGAAAAATGTGGTTTTTGGGTTACTTTTTAAATCTGAAAATTGGGGATTTTTTTTTTTATCAGAGAAAACCAGGATCCTTGGTGATGAAGAATAATTCCCTTTGTACCTAATACACTACACTAATACAGATCCCACTGAAGCAAAAGGAAATATTCCCAATGATTTCAACAAAAACTGGTCAGACCCCTTAGAGAATACTCCCAATGATCACACAGAATTATCTCTGAAACTGAGATCTGGGACTGCCACCCATAAAGCTCATATGTTTATCTTTATCAAGGCAAAATAATTTCTGATGCCTTTTTTTTAGAATTTCTAAAATAAATTATATTTTATTTATTTGGGCTGGCAGGGCCATGCCATATGTGTCCACTGAATAATGTGTCCTCTTTGCTCCTTCCTCTCTCCTTAGTACTATGCTTTTTATTGTGCATTTCAGGAAATATACAAACAAGTTCCAAGAGACGCATGACAATGTGATTGCAATAGGAAGTCCCACTTTTGTTTTAAATTCAACTTCCATAAAACCTAACCATATATCGCAGAAATATTGACATTATCAATATCAAGCAGTAATATGCAACTGGGTAAATATGTTGAGGTAAACACCTGTGTAAAAGAGCAAATATTATGCTTTAACGATCTTTTAAAATTCTTTTAGAAGCAGATCCTTTTCCATTATATTCTCCTTCCTGGTGATCTGGAGTATGTTCTGTTTTTGGCCTGAAGCCTGAATGGTGATGTGACAGTGTATAACTAGCTAGGGGACATCAGTCACAACATTGAAGTCAGATGCTGGCCAAAAGGGACATGAAAAACAGAACGCATTATGCTTTTGAAATCTTGGTTATATTTTGTTTGGTGCCAGTGTTACAAAACCCTTTCTCTTCTTTAATATTCAGCAGTTGGTAGGTAATTCTGCAACAAGTAAACAAATCCACAGCAAATTAGACAATCACGTGCTTTTCACAGAAAACTGAAGGTTTAGTGTAGCATAACCAAGTAACAAAATCACAGTGATTCATATTTTTATTTTGTTTTCATTTTTCAGACTCTAATATACTAAAGACAAAACACAATGCTAAAAAGACATTCACTATCATCTCATTAATAAACTCAAAATCAACCAGTATGTGGCCTTCTAGTTTAAATTTAAAACAATCCAAAGATACAACCAAAGACTTAAAACCTCCCAACTTTTGTATTATATGTTACAAGTGTGAGGTTTTGCTGCAGCCCTTTCCCATTGGTTCCTAGGTTTGTGCTTTGTTCGGTTACTGGTATTGCATCACTTTTCATCACAAAATGCATGGTAGTGCCTACATTACTAAAAAGGAATTTAAATTAGATTTTCCCATACATTGAATCCAGATATGACAATAGGGTGAATCATCTGCTAACCCCTATACTGCCCCTTTAATTCAGTACTCTAATGTGTCTGCCTATTTCCTTCAAATCCCATTCAAAACACCCTCAGGGAGAGACATCATTTCCCCAAGATGGTATTTGTATGCAGCTAAAAAAACAAGAGTCCTTGGAAAGTCAACAGGAATCAGTCAAAAGGGTTTCTGGAGTGATAATGAACAGAATATATTGAATAAACGTTACACTATAAAACTTTAGTAGTTTAACTCTTATGAGTAGGATTTTCAAAAATGCACAGTATTGACTTAACTCTGCTAGCACAGGCCATCTATACATGTGCTCCAGGAGTTGTGGGGGAAGCTCTAATTAAAGCACCTGGAGCATTTCGTGATCAGTGTCTCTGTGCTTCAAAGCAGCAACTCAACAAGCTTTAGATAAAGTGCCCCCATTTTGAAGTGCAGTGACACTGATACATAATCACGTCATAAAAGGATATGAGATTGGTAAAACAAGACAAAGCCATGCTGGCTGTCATTCAGAATCCTACCTTGTGCAAGTGTATTCCTTGATGAAATTTTCCAGGATTTTCCATGGGATAGAAGTTAGACTAACTGACCTATAGTTGCCTAGGTCCTGTCTCCTCCCCTTCTTGAAAATGGGCACAACTTTGGCCCTCTTCCAGCCTTCAGGGACCTCCCCCAAGTGCCACACATTTTGGAAGAGTTTCACCAGAGGTCCCGCGATGACTTCAGCCAGCATCTTCAGCACTCTCAGATGAAATTCACTCATTCCTGCTGACTTATAAATGTCTAACTTTTCTAACTGATCATGCACCAGCTCAACAAAAACAGTAGCAAGGCAGTCATTCCCACCATGCCCATTCTGAATCATATCTAGTATGATTTTCCACGTAGTCCAGTGAAATCCCAAAAGAAAGTAGTTATTCAGGAGTTTTGTTTTCTCCTGAGTGTTGGTAACCAGCTGTCCAGAGTTGTTAAGCAATGGCCCCATGCTTCCATTTGTTTTCCTCCTGTTCCCGATATACATAAAGAAGGACTTCTTATTGTCATTGATTTCTGTTGCTAGTTTAAATTCAGTCACTGCCTTAGCCTTCCTAATCTGCTCCCTACAAGTGTGGGCCATTGTTGTATAATCCTCCTTGAGGACTATCCCAAGCTTCCATTTTTTGTATGCCTTTTTCTTCCTTTTCAAGAGGACCACGATATCCTTATTAAGCCAAAAGGGCTTACCAGCCCTTCTGTTACCTTTCCTCTTCATGGGAATGGACTTCTTTTGTGCTTTGAGCATTGTGTCTTTGAGAAATAACCACTTTTCATGCACTACTTTCGCCTTTGGTCCCTGGTCCCGCAACGCTTCCCCTACTATTGCCCTGAGTCTGTTGAAATTCACTTTTTTGAAGTCCAAAACCTGCTAGCTGATTTGCCTGCCTTGCAATGGACAGTGAACATGATGGTTTCATGGTCACTGTAGCCTAGGCTACCCTCTATATTTAAGTCATTCACTAGATCATCTCCTTTAACCAAGATCAAGCCTAGGAGAGTGTTACCTCTGGTTGGCCTGTGCACTTCCTGAGTCAGGTAGAGCTCTTCAGTACAGGTCAGGAAGCAAGGTGACCAATCCAACTTAGCCAAGTTTTCCTCCCAAGGGATGTCTGTGTAATTGAAGTCACCCATGATGACCATGTCCCATGTGCATGTGGTCTCTGCCAGTTCTTGAGAGAACTCCAGATTGAGCTTTTCCCCCTGGTTTGGTGGTCTGTAGTATACATCTACAGTTAGGTCTCTCTCACCACACCCCTCCTCACTCATAGTCAGACCCAGAGGGTTTCAAAATGTGGCTATGAGGGTTTCAGTCATGCCCATTCGTGTTGTCCCAAAACTGCATAAACAAAAGAAGCAACCAAGGAAGAGGTTCAATATCAAGGGCTTGAAAGAACCTGATAAAAGCAATCAATCATTGCCAGCAGGGCCTCAGTGGCCACGTCTACATGAGATGCTTACTGAGCAGTAGCTCATTATTACTACACAGTAGCTCACTACTACTGTGCAGTAGTGTCACAGGACACAAACCATGACACAATGCTATTGTCCACAAGACACTGTGCACTAGTAATGAGCTACTGCACAGTCAGTATCACCATGAAGCCATGTGGGGATGCTACTGCACAGTAACAACTGCTCAGTCATTGCCTCATGTAGATGCGGCCAGTGAGAAACTCTCCAACCTCCTGGATAATCTCAACACTGGATCACTAGAAGAGCCTCAAGTAAGGCATCCATAAGGCATTTGAAGAATCTCTGGGTTCTCCACAAAGAAACATGAGGACCGGTTCAATGAAAATGTTAGGAAAATATAAGCTTTTACTGACAGAAAAGGGAGACAGTCCAAAACTTGACAGAAAAACCTCAACTCTGAACAGAAGCAAGACAGTTATTGCCGTGTTCAAGCTGAGACCCAGAAGAAAATTTAAGACCAAAAAGACAAGTGGTGGAAGGACAAAGAAATTCATTTGTTTGATGACAGCCACAATGTGTAGTTTCTCTAGTGCCAACAAAGCTATCTTTGGGCCAAACACACAAGAAGCCTCTGTGGTCCAAGGATGGAATCACACTGTAAATGCAGCTCCACCATCACCACATGGTTGAAGAAGCACTTTCCAGAGCTCTTAAACCAAGATCCTTTGTTGAGAAGAATGCCATCAAAACCAGTCCGCAATACCCAACTAAGAACTACCTTTCAGATTCACCACATTATCAAGAGGCCGTGAAAGCCATTAAGCAGATGAAGCACAACAAAGTATGAAATACTAGCTAAAATGTATAAGCAAGGTGGAAAATAGCTCTTTAAGGAGATACATGTCATTGTTATGAAAATCTGGAAACATGAGCAGATTCCTAGTCACTTAAGACATACCAAAATTGTTAACACATTCAAGAAAAGAGACAGAACAGATTGCAGCAAGCACATCTGTCCAAGACTTGGAAGATTCTCATCTTTATTCTCAATAGACTCATTCTCCTCACTAAGGAGATTCTACCCAAGTCCCCCTGAGTGGTCTGTGTTTTCAGACCACTCAGAGGTACAACAGACATGATTTTTATTGCTAAATAGCTGCAGGAGAAGTGACACGTGCTACACCAAGATCTTCACATGGCTTTCATTGATCTGACTAAAGCCTTTGATTTAATGAACAGAAAGGCCCTATGGAAGACCCTTATGAGACAGGATGCCTGCCAACATTTGTTGCAATTATTAAACTCTTATAATGCCATGACAGCAACCATCCTAAGCAAAGGCTCAGAAATGGATCCCTTCACTATTAGACATGAAGTCAAGCAAGGATGTGTGGTTGCATTAATACTCTTTTCCATGTTTATCACAGCTATTCCAAATTTCATTGCTGATAGACTTCCATCCAGAGTCAGCATTCCAATATCAGAAGGACAGAAATCTATTTAACAACATGAATTACAGTCCAAATCCAAGGTAACTAATACCTCCATAACTGATCTTCAATGCACTGATGATTCTGTCATGTGTGTTCACTTAATTGATGAGTTCCAGATCACCCTTGACTGCTTTTGTGAAGTATATGAAATACTTGGATTAACTGTCAATTTCACGAGGCTGAGATACTTGACCAACTCACTTGAGGCCAACCAAGTGCTCCTCTACATATTACCATTACAGGGTAATCCTTGGAGAATGTTGAGCATTACCCACTTTCCCAAAAGGTAAACATAGATGATAATATTCAACACTGGATAAAATCTGCAGGTGCTGCCTTTGGACAGCTCTGAAATCACATCTTTGATGATCATGACATCAGGACCCAAAGTTCTCATCTGCTGTCAACCCCAACTGATTGTATGGGTATGAAAATTGGAGAAAATATCAGAAATACCTAAAAGTTCTAGAAAATTACCATCAGTGATATCTTTGGAAAATTCTCCATATCATTTGGAAGGATGGAAGAATGAACAGCAACATTCTGGCTCAAAAGCAAACACCACCAGCCTTGAAGCCATATTTATACAGCGCCAGCTCGTTTGTACAGGACATATCACTGACTGACAACCAGCTCCCAAAACAGGTCCCATACTTCTAACTCACAAATGGTTACTATACTAGAAGTGGGCAAAAGAAGAGATTAAAGGAAACCTTGAGGACCAATCTGAAGAAATGTGATATTAACATTAATACCCAAGGGGCTCAAGCACTGAATTGTCCCCAGCGGTACCATAATGTATGACAAGGCATCGATTATTTCAAGCAAACTTGCCTCACTATTGAGGTGGACAGATGAGAGAGACAAAGGGAAACAGCTGTGGCCCAACATCACCAAGTTCCATTCCTTCCTCCCAGAAGTACTTGCCACATCTGCAGTAAACCTGAGAATCTCAGATCAGCTCCCCCAGTCACCTACAGACTCATGATGACTTCCCTATTTACAGTAATTCTTTCATCTTTATATCAAGGGACTGCCACTGCTACTGATGATTCTGCAATCTACTTACAAAGAATAGTGCCTTAGTGAATGAGTTGTGGGGGTCCTTTGAGATTGTTTGTAAAGAAAGAATCCTTGTGACCTTAATCTAGGTGAAAGCATAAGGGTCTATATTCATAACAATTTAGCTGTAGAGAGAAAAGTGTGTGTATCTCAGGCTTTGATGGGACCAAGGATTATGGGAGAAAAATGAAAGCTTCAGAGTTAGGAATTTAAAAGATGAATATAGACAGCTTTTATTTTAAGACTCTCACTTTTGGTCACAGAAACTATACTCTGGAACAGAAAGGTAGGCATAAGTTGCTTGTTAAATCAAATTAATTCTGGTAACAGACTGCCAGCTCAAGGAGCCTGGGGGCAGTCTGCGAGCTTAAGGGGCCTGGGAGTAGGCTACAGAGTCTTCAGCCCAGCTGTGAATGGTAACCCTAATAGTTTCATAGTTTCATAGTTTCTAGGGTCAGAAGCGACCTAAGTAGATCATTTAGTCCGACACCCTGCCATGGCAGGAAAGAGTACTGGGGTCAAACGACCCCAGCAAGGTGTTCATCTAACCTCCTCTTAAAAACCCCCAGGGTAGGAGCCTGCACCACCTCTCTTGGAAGTTGGTTCCAGATCCTAGCCACCCTGACTGTGAAGTAGCGCCTCCTGATATCTAGCCTAAATCTAACCTCTGCCAGCTTGTGACCGTTATTCCTGGTCACT
>NW_017729032.1:128694449-128696867 GCF_001723915.1 Gavialis gangeticus
GCCAATTCCTTTAGAACTCTAGGGTGGAGATTGTCCGGACTGGCTGACTTGAATACATCCAGTCCCTCCAGAAGCTCCCTAACTAGTTCCTCACTAACCCTTGGCCCAGGTGTACCTCCCCTGGGGCCCGAGGGGGGCCCAGCAGGGAGGTGGCTGTTCTGGTCCCTACTTAGGAAGATGAAGGCAAAGAAATCGTTAAACATGTTAGCTTTGTTGTCTGGTGTGATGACCAAATTTCCCAACGTGTCCTGCAGGGCCCCACGTTACCCGTAAACTTCTTTTTACCCCCTATGTATTTAAAGGCTGTTCAGAAGGACTGAGCCAGCTGAGGGAGATAAGTACAGCAAAAGCTGTGTTATCCAGCATCCAGGGGGAATCTGGAGTGCCGGTTAATAAAAATTGCCAGTTATCAGAGACTTAATTTGGGCCACCACCCCTCCCGCCCATGTCTGGTGCGTCAGTGCCAGGGGCCAGGAAGGGGGACCTGAATAGAAATGATGAGTAGCAAGGAAGAAATTGTAATTAAAAGTTTATGATTCCCATATCAGTGTGTGCCAGGGGACAGAGAGGGGGGCCCCACACAGGCTGCTTTGCCCTGGACTGTGGGACTCGGCAAATCCGGAAGTGCCACAGTGGAACTTCTGGTTTCACTTTTGCTGCACTGATCGGCGTGCCCATTAATACAGCGTGCCAGTTAGTAAAGTGCTGGATAGCACAGCTTTTACTGTAGTGATCACAGGAAATTAAAAGGCTCACGGGGAGGGGGGAAGCCAGCTAGAGAGACTCCCAGGGGAGACCTGAAAGAGAGAATCTCAGGGAGAGAGACAGATCTGAGACAGCAGAGCAGATCTGAGAGAACTGGATGCCAGAAGCTGGGAGCTGAGACCTAGAAGTTGAGAACCTGGAAGTCGAGCGACTGAGAACCGAGCGATGGAGAGCCAAGGGGGAGAGAGCCAGTGGGTCAGCACAGTGGTAACCAAGGACTCTGCCTTAAATACCTTTCTCCCAGAGACTGTGTTTATGGTTAGAGTAAGTCAGGTGGTACAGGAATAGACCATGTGTTGTATGTGTTGCGTGGTGATCAGTACTTAAATTGAATGACTCCTGCTGGGAGGAAGCTTGCCCTGGGGGAGTATGGATGATTACCAGAGGCTTTGAGCCAATGTTGGCTGCATTTAATCAGCTTCATAGTTGGTTTTCATTACTGAGCACATGCTGCTTTTAGCAGAAGTTCAAAGATAGACAATGTATTTAATGCAGTTTTCTTGTATGTGGGTGTAAGACAAGGACCTTTCTTCCCCATGCTGACTGGGGGAAAAAAACACCTCATCTTGTATTAAAATAATACGGTATCGCTGTAATTACTTCTGAGTATTAGTTTATGAGGTTTTTGAAGTGTCAGGGAACGAAATGCAACTATTTTAACTCAGAGCTCTTAAGAAAATATAAGAAGTGCTATATTAGATAAGAGCAATCATACATCTAGCCTGGAAATTTTCTGATGGTGGGAAATAACAGATACTTTAGGATGAGAGTGTAAGAAAGAGTACAAGTAAAGTGATCTGTTCTCTGGCATACCATCCAAATTAGGAGCAGTCATAGGTTTAAGATGTTCTGAGCCTGGGTTTACATCCAAACTGCTGTGTTTAATAGCTCCTGATGGATCTATCCTCCATAAATTTCTATACTCACTTTTCAGGCCTGGTTATTCTCTGGCAATGTTTCCCACAAATTAATTATGTTGTATACAAAATGCTTGCTTTTCTTGTTCATAACCTATAATCTAATAATTTCATCAGATGCCCCCTAGTATTGTAGAGAGATTAATAGCTCCCTATTCACTTCCTCCATGCCATTCATGAATTCATAGACTCTTATTATATCTATACCAAAATATATTATTTAGAGGTGCACCAAAACATTGGTTCCATTGGCACCAATATAAGAAAAATTGACCATATCTGCAATTGGCATTTTCTGGCCAATGTGGCTGATAATGTGGCTGATTAAATGCCCCATGTATGCACGCACCTGCAGCGCAGGACACAGCCAGAAGCGCAGCCTAGGAGCGTCTGGCTAATAAGTCTGTTGTGGGGGAAGGGGCAGGAGGAGGGAAAGGGCGTGGGGAGGACAGGTCAAGGCTCCAGCAGTGAGGGAGGGAGTGGGGCTGAGGCAGGGGAAGGAGCAGATGCTGCCCAGCTGGGACAGGGAGGGGCAGGGTGGGGCACAGGATGAAGCTGTAAGTGGCTCATCCAAGGGATGCAGTGGGGAGATGGCTCCCACTGCTGTGCATACCCCTGGGAATGCATGTGGGGCATATGCCCCTGGATCTACATGCAGGATGAGGGCAGGCTGCTGCTGCAGACTGGGGGTATGCCGAGCTCTTCCTGGTGGGGGCTGAGCTGGATTGGACTTGGG
>NW_017729032.1:128701867-128712487 GCF_001723915.1 Gavialis gangeticus
ACCCCAAGTGTAGCCCGGTCCATCCCCCTGCTGAGAAGAGTCTTGCAATACCCCAGCCCCCAGCTGGCAACAGCAGCCCACCCTTGCCCCACACGCAGATCTGAGGGCACATGCCCTCTGGTCCTCCTCCAGGGGTGTGCACAGCAGTGGCAGTCACCTCCATCCTGCGCCCCCCTGGATGAGCCGCTTGTGGCTCCATCCCATGCCCCGCCCCAGCTGGACAGTGCCTGCCCCTTCTGCAGCCCCACTCCCTCCCTTACCATGGGGGCCTCGATCTGCACCCCCACACACCCTTTTCCTCCCCCCACCCCTTCCCCCACAACAGACATACCAGCCGGATACTTCTCTCCAAGCTGCCAGGCCACATATCAGGAATCAGATCGGTATTGGCTGATATGGCTCCTTAAAAATCACCCATTGGTATCAGTCCAAAAAATCTCTATCAGTGCACCCGTAATATTATATCATATTTATTATAACCCCCAGTCATCTTTTCTAAGCAGAGTCCTATTCTCTTCACTTTCTCTTCATATAGCAGCCAGCTACTCCATATCCTTGATCATATTTTCTGCGCTTCCCTGTATCTTTTCTAGTTCTATGCTATCCTTTTTGAAATGGGCTGGCCAGAACTGCACAAACTATTCAATGTGAGCACACCCTGGTTTTATATAATGCCATAATGATGTTTTCTGTTTTGTTTCAGTTCCTTTCCTAATTATTCCTAATGTTCTACTTGCCTTTTCTTCTGTTGCACTTTGAGCTGCTATTTGTAAAAAACTCCATAATCCTTTAATTTAGTAATAATTGCCAATTAAATGCCCCTGATTAGTTTTTCCCCATGTGCATTACTTTGTACTTACAAATGTTAAATTTAAACTCTTGCTTTATTGGCCATTTCATTTTGAAAGATCTTCCTGTATCTCTTCACCTTTAGCTTTGCCAAGTATCTTATTAGCAGGAAGATCATTTTAACCAAACTTAAATAAAACATTGTCTCAAATCTTCAGCTCTGAAATCTATATTCCCTGCTCACTCTCATCTGAAAACCCTTTTGGAAACATAAGTCATTCATTCTACAGTTATTTGGTCAGGTTCACCCTGGATTCCTCACAATTCTACATGTGTAAATCCTGCTGCAAACACTTGGCCACTGAAATAAAGTCAGGGAAGAAGACTTTCTTTTCACTGGAGTTGAAAGGCTATGGGGCATCATACAGAAGCCCTATTAATGACCAGGACACTGTGGCTACCAGCCATATCAGCAATTCTTTATAGCAGTTCTTATTGGTCAAACTTTTATATCCCATCCACAGGGATAGTAAAGCTTTCTCCCCAAGAAATATACCTATAGAAACAGCAGCAAAAACACCCTTTGCATTGTTCTGGGGTACAAAGAGCCTTGCTAACTTACGGGAATTTAATTTACACCTCTCTGCCCAATCTTTAGTTAAACTTTGCTATAGGTTTACCTACTTTGCTAATCAAATGAACTTACTGTAGCAGGGAAATAAAGATAGTGCCAACAGCAAAAAAGATTTGTGATCTTTATTACCATGCATGCAGACATAAAATGTCCGCTACACATACACAAAGCAGATATAAAAATAAATCGTTCCATTGCTATCCCATTATTCAGATAACAATGTTCTCATTTGGGTTAGTGTTCATACACTCATCTGGCCTCCCTGGTTGCTATTGATTTAAAGAAGCCAAACTTTTATACAAAGACGAATAGTGAATACATGTCCGCATTTTTTACTATCATTGTGCTATATTGTACCATTACCTTACAAGTTCTTCTCATCTTGTAGATATTACCTCTTCTGTTTTTACTGAAGTGCTTTATATATTATCAACCACTGGTGCAGGTACAGCATTATATGAATCATTACACACGTGTGCAAATGCATCCACCCACACACACTCTATATAAAAACATTACTAAGGTTTCAAAGTTAAGCACTTGAAGTTAGGAAATGCCAACATTAATATTGTCTGTGCACCCTTAATTTGACTTCTTTATGCATATACATTGTGATATAGTCTAGAATTATACATCCACTTAACATTTCTCTATTATCATTAGACATACCGTGAAAAATTCAGCTTAAGGCTTAGTGAGAAGTGCCAGAAAATTAACAGAATTAATTTACTATTCATTTTTGCATTATAATATTCAGTTTAGCTTAGGTAGCAAAGGAATACCTTTGCCTGAAGCAGTTCTGCTTGCCTACCTAGTTATTTCTACATGGAAGCATTTTCACAAAATGGAAATTAAAATTAAATAAGGACATTCCTTACTTTTATTGGCCTAGCTATACATTTATTTTGTAAATCTACAAAATAGGTCTATGAATAACTGAAGCCACATTAAATACACAACTAAACCAGTTCTAGGATGACAGTGACAGTGCAATTTCTATCCTAATTCCTGTCTTTATTAAGATACTCTGCACAATATGAAAGTTAACTTTTGACTCTTGTCCAAAAAACCTTGAGGGCATTCTCCATTTTTGCTGAATTTTAGAGAATAAATGTGTTACGTAATGAAAAGACTTTAAACATACTATCAATACATTTATTTATTATCTGTCTACCATTGTCTTCAGCATATTAATTGAGAGGGAAGGATTTATTTGGGTAATATATTTAGCATTTTAATTGCTAATTCATCTGCTTCTAATAGAAAGTTGATTTCTGCTCTTACAACACCGTGTCCACATGCTCATCTAGGAAGTCTTTTTGATAGCTACCTGTGGATACTGTATGTGGACACTTAAAAAGTCACGAATGGGAAATTATAAGTTTGGAATAAATTGAACTATTTGAATATGCCTGTAAATAGACAATTTGTTTACTCTTTTTTTCATGAGGTACAAAATCTGTACTAAGGAAGGGGCAGGGAAAGAGTACATAATAAACAGCAAGGTGTTATTTATTTTCCTAAGAAGGTAGATAACATAAAAAAAGAACTCAACAATGATATAATGCAAAAGAAAGACATGCCAGAAAAGTGTAGGTGTACTTGTGTAACAGGATGAATAAGAGCCAAAAATACAAGGGGGAAATGGGATTACAAGGAGATACAAAAAAGCTAGAAACATAACATTTGACAGACTAGATTAAACCACTGGTTCATCAAGTGAGTACCGGGCCTTCGGCAGTGACCATTACTCAGTGCTTCAGAAGAAAGCGCAGCCCCCACAATGCACTAGCACATATAAATGCATTCAGAAAAGCCTTCCTTCTCAGTCCTTCTGGCAATCATCTTACTCCCTGAAGCATGAGATTAGATTACCCTTACTTTGGCATACATAACTACCAAGGTTACTTCTCATCAGCAAATTATCACATCCTTTTAAAAATACAGCAGCAGTGACTGACTGATCTTTTCATGTTGCATATGGAGCATAGGTCAAGAGCCATGGAAGAGAAGTCTATTTATTCATTGGTCCATTTTTGTAAATCCTAATAATTTTAAATAGATATATATGTATGTATCTAAGGGTTGCAACAATATTATGTATGTAGGACAGAGAGATGAGATGAGAGAGAATGGAAGATAAGTTTTTAAAGCAAATATACACCTGTGCTGACTGGCTGTTTCCTCTATTCTCCTCTGACCATCTTGAGGTTTTTTTCAGTCTCACTCCACTTCCCCTGCATATTCCTTATTCCCTGTTCTCCTCTGCCTTCTTAACATCACTTCTATATTCCTACTCCATCCCTTTGCCTCTTTATTTTAGCCAGTTCTTCCCAGTGTATCCCCCCATAATTACCTGAACCTTTTTAGATACCAGGCATCCCTCTGTAACTTTTGTGAAACAAGCAGCACCCCATTTAAAAAAAAATTACCTACTTGAACAGGGGCTATGGGTTATGAGGGGGGTCAGAGGGAGCAACTACGTAGAGACCAGCCTGTGCTTAATTATTTGCATAGGGCTTGTCCGTTGGGAGAAGGAAAAACGGCAACTGGACATATGTGCTCTTACCTCCTCAGGGTTGGGCTGTAGTGTGGGACAAAGGAGGATGAGCTAGGCAGAAATGATCCTGAATTTGCTTCCTTAAGGCCAGGCAGTGACTCTGGAGAGCAAGAAGTGACGAGTCTGTCCTTACCTCCTTGCTCCCTGCAGCACTCTTCAAAGCACCCACTATTCTATATCCTGCTTCTCCAGCACAAATCAAGGCAACCCCAAAGCCTCGATCCTGTTCAGACTGAAACCAAGGGGATTTTGGAACCTGTGAGAGAACAGGTTGTGGTCCTTAACCTGCTGTCATAAAAACATTAGTGTGCACTGAGTAGCAGCATTTAGAATATTCCATGAAGAGAAATTCATTATTTTTTGAGCATAATCCCAGCTTATTTATATTTTAAATTCTATTAATTTGTAAATGATGTGTAAAATGTACATTAAAAACATTATAAAAATATTAAGAGAATTGAACTTTTCTTTACCAATGGTTCAGACAGAGATATGATGTCCCATTGTATACATCAATTCTGATTATTTTCTGACTGCTGCGGATGGTGCTGACATTGTGTTCTCCCTTGGAAGACAGAAATTGGGAGAGTACTGTCAATGAATGTGCAGTCTGAGGGGGCTGAAGAGGAGGGAGGTCAGCAAAGAGGAACAGCAACTGCTACTTCAGCTGACAAGCATGAGTAGCAGTTACGGAAAATTGCAAAGGGCAAAATATATAAAGGTAAGACTAATAATAATATAAGTTTCATTGCATCTTCTAGTATTCCTGACCTTGAAGAGTCACTTGTCACTTATAGCTACTTTTGAGGATTATTTCTTTTTTTAAAATTGGTTGCAAATAGCAGTGGTATCACAGAAGGAAGTCCTACGGTTGTATGAGACTGTCAGCTCAGAGGCAAACCTATTCTGGGAAAACAGGCAACAACCACAAATGCAAGCAGAGAGAGCTACCCCAAGAGGGTTAAAATACTTGAACCCCTGATACAAAGCACCAAAAACTAAGAAATTTGCCATCTCTGGACAACAGCTGTGCTGATGTCTCAGGCAGTCCAAGAGGTCCATACAACAGTACAAGGCACATCAGAGACATAGTTATCATGACATTATAATGTAGTCAGTTATTATAAACCCCATTCCTTATTCCTCTCCAGCAAATTGTTTATACATCCATACCTTTATTGTGTGTTGGTGTAGGGGACAAGCGAGCACTAATTTTTACATAACCACTATAATATAAACAATAACAGTACAATTTTGCTTCATCACTTTTGATGTTTTTTATCATTGTAAAAAAAAAAAAAAAAAAGAATGTATACATCCTAAAACATTTCCTAAGTCCTTCTCTAATTTAACCTATGGTAAACTGCTTTCTACTTTGTGTTTTATATTAATACATTTATAAGCTGCCTTAAAGACTTAACACACTAGGCATGCTAAATATTTATTCTAAAGCATAAACCGTTATCTAAGAAGAATTAAAAGCCCTTTTTTTCATTACTTTGATTTAGATACCATAGAAAGTCACCTGTGTGATATTGATTACTTTCAGTCTCATTTTCTGTGTTGCCTATAGTCATGTATGCTTCCCTGAGGCTGAAATCTGTTCTCTTCCGACAAGTCAATTATGTACGTTTCAAAAAATGGTGGAAATCTCAGCACTGTGAAGTAGCTAAAATGTCAAAAGAAACCCTCCATGCTGAAGATTCTTCCTACTGACAGTTGCTAGGGAATACAGATATTACAAACACCCTTCCTGATAATACACATTGACATTTTCTCTAATTCTAGAAAGCTTGGGCAGGGACATGATCTCACAGAGTATTTTCCATCCAGCTTTTGTTCAATTTAAAACTATGTAACACAACAAAGACCAAAATCAAATTTATACTTTATGAAAAGATTAGAGCAAAACTGTATAGCCTTTGCTTTTAAACTATAGTTTATAAAAGCTCCTGTATTTCTTGGATCTCTGTGTTATTCATTTTACATTACCTGATAATGTTCTTCCTGACAGGGCTCTTGAACCAACCACTGCCTCCGGAGCCTGAGATCAGAACCCCGTCCTGTCTTGATGCCAGAAGAAGTATTCAGAAAAGTCAGCCTTAACAATTCATGGACATGGTCAAACTCTAAGCCATTTCTGCAGGTTAACATTCCCCTGAATGTGCCATTAGGACACCTGACTACTGCTATTACCACAGGAGCACACATTGCCTCCTTATTTCATTCAGACATGTCCATTCTAAAATGACCAATGACAGGCAAAATAGACAAGGGGAAAACCTAAGGGCTGGTGATAGAAATTCTAACTGTAAAGAAAGATCCAAAATGAGGAATTATTGCTTTCCTCCCCTTTGTCCATGGAAGACACTTACACCATCGGAGGCGCTAAATAATGCCCAGATGAACTATTGAGGTGGGTGAAAAACCCAGAATAATTATGCAACCTCAAGACTCAGCACCATGTAAAAACTTCAGGTGTAGACACACAAAGCAACTTAGAATCTTGTTACATGGTAATTTTGGGGGGGCTCCTGGAGCTTTTAATCGTGGATTGTCCCACACATTGACATCTGAAACTGGTTTTAAGCACCTGTTATGTGGCTCAAAGTTACACCACTCCAGGGTAGGATTATCTCTGTTCTGTGCTATTCAGCTCATGTTACAGGGGTGTAGGTTGTAGCTGTGTTGGTCTAAGGACGTAGGCAGACAAGGTTCTTTGGGTGAATCTGATATCTTTTATTAGACCAACTTAAATAGTTGGAAAACAATTATTAAGCAAGCTTTCAGGTTCAAAAACCCTTCGTCAGGCTAAGGAAGTTTCAGCAGTTGGTGTGTGGTCTTTCTAGATGGAATGAAAAGTAAAGAAGCCAGAGGCTGGGTTGGTATGCATACAAGAGATGTTTAGTCCTCGGGGAATGAAGTTGTGTGTGACACTGAGACAGAAAAGCAGCAGGCAGGTAATAGTGGTGGCTAGGCAGGAAGGTTAATCCTTCCCTACCTGCTCCGTTGGCATAGACAGTGCAGGCAGCTGCAAGTAAGCAAGCAGGGGGTGGGGTAGGGAGCCAGTGAGTGGGGATCTGGGGTGCTAGGGAGATAGCGGGAAGTTACAAGTAAGTAATGCCCCAGGGGAAAGTGGAAAGGCAGGGGAGAACCCCAAGACACAGGGGGAAAGCCCCAAGGGCAGGGGGAACTGGGGGAGCCCTGGGGTTGTGGGGGAAGCCGAGAATGGGAGGGGAACGATTCTTACCTTTGAGTCCTCCAGGCCCCTGCTGGTCTGCAGTGTGACTGCTCCAAACTCGAGCTAGCATTAACACCCATCAACATTTGTGCAGCTCACAGTGTAAGATATAACAAGGCCCTTAGGTGTGGCACTGATGAGCATTGCTTAAGCAACTTTTACAGTTAACGTTTTTTTAGGGCAACTGTAGACATGCTCTGGGGTAGGGGTAGGGAGGGGTTAATTAGAGTGGCTTTTGGGAGCCACTCTAATTAAAACGCCCTAGCAGAGTCAATCTACTGTGTTTCCTCTGATGCATTCTAAACACTGCCAAATACACTGCCAAAAAGCAACCTGTTTCAAACTCCACACATGCCAAAACGAGTAATGAAGTGGTAAAGTAGTTCTAGGTAGGGTACCTGTAGATACTCATAAGCTCTGTGTCTTCACTATGCCTCCAAGTAAAGGACAGGCACTGCCAGGGCAGCTGCAATACCTTTATTCCAGGTTTGGCATGTGCCTCTCAGCAGTGCATTCAAGAGTTCAAGGGAAATAGTATAGGCATAACTTAAGGCTAAGTACATACAGTCAAAAAGCCTAAGGCAGAATCGATTCAATCATCATAGGTTTCTCTAAAATGCACAGATTGGGCCAATAACAAACTAAACTGACATTCATATTTCAGTTGGGAAAGGCAGCCAGATGACTGCACTGGCCCAGACAAGAAGCCGGGTGGTGGCAGAGCATACCTCCCAGCCATTGCAAACCTAGGGAAGAGGGGCCATTCCTGACTGGCTGTCCAGCACATGCTCCCAACTCCCTGCTGTCACCCTTACAGGGGGCTGAAGAGCCCCCTGTCTAGGTACTGGCCCATGTGGGGGTAGCCCCCACTTCAGGATGGTTCCCATGGCCTGGTTCAGAGTCCCCCGAGCCCCGGTCCACCCTGCCACAGAGGAGTGGAGGTAGCTCCCTCCCTCCTCCCCTGGACCGGGTACCTGCTTTTGCAGCTGGGTGTAGGGGCATGGGGAAGCTCCCATCTTGGAGGTTGCCCCTGCCTCAGGGGTTTCCCTGGCCCAAGCCCTGCCTTCCTCCCACTTTCAGCTACTTGTCACACAAGTCCCCCAGACTCCTCCCTACTTCCACCTGCAGCAGCAGCTGAGCTGAGTAGCTGCCTGGCCATGGGGGGTGAGGTGGAGTACCCCATCTACTTCAATAGGGCAGGGCAGCCCCAAGCTGAGGGACCCTGGGATGGGAGATATCCCTGAGGTGGGGGGTTCCTTATGCCCTCATGTTCAACTGCACGGGCAGGCACCCATTCTGAAGGACTCCTCCCCACTCCCACGTGTGGGGACAGAGCTGAGCAGCAGCACAGTTGCATCAGAGAGGGAGAAGATGGGAAATTCCCTTGGATCCCCAGGGTAGGGCAGCCCAGGCTGGGGGACTCTAGGACAGGAACTTCCTGAGGCAGGCTCCCCCATGTGGGCAGATGCCTGTCTGTGGGTTCAAAACCAATCTATGTACATTGAACTTCTGTTCTGTTACAGGTTTAAACCAGTTTCTGTTCACTTATTCCACTTTACATGTAATTTCTGTCCCTAGCCCAACTGCATAGGCAAGAATTTTATGGATTGCTCACTTGGATATCTCTGGTGGCTTAGTGGGCTACTGTTATTCTTCTAGACAGTTGCATAAGGATAATTTCTCATCTTGACTGTAATGATGTAATATTAGCTTCTAAAATATGCCTGAAGAAGGTTGTTTGTGCCCAAAATCTTGCAAAGAACAATTTTTCCTACTATTTAGCAAGTCTAATAAAAGATATCACATCTACCTAAATCTTGTCTTCCAGATTTTTGACCATTTTAAGATAGTTTACAAAGGCTTAAAGCACCACTATGAACAGCCACCACTCAGAAGAATTTGAAACCTTCCCCACAGAACCAAGAGTGACCAATTACTTGGATATTTGGGGAAAGATTTGATTTTGAAATTAAAAAAATATAAAGTTTATTATATTTTTGCTACTGGGACTAGCAACCCGGATCAAGGATAACAAGAAATCCTTTTTTTAAATGCATAGGGGGTAAAAAGAAGGTTCTGGGTAACATGGGGCCTCTGCAGGACATGCTCGGAAATCTGGTGGTCTCACCAGATGACAAAGCTAACCTATTTAACAATTTCTTTGCCTCTATTTTTCTGAGCAGGGACCAGGTCATCTCCCCACCGGGATCCCCAATGGTCCCAGGGGAGGCACAGCCAGGCCTAGGGTCAGAGAGGACCTAGTCAGGGAACTTCTGGTGGGACTGGACATGTTCAAATCAGCAGGTCCTGATGATTTCAACCCCAGAGTGCTGAGAAAATTAGCAGAGGTCATTGTGGGACCCCTGGCACAGATATACGAGCACTCGTGGTGCTCTGGTGAGGTGCCAGAGGACTAGAAAAGGGCCAATGTGGTCCCCATTTTTAAAAAAGGGAGGAAGGAGGACCCAGGAAATTATAGGCCTGTTAGTCTTACCTTGGTTCTGGGGAAGCTCTTTGAGAAAATTATCCAGGTGCACATCTGCAAGGGGCAAGCAAGGAAGTGTATGCTTAGGGGCAACCAACTTGGGTTCATTAGAGGCAGGTCCTGTCAGATCAACCTGGTGGCCTTCTATGACAAGGTCACAAAATCATTGGACGCAGGTGTCACGGTGGATGTGGTCTTTCTGGACTATAGGAAGGCCTTCGACACTCTCTCACCCCATTCTCATTAAAATATTAGGAGATTGTGGTGTCGATGCCTACACAGTCAGATGGGTTGCCTATTGGCTGGAGGGCTGCACTCAGAAAGTGGTGGTAGATGGGTCATTTTTGACCTGGAGGGATGTAAGCAGTGGGGTTCCCCAGGGCTTGGTCCTCAGGCCCACACTGTTCAACATCTTCATCAGCAACGTGAATGAGGGAGTGAAAAGCACCTTGTTCAAATTTGCAGATGACAGTAAGATGTGGGGAGAAGTGGGCACTCTAGAAGGGAGGGACAGGCTGCAATTGGATCTGGACAGGTTACAGGGGTGGGAGGATGAGAATAAGATGGGATTCAATAGTGACAAGTGCAGGGTACTGCACCTAGGGAGAAAGAACCAGCAGCATACCTACAGGCTGGGGAACTCCCTTCTCGTCAGCACAGAGGCAGAAAAGGATTTTGGAGTCATTATAGATTCCAAGATGAACATGGGCCAACAGTGTGGGGACACAGTCAGGAAGGCTAACCGTACCTTGTCATGCATACACAGATGCATCACGAGCAGGTCCAAGGAGGTGATCCTCCCCCTCTATGTGGCAGTGGTCAGGCCGCAGCTGGAGTACTGCATCCAGTTCTGGGCACCGCACTTCAGGAGGGATGTGGACAACATGGAGAGGGTCCAGAGGAGGGCCACT
>NW_017729032.1:128712675-128713577 GCF_001723915.1 Gavialis gangeticus
TTCAGCCTCCACAAGAGAAGGCTGAGAGGGGATCTGGTGGCTGTTTATAAACTGGCCAAGGGAGACCAGCAGGCAATAGGAGAGTCCCTGTTCCCCCGAGCACTACTGGGAGTAACAAGGAATAACGGCCATAAGTTGACAGAGAGTAGATTCAGGCTAGACATCAGGAGGCACTACTTCACAGTCAGGGCGGCTGGATCTGGAACCAACTTTCAAGGGAAGTAGTGCTCGCTCCTACCCTGGGGGTCTTCAAAAGGAGGCTAGATAGACACCTTGCCAGGGTCATTTGACCCCAGCATTCTTTCCTGCCCTTGGCAGTGGGTCAGACTTGATGATCTGCTCAGGTCTCTTCTGACACTATCAACTATGAAACAACTATGAAAGTTTGGCAATTGATATGTTAATAATATTTTTAAAGCAATTTTCAATTACATTTTCCTATTTTTTATCTTCCACGAAAGAAAAAAGAAATCTCTCTTCTAGGGCTGTCAATTAATTGTGTGTTTAACATGGGTGATTAATGCAGGAACAAATTAATGCATTAATTTTTTTAACGCATTAATCGTGCATGTGTTTTTGGAGCCCACACCCAGGCTCCCCTATGGCTCCTCTCCCTTTGGGATACTGCATGCAGGCATGCAGCCTCAACATTCACACAGCCAGGAATGCAACCTGGTAGCATATACAGCAGTGCCCAGCAGGTATGTCTGTGGAGGGAAAGGGGCAGGGGGAGAGGGAAGGCCCAGGATGTGCAGATTGAGGCAGCTCGTCCAGGGGCATGGCAGGAGTTGCTGCTGCTGCCCACACCCCTGGGCCAGGCACAGGAGATACATACCCCCTGATCTGTACTGTGTGTGGAGTGGAGGAAGTTCCTGCTGTGGGCTGCACTCTGCTGCTGGTAC
>NW_017729032.1:128718577-128727859 GCF_001723915.1 Gavialis gangeticus
CCAGGGCTGGTCATGGGACAGAGTCATGGGAGGCTCATCTAGGGGCACAGCAGGGAGGTGGCTCCCCGCTGCTGTGCACACCTCTGAGGAAGGCATTGAGAGCATGTGCCCCTCATATTTGTGCATGGGGCAGAGGTGGGCTGTCTGCTTCAGGTTGGGGCTTTGAGCCCTGCAGCCTTTACTCTGGGAACTGTGCAATGCTATGTTTTGCCTCCTGCTGCCAGGCAGGCAGGGTCCACAGTGTGGCCAGCGCACAGCTCCCTGGGCAAAGGCAGCAGGGCATAGAGCCCCATCTTATAGTGGGCAGCCTGCCTCCACCCTGTGCGCAAATCTGGGGGGCACATGCCTCCCATGCCTCTCCTGGGGTGTGCGCAGCAGTGGGGAGCCGCCCCCTGCCCACTCTTAGATGAGCCACCTGCGGCTCCATCCCACCCCTCATTCCCAGTATCCCATTCACCTGAGGCTCTGCTCTGCCCCCTTCCCTCCCTCACCACAGGGGCTTCAATCTGTGCCTGTACCTCTTCCTTCCCACCCACCCCTGCAACCCCTTCCCCTCCACAGACATACCTGCTGGGTGCTGCTCTACACACTGCTGGACTGCATTCCTGTAGGGTTACCATATTTTCATTTTCAAAAAAGAGGACACCTGTTTAGAGAGGGTAATATGATTGTGGGTGGGGACAGTGATATGCCCATGCCCTGCCCTTGCCCCAACTCCCAAGCCACAGTGCCCCCCAGCCCTGCTGTTGCCCCTCACTCCTGACCCACAGTACCCCACATCCTGCCAGGGTATGCAAGGGTCCCCCCTCCCCAGGCTCCAACCCCCCCCACACCCACAGTTCCCCACACCATCACAAATTCCCCGACACCCCCCCCACCCCAACCATACAAAGTACCTGCATAATTTTGCATAATTTTGAGTTTTTATGCATATAATTTTGAGTTTTTAGCTGTGCAGTTAAAATTGCGATTAATTGTGAGTAATTTTTTTAATAGTACAATTAATCTCAATTATTTTTTTAATCCTTTGACAGCCCTACTCTCTTCCATTCTCTTACATCCTGTTATCTGAGGGGAAAAGGTAATCAAGTTACAGAGACACACTTTCTCTAAAATATTTTCCAAAGCCTTATCAAACTCCTAAAGAATTTACCTCCTTCCTTTCCCTTGTTACTGTGACAAAGTATTTATCACATCTAACACATGTTGGAGTACAACATGGCCACATCATGAGTGCTTCACCTATGGACTGAAATTCTTGATTTCTAGACTTCTAGCCACTCACTCTGGTGTCCATGCCACCAGAGTGGAGTAAGAACTTATCCCAACTTCATTTGACAAATTTCAAATGGCTTGCAATACATGTTTAATAATAAATATCCAAAAGACAGGAAGCATATCTGAAATGCTACATTCTACCAAACTAGTATGGAAATCTCATCAGTCAAGATTTCCCACAAGATTTCCTGTCCTTTAACTTCTTCTCCAAAATGGAAATACTATGGAAACTCTCTCCTACGGTACTAGAGACTATTTATCCCTGGTCTATTTATTACTTAATTGAATACTTATCTAATTATTGCAGAAGGTTGAAACATGTTACTAAAAGTGTTATTAAAAACAGAAACAAAGCCTCAAAACCACAACAAAATCACCTCTTCCAAACTTGTCACTCCAAACATTCTTCGTAGGCGCATTCTTCTAGTTGAGAAAGACTGGCTATAAGTCCCTTCCAGTTAATACCATGATATAACAGGCCAAGGATGATGTAGATTAGCTTCACTACATTCAATACACTGTTAACACAATAAGAATCAAATCTAGGACTTTCACACAGAAGTGAAGAGAACTACACTTAGTCAACAGTTCAGCTAACTTCAAATTTGCATTTTTATACCTATCATTTTAAATATACATATTTCCATTACATTGTTTAAAAACAGTTTCTCATCTGACATGTTGTATTTCCTGCCTGCATCCCACATTTTCTTTTTTACAGATAAAGCAAAAACACTTGGAAAAACAGCTATAACTATATTGGCACAAGCAGTTCTGCTCTAATTTAAAATGTGACTTCTATATGTCCAGAGCACTAGGTGCATAATCTTGCCAAAGGAATAGAAAACTCACCAACAAGATTGTGACATATATTGAATGCTTCACAATCATGATGATTTTTTTTCCCCCAGAGGGCAATATTTTGCAAATTCTGGGTACAATATATCTTCATCCTGATCCCTGGAGAGATACACACATAAATCCCCTGTGCACTGAGATGGGAACAAATTATTTCATCTGAAGCAGTCTCTCTTTTTTATGTTTTTAGTTTTTATTTTCAAATATGTACTAGTCTCTGCACTCAACAGTATTCAACTCCTCAACAAAAACAATATAGCACTTCTCTGCCCCACCCTCAAAAAAGGTAACCATCATCATGAACACAAGTTTTACTGGTGTGTATATGTGTGTGTGCTTTAGCCATCATTCTTAAAACTTAATTTGATTATCAAATATTATACTACTATGAAATAACAACAATACATATTATTGTTGGTGTCTTTGTTATTCAGGGAGTTTTTGCCATGTGTTAAAACCAAAGACTCTTAGACTTTATTTTCTATTATTTTCACTTATCTTTGCAAGTGATGTTTTGCAGTTGATTTCATACTTTACATTAGGAGAAGTAAACAGTACTTTCCCAATACAGTTTACATTGTTTTTTTCCTTACCTTACATAAGGCAGAGTGACAGACTGAGTCACTCTCCCTAAGGAATGGCAATGCAGTAGAAAATGTTAAAAACAAAAATGAGCATCAAAAGAAAGTATCATACAAAATTACTAACCATTGCTAGCAACAGTGAAAATGCATATGTAAATTATAAACTCTGAAAATCCTGGGCATATGAAGGGCCCCAGTTCTGAAAGCCTTTGCACATGCACACTCTTTCCCCATTTCTACAATCTTTTAACTCAATGAGGCCGGCCACACACATTCACAACTTCCACAACTCTGCTAAGGCTGAGATCCATAAAAACATTTAGACGGTTACCTCCCATTCTTTCACTGTTTTTCTTTCACTAGGAACTAGATGCCTAAATACTGTATGGAATGAGACCCAAACAGTTTCAGGATTGGGCCCACAGCTTCTATGGATTGGATGCTACAACTGCTGTTCACATTGAGTAGTATCATTTTCTCCAAATAGTCCAGTTAATTTCAGTGGAACTATTTTCAGAGTAGCATGTGAACTATGGGTTTCAGAATCTGGCTTTGTAGGGGCGGGGTTTACTTCCTAGCATCACCAGCCATTAAGCTAATATATTCTTTGAAACTGGAACATCTGGAAATACTCTTTACTGTTGTTTAGGAAAGGATGAGAACACCATGGAACTACTGAAAGGCAAAAGCATATTCATACTGTGATGGCACATGAAAAAGTAATTTGCATGCCCTTCTACTGAAATGAAACCTTGGGGAGCTGAGAAACCCACATAGTGCATTAATAGTAACAACTTTAGTTTTTCCACTGCAGGGAGATACCACATATGCTATATGTTCTGGTGACAGGGTTTTCAGTGCCATTATAAGAAAACAAATTTTCTACATCATACTGTTGAAGTGCTCCAGAGATATAGTGAGGTATTCTCTCTTTTTCTGGGTGTCGACATTCAATTCTAAGGTCCCCCCACTTCTAATTATCTTCCCAATAACTGTTTTATCTTTAAACCAAATAGTATACCTTCCTCTGGGATATCAGAGGCTTACACTGTCCAATTCCTGCTCCAGGGATAGTGAAAACAAAGTATTGTATCATATTTTAGTGTGAATGAAATATCATCTGACATAATACACCTAAAAATCATGACAGAATATAAACACAATTCACTGCAATGAAAAGAAATCCTAAAGCCAGCTGGATAATAGTCAGAAGCTTTTTGAGCATTAAAATGTAATTAAGTCTTAAAGAAGGATATTAAGTTTACCCCATGCAACATCAAGACTTTTCACAGCAAAACCATTATCACATTTTGACTGATTAAATGATTTAGAATGTCTTAAGAGAAGAGTTCTCAAATTATTTCAGATAGTAACATTATTTTGACTCAAGACCTTTTTTAGCTTTCATCATTTCACATATATATGTTCTTATCTATAATTCTTTTACCTTAATTTTCAAAATCTTTTAAAAGATAATGTCTTTTATTAATGAAACTTTATAAATGTTTATATTTTTAAAATTGCTACCCATTACAAGAGTTGCTAAAAATACATGAGAAATTAAAAATGTAAATGCTGCAAGAATGTAAATATCTTTATAAAAAGTACCTTATATTTTACTGGACACAGAAAATTAAAATAGTTTTTATAACAACAAAGTTATTGTAGACACTTAAAGAAATGTTCTAAGATATTTATCTGAAAATTGTAACCTGCCTACTGGTTTACTGGATCATATCAGTGAATGCAATGGCTAAATACATTCCTGACACAGTATTACATAGAACAATTTAAAATTACTGTGCAGCAAGGCTACAGTTCTGTATCACATTCTGTTTTATAAAACAATTTTTACACAATCCTATTATTTTAGTTATATATATTTGTTTAATCCCTCTTTAATTCTATATAACTTTTCGAGAGTGAAATAAATCTCATTCTTGTATAAATTTTTCTTTAAGCTACTAGCATGACATAGTAGTTCAAAATAATTGAAGCATATTACTTACAGATGTGTAGAGGAAACCTTCTCCATTTAGGGCTATATACAACCCTGTCTTTACACCCTGGATAGCGACAACACGAAGTCCCACTGGTATAAGGTTGAATAATGCTGTAAACAGAAATGTTATCTGTCACAGATGGGCTATGATAAACAAAACATTGTAACAACCAACTTTAATAAAAAAATAACTGCTTTTCCCTTCAAAAAACCCCTTCTAGCTTCAAAAAAATCCAATTAAGGAAATACAGGTACTGCATAAGTTACTGTACAACTTTTACCTTGAAAATCTATTTAGATTTTCATTCCTGCAGCATTTTGGTACTGGCACAACTGTCAGTCAACAAATAAAAAACATGTCTCCCTGGACATGAATATCACAAGAAACAGAAAAGGCTCAATGTAAGAAAGGAAATAGAAAATTTTGTCTTCTATTAGCTCAGTATGAGCATATGAGTAATAGTGGGTGTGTCTGCATGAGACTAATCTACTATGCAGTAAAGCATCACTGTTTACATGTGCACACCATTTGCTGCACAGTAAATTTGTTTACTGCACATTTAGCTACTACCTGTAAATATACGTAGTAAACTAAAGCAGCTAAACTATGTGAGTCCCAACAGTCAGCCCTTAACACCAAAGGGCCACAGGGGATGGGGAACTCCCCCGGTCCCAGTGCTGCTCAGCTCCTGGCTCCCCCCAGGAGCTGGGAGCCAAGCAGTGCTGGGACAGGGTAGCTTCCTCCCCACCCATCCCAGCGCTGCTCAGAGAGAGTGCTACCCTGTCCCAGCACTGCTTGGCTCCCAGCTTCTTGGGGGAGCAGCACCAGGACCAGGGGAGCTCCCCATCACTGTGGCCCTCTGGTGTTGGGGTTAACTGGGAGTTCCGCAGTTAGTTAGTAAATACAGGTAGTAGCTAACTGTGCAATAGACTAATTTAATGCACTGCAAATGGTGTGCATGTGTAGACAGTGAGCCAGGAGCCAAGAAGCTAAGTAGTGCTGAGCCTGGGGAGCTCTCTGCTTCTCTGCCCAGCCAGGGCCTGGCCAGGAGCTGTCTGCTTCTGGAGCAGCTCCCATCCAGCCCCCAGCAGGGCAGGAAAATCTCCGAGCAGCCAGGAGCTGGTTGGGAGCTGTCCCAGAAGCAGAACAGCACTTAGCCAGCCCCAGGCTGTGCAGGGAAGCCCAGCTGGGCACAGGCCTTGTCTTCCAGTCCCATGCACATCAAGACCCATCCCAATGTGCATGGGGCTGGGAGACAATTGCCAGTGCAGCTGGCAGAGCTTGCCTGGCCCAATGTACATTGGGACTGGCCCCCATGCTCCCTGCCACACTCCAGGCTAGTATCCTGGGGGAGACTGCAGTTCCCCCTGGCTGCTGAAGTGGGCCAGAGCAGAGTAAGAGCAGCCCTGTACTAGGCTGTTCTGGTTGGAAGCAGATTTGCTTCCAACAGGGAGCATGTGTAGATGTGCTCCCTGGGAAAATTTACTGCACAGTATTTTACTGTGCAGTAAGGCTTTATAGCATTAATAGCCTGTGTAGACACACCCAAGTAGGTATGAACACACATAATTTAGCTGCTTTATGAAGGGAAGAGGAGCTGCTGCTCCAAAAAGCACATCAGCTATTACAGTTATTGTTACAGGAACAATATAAGTTAACTAAATTACCTAGTTTTGACTTGGAGCAGAGCAGGCTTAAAGTTGGAGTAGTTTTGCTACACTTGTATCACTACAGAGCCATGCAGGGGTAACATTCTATCACATAAGCTTATATTGAAATATGTGGATATTGACACAAGTATTACATGCATCTATACTTGGTTATAGATTATCTATAGAATGACAAACTTCCAGCTCACATTGAAATCTTTTTTCTTAAATTCTTGAATATTACTTCAGTAGCATAACTCCAATCTCACTTGAGTATAATTTAATCTTTGATTCAAAAACTGAGTGTCCTCAGGAACCAGACATCTTTGTTGAGGGTATATTTGATACCAATAATAGTACAGGCAGTCCTCAAATTTACGACACGAATGGTTCCTAAAAACCACATCTCAAGTCAAAACATTGTAACTTGGAACCGATTTTCCCACAGGAAACAATGTTATAAATGGGGGATTGGTTCCTGAACCAAGGTCCAATACCCTATTTTCACCAAAAATAATCCAGAATTTTGTATTCAGTCAATTATAGATGATTACTATAGCTACATTAATGTATTTATATTGTAAATAGCAATCATATTGATTTGGAAGGACTTTTTTGAGGTGATTTTGCTGGACATTTTGAAGGGCTGTTGGTTGGACTTTTTGAAGGGTTCTTGACCAGAGTCTTCTCAGGAGGTCTTGCTTGCTTTCTTAAAGAAAGTGTCCAAGGAAGTTTGGACAGATGTTTTCCAGGGAGATGGGTGACACAGCGTACTTGTTTGCTGGCGTGGCTTGGCATCAGATCAAGGGCTGTAAAATCAAAAATGACATCAGAAAGCTGAAACAGGATGTCAATTTATAAATGTTGTAAGTGCGAAACTTTGTAACTCAAAACATTGTAAGTTGAGAACTGCCTGTACACAAAAAGCACTTAAGACCCAATTCAGGAAAACACTTAAGGTTTCATTTAAACAAATGCTTAAATTCCATTGGGAATGGGTTTTAAATATGTAGCTTAACATGCTAACTTGAATAGGCACGCTTCTCACAAATTAAACCTTTAAAGAGAAACCACTAGTAACAGCTACAGGAAACAAGATACATATTCTTAAGAGAACAGCAGCTGTATCTTTGATAAAAGTCTGAAAGCAAATAATGTAAAGCTGCAAAAAAGAAAAATACTTTAAAAATCTCTAAACCAAGGCAGCAAGCACAGAGAAAATAAGCATGGTTATTAATTTCATTTCTAAAATTCAATATTCATAAAAATGAAGCAGTTAAATTAAGAATGACATAAACAAACAAGGAGAATTAGAAATTTTTCATCTCCCTGGTTTTTTTATTGAAAATTCAAAATGTCAAGATGCACTTGTACTATAATACATGAGCAAGAAGACAAATCATATGTATGAGTCCCACCCAGTAAAACACCTGACAAAAAATGAACCCACTGAAAAAGGCTTTAGTGGATTTTGAATGGTTGCTTCCTGTTTAAAAGTGAAATACACACAACTATATGAAATTAAACCAAATAAGAAAAGGCCATGCTTTTATTTCGAATTATGCCTGGAAGCATTCATAGGTGAGCGTGTTGACTTGGACTGTGAGATTAAATACAAAATGTACAGCAATAAATTTATGAAGAAGATCCTTTGATAAGCCAGAACTCATGTTTGATGGGTTTTGGACCCCAGATGAGCTGTGAAATGGATTTCAAAACAGTTGCAAAAGTTGTATTTGGCTGTTCTGCATTAGGAAAGCAATGGAATATATGCATCAAGAAAACATGTTCCATGAGTCAGTCTGTAAAATACTGGAATTCCAATGTAAGTCAGGTAAAATGGAAATTAATTTGCTCTATAGAAGGTATATATGTAACGAAATTATAAAAGACCATGGTTAGTTAAGAAATGACTATAAATATAAAGAAAAGACAATATTGTATTGGTCGTGATGATGCTGAGTAAATGTGCTACATAATCTGGTCTCTTTCTATGACCTTCATCTGTGGGTCCTGAGGGAATTGGCTGGTGTCATTGCAGAGCCATTGGCACGGCTGTTTGAGGACTCCTGGTGCTCGGGCCAAGTCCCTGAGGACTGGAAAAGGGCCAATGTGATCCCTATTTTCAACAAAGGGAGGAAGGAAGAGCCTGGCAACTACAGGCCAGTCAGCCTCACTTCTATCCTGGGGAAGGTCTTTGAAAAAATTGTCAAGGGCCACATTTGTGAGAGCCCTGCAGGGGAAGTGATGTTAAGGGGTAACCAACATGGGTTCGTGCAAGACCGATCCTGCCTAACCTGGTCTCTTTCTATGACCAGGTAACAAATTGCTTAGATGTGAAGGAGGAAGTTGATGTCATCTTCTTGGACTTTCAGAAGGCCCTTGACACAGTGTCCCACCCAATTCTGGTGGGCAAGCTGAGGGACTGCGGCATTGACGAATGCATGGTCACATGGGTGGCAAACTGGCTCCAGGGGCACACCCAGAGGGTGGTGGTGGACGGGTCAATGTCGACCTGGGAGGGTGCGGGCAGTGAAGTCCCCCAGGCCTCGGTCCTTGGGCTGGTGCTGTTCAACATCTTCATTAGCAACCTGGACGAGGGTGTGGAGAGCACCCTGTTCAAGTTCGAAGCAATAGGCAGAGCCAACCGCACCCTGTCATGCATCAACAGGGGCATTACTAATAGGTCCAGACAAGTCTTGCTCCCCCTCTATGCGTCACTGGTCAGGTCACAGCTGGAGCACTATGTCCAATTCCGGGCACCGCACTTCAAGAGGGGTGTGGAGAACCTGGAGAGGGTCCAGAGGAGGGCCACTTGTATGGTTGAGGGCCTACGTGGCCAGCCCTATGAGGAGAGGCTGAGGGACCTGAATCTCTTCAGTCTCCACAAGAGGAGACTGAGGGGGGATC
>NW_017729032.1:128728109-128728470 GCF_001723915.1 Gavialis gangeticus
GGCACCTGGCTGGGGTCTTATGACCCCTGACACCCCCAGTGCTCCTTCCTGCCCATGGCGGGGGGTCGGACTAGATGATCTGTCTAGGTCCCTTCCCACTCATTGATTCTATGATTCCATGATAATCCAAAAAGAGTGTATGCTGTGTTGGATTATATACAAAACAGAAGTGGATATGAAATAGGTTAACTGGAATATAAAAAAATAGGTTAACTGGAATATTATCTTGAATATAAAAAAGCAAGACAAGAATACATGAAATATGACCATGTTAGAGAGAAATGAAACCAAAGTGAAAAAGCTGTAAAATGATGTGATGAAACATCAAAAGAAAAGAAAGCACATAAAAAATACACTGAGG
>NW_017729032.1:128733470-128765953 GCF_001723915.1 Gavialis gangeticus
AATAGAACTCCTGAAGGTAGAGAAATAAATTGCAGGACTTACAGAAAAGAAAAATAAAACATTCAGAGTCAAAGGAAGCATAAGACAAGAATTAGCATAATATTTAGTAATTATACTGCTATAGCTGCCAAGGGCCTAATACAAGCCAGGGTCTTATTTAGACTAAAACCATTCTCTACACTGAAAAAAAAAAAGGTTATGAATGTGACAAAGAAAAGGGGGGCAAAGGAAAACTAGGGTAATGAAAATCCAGTGTGAGAGTGCACAGGTTAGATATTATGTTGATTATCACTTTGGAACATTCCAGCTCATTTCAAAACTTTAATATAACATCCTCCCTTTACAACCGTCATGCGGCACAGCCACTGTTATTTAGATTGTTTCTTGTTAGGAGCCAAAATAAAACTGGATCTTGAGTAATGATTTGAAGGAATACCCTGTATGAAATATTGCAGGGATATTATACTATTACTAAGGGGAATGGGGAGAACAGGTAAAAATAGTCTAAAAAAGCTAACAAATAACCATTGGAGGTTGACACCAAGGAGAAAATTCAACTTTTGGATGAAAAACTGAGGGCACATTGACATCTTACCTGTCCTGCCTTGCTTCCCAGGACTCTCAGGACACCAGGCAAGAAAATGAACAAGTTCTTTATGAAGAAAAAAGATAAACAGACACACACGAGATCCAGGAAAACTGGTAACGATTAGGGGTCCTGGTTTTCTCTGATAAAAAAAAAGTAAACCCAAATGCACATTTTTTCCCATTATTAAAATATATATTGTTTCAGTTTAATCACAGAAAAATGTGAATTTGGGGTTCCTTTTTTAAATCTGAAAATTGGGGATTTTTTTTAATATCTGGGAAAACCAGGATCCCTGGTAATGATAAATGACTCCAAATTACATCAGTCCAGTCAATACTTCTGGAAAGCAGATCTCATTAGCATAATTTTAGATAGGAGTAAGAGACCCCTGTGGTTCAGTGGTAGAACTCTTGCCTGCCATGCAGGAGACCTGGGTTTGATTCCTAGATGCATATGCAAGTATAACTATTGAGGCACTGACCCACTAGACTGCATCTGGATTCTGTCTTAATGGTCTAAAGTGGGGATAGAAAGTCTGGATAGCCCCTAGTCCTCCATATTTCTGCTGAGGCACATGCATCAAAGGTCTGGGTGATCTCTCGTGCATACACCATGATCCAGAAGGATCAATGGTTGCCTACTACTACTAAATAAGAGCAATAGAACCATGGTAAGGTGACAACAATTGGTAAAAAAGAATAGCATGCCTACTGTAGTGACTGCAGCAGCCTCTGAGGAAAAAACCCTAGAAAGATTTATGTTTATGAATCCTTGATAAGTTTAGGAAGCAATAAGGGAAGACTTCTATGATGCTGTCTTTTAAAGCCCCCAAACTGTAATTTGCCCTCCTTGGCACTGCTGGAATTTAACTTACATATGAACTGTTAAAATGTGGACCAAAATGCTAGAATTTTGCAAATGTAGACCATTTGATCATATTGAAGTGTGTCAGGATTAAATTCCACAAATCATTTTACACTTCAGTGGGACTAAGGAGGTTAGTATGCATACAATTCTTGATGCATATGTATGCCCAGAAAACACTATTTTAGGTTCAGATTTCTTCCTGAGCTTAGCAAAGCATGCTATAATTTCATGGCCAGAAGTTGGGCTGTGCAATTTCCTCTAGATTCTGGCAGTGTAGGATTCCTCAGTAGAGACTGTTTCTATGCCAAAATGCAATTTCCTAACTTCTGCCAGGGTTTAACTGTGCTATTTAGGAACAGCCATTCATAAGGACTGGGTATGTTTTCTGAGTCTGCTGTAGTGAAACAAAAAGATTTTTGTTTTCTCCTGAAGCAGAACAATTCTACTTCATAATTCTTTGGCATAAAGCAGCTGTATTACCTCACTGATGTTTCTAGACAGAAGTGAGGCAGAACCATGGTTCTGCCTTCATCCATCTCTTTAAGGCAGTGGTTTTCAACCTGGGGGTCCAAAGACTGTGTCTAAAGTGTTCACAAAAGATGAGTATGACCAGTCAAAAGTTTGTGAATACCCATGATTACAGGTCGAAGGGGTCCGTACCTCCAGCTGAAATTTTCAAAGGAGCCCACACCTCCATTCAAAAATGTTTAGGGGCCCACAAATGAAAAAAAGGTTGAAAAAATACTGTTTTAAGATAATAATTCCTTGATTGCAAGAAAAAGTCCTTTACTCCCTGTAATACAGATATTATAATTCTGCCTAACTTCAGTGGGTTCCTCCAGGACTCCACTCTTATGCTAAGCAAAACAAAATTTGGTCCTGAATAAATGGTTGGAAGGGCAGAAAAGCAAATGGTCCAGTCTACACCCATTCCCTTTTTCCCATTTGTACTGCACATTAACAGAGAAATTATCTCTTTGCATCTTATCCATCATTATGCTGACCAGATCCCCTCATGCTTGCAGTCATCAGACATCACTCTGGTATATATAGCAATTACTTACATGGAACATTTTGTTAGGAAATGTTTATTGTCCTTTTAGTTGTTTGAGAGATGGTTCACTGCCAAATTCAGATCTGGGTTTGGATTCTGAATTTCTTAAAGTTTGAATCAGAAGCAGGGTCCCAGTAAAAGCTCATGGATACATAAGTAACTTGATATATCCCATGGCAAGTTTTTTCTCATTGATGTTTAAAGATTTCTAATGCCTATTTTGTTAGCATGAATAATTTAAAAACTGAAATACTTTGAATCAGATCTGTTCTTTTTGCTGTCCCTTTGAAAGTCTGTTCAGGTGCAAATGATTTATAAATACCAAAGAAATCACCAATACTCATCAGTATTTTCTTCAATACAACTTGCTTAAGACTGTCAGTTTAAAACATATGACTGTTCTACCTCTCACATTAATTACCATACCACCATCCAGAATAATTAAGTAAGAACCCTAATAGGGCAGAGATAAAGTTGCTCCCTATGTTAATTGGCTATAGGAGGAGACAAAAATGGCTTCTTCATCAAAATTCAAGAGGAAATAATTATTGTGGGTGCTACCCTTTATCAGATTGGCTGCATAGTTGGGATAGACTTGGACAAGATTTCAGGTATCACAGTACTCTTCCTCTGCAGAGGAAGGGTACTATGATACCCAAAAGCAAAGTCTATCACAACCATGTACCTCGCCCAATAAAAGATATCACCTACAAAAATTCTTGCTTCTTGCATGTTTCATGGACCATCAAAACTACCTCACTTTAACATTACTTCCTCCATCAAAAGAACTTCACTGTGTAAAGGGAAGAGAAGATATTCAAAGAAAAGTGTGTGTTCAATTCTAATTTTTCCTATTTATGGGTGCTAATCATTTTGTGTTTTTTGTTACCTCGATTAGTTAGCAGACTCATTTATCTGACTGAGAGACTACACAAACTAGGATTAAAACCCAGTTCTTAATTATGCTCTAGTTCTAATTTTGGGGACCATTGATTCACCTCCTAGCCTTGACCAAGTCACTTTGTCTTTCTGGCTCATTTTGTCAATGTTATAGATTGGAAAATTGACTTACTCACTCACATCGAAGGGGTGTTTGTATGAATGGATGAATAAAAACACTCTGAAAAATCAGGCTGTGAATGTCTGAAGTTGTTCATTGTTGAATGAAGACTTCTGTGAACACTGACTTTTATCTTAATGTTACATAGTTTCTTCCTCATCAACAGGGATCCTGGTTTTCTCTGATTAAAAAAACACCCCAATTTTTGGTTTTAAAAAAGTAACCTAACATATTTTTCTATGATTAAAATGAAACACCACTCTCTCTATATCTATATCTATATATCCACATTTTTCTGTGTTTAAAATGAAACACCACTTACATATATATATATATGAAAAGCCACTAATATATAGCATGAAAAAATGTGGATTTTGGGTTACTTTTTTAAACTGAAAATTGGGGATTTTTTATCAGAGAAAACCAGGATTCCCTGCTGATCGATAAGCACTCTCCCCCTGTTTTACAGAGGAGTTGCAAAGATAAATTGAATGATACCTTTCATACTAGTGTACTACTCTTAGAGAACCCTAGAAGGAAGTTACTTTCTCCATGTTTAGCTTATATGGTGTAAATAAAGGCACAAGAGTACATCCATGAAAAGTGAAGCTAGAGGACCTACCAGTATGAAACAACTGCATCATACTTTGAGCACTATTCAGTGAAAAAGGAAAGGGAAATATAACATAAGACCCCATAAAATCAAATCATAGATATGCAGCACAGGCCAAAATAAGGCTGTTTGGGCAATTTTATTCTGATATTTTCCAATCTATTAGTTCTCGACTTTGTTACTTTAATAACAAGCTCTACACACATTTCTAATGTAGCTATATTAAAATGAAAAGTCAAGATGAGGAACAACATTTAGATGTCAAGGTCTGTTTTACTGTACACCAGTCAAAACATAATAATGGAGCCATAGGCAGAGACACTGGAGAGAAACCCCTGGCTCCCCTGGGGTGGGGGTGGGGGGTGCTCTTGGTGAGGAGACATGGCCTGGAGATCCCTGGTGAAGTGAACTAGCTGCGACTGAGGGGAAGTTGACCCTGGGTGATTTACATAGGAATTTTATGGAGCTACATGGTAGTCTGAAAGTAGAGTAAAGCTTTTGTCAGTTTTTGTCAGTTTTGTGGTTTTTTCTCTATTATGTTGCCGAAGTATTTAATCGCTTTTTTCCCCCCAATGTAATAAGCCCTTTTTTTCCCAATTATTTGACTGAAATGCCTGTGGTAAATTGTGACCGTTTACCACAGGTCAAATTAATTACGTGGGCATGCCCAATCATCAGTCTGGGGAACCAGTAAGCTTACACAAACCTGGGGTGTATCTCTGGGAGCACCCCAAAACCCCAGAGTGTTCTCACGCTGTATACCAATAAAAACATAATAATTTAGAGCAAAGATACCAATCTTGATTTTTTTTTTCTTTTGCTGTATGCATGGTTGTTTTTTTCCTTTTAAAGAGAATAAACACAAAATACTTGCCAAATGCTAAATGATTACGGTTGGTTTTGATTTATTTATCCTTAAACGGGGGTTTTTTTGGTTACAATTATAACAAATATAATCATAATCAAATGTATTCGAACAGCCATAACCGCATTGATTAACAGTTGAAAATAAACATTCCATGGATGCTTTTAGTTATCATTTAAGGTATATTTTGTGGGAGAAATAAAGTATATGTTTTCACTGTTATATAGGATTAACTTTAAGGTTTCCCCTCCCCATTCCTGTCCCATGCACACTGATCATTTCACTGGAAATCCCCAAGTCTCAACCCATGGTGGCAGCCCAGCCCAAGACCAGAAGCTCTGCTGAACTTCAGCATCTTAGCTTTGGCCTGACTCCTAGCATGCCCCTCTCTACAACGTGTTTGGAATGTACCTGAGCATTGCAGGCCTTGAACCCAGCACATCCACCCACAATAATCCTACAATTTTCTACACCTCACTTCTAGCCTCACTTCCTGTCTTTACTGCCTGTATTGAAAACCAAGCCATGAGGAGATATGAAAGGACCACTAGTAGAACTGCCAAAAGGGGTTCCCATAAGAAACAAGAGAATAACATGGATGAATCTGTTGCAGTCTGCAGGGAAAGATATAGATAGGGAGGTGTGGTTCAACCTTAGAGGCTGACCTCATTCACATGTTCCTAAATATTAGTGGAGATACACCCAAAGAGACAGAGGGCTAAAGGAGTCTGATTTTGTTCTCTGTGATTAAAGAACCATCTCTGTTCATGTTTTGAGTTAACCTGAACTCTACTACACTTCTACTCTCTACTGAAGCCACCATATTATGATAAGATAAAAATTCTAGCGTTATGTTAAGGACATATAACGAGAACCAAGGGTTCAAGAAGGAGAATGTTTTTTGAGGAATGTATTTGTGAAACAGAATTTTAAAAGTTACCAGGACAATGGAATAGGTACCTCTTCCTCTACCCCTTCATAATCTCTGTATTAACTGCATCATTTGTGCTAGATCCAGTTTGCAAAGTAACAGGATGGCCAGATGCATGAAAAAATGCTGCAAATATAACCTGTCCTCTCACTGCTTTGAAACGCACTGAATGACACTGGGAACATTTTTGGGACCAAAACAAAATAAAAGTTGCTGATGAACAGCTAAACTAAATAGTGCCAGATTGTTTGGGGCTAAAAACAGAATCAGAGGTGGGGGTAAGAGATGCAGCCAGAGCTTGTGCTGCTCAGTTGGCGAGCTCAGAGTTAACTGAACATGCAGAACTCCAACAGGAGCGTGCACTGATCAGGTGGTGAGCTCAGAGTTTGCTGAACAGGCATGCCCACATCCCCATTGCCCCACTCTTGGATCCCCTATGTCTTGAATCTACAAAATTAGCCCTTGTTTTTCTGCACCTGGCACAGGAAAGCAATGGACACAAACAGAAGCACTGACACATGCGATGAGGGAAGAATGGCAGAGAAAATGGCAACAAAAAGAAAATTATGTAAAAGAAAAGTAATGAAATAAAATCTATTTGGCAGTGACACTGAAAGGTCAGAAAATAAGGACTCTATGCATGGACCACAGTTTAAATGAATGGCCCCAATTCTGTAAGGCAATATGCATAAATTCACTGCTATAACCAACAGCTGGCATAGACCCTGCATCTTCTGATATTATCATCAACTGGTTGATAAAGATGTAAGGATCCCAAGAAGACAACTCTCCACTGAAATCCAGTCAATCCAATTCTGTTTCTTGCAGTATTCCTGTCATGAAGGCATCTAAAATTCATCAGTGCACCTAGGGACATAGCTCTCATCTGTCTCATTATAATGCATTCTTTCTGCCTTCCTCTGCCTTGCCAGCCCTTTCCTTATGTGAATAATTGGGTATAAACACCATCTATTGACAGTAAGTATAAAAACCCTCCTAGCTACCTTGGGAGTCATTGCAACCTCAAGTCCACTTATTCCCATCCGTCTTCTAGACAATGGAAGATGAGCTATACAATGGAATGGCCCTATTCTTACTAAGGAAAGTCACCACTGTGAATATAGAAGCTGATTTTTTTTTTTAACTCAGTGTTGTCCTACCTACTCCCATTGAAGCCACTTTTCAAAACTCTTCAGTGGGGTTCGAGCAGGATTAGGGCAGGAATGTCAAACTCATTTGGTCTCCATAGGGCAGATTTGGACTGCGGGGACTTTTGCACCTGGAAGACCCACCCACGGATCTGGCCTGGGGTCTTCTCACTGTGGCACAGTAAAGGAATTAATGGTGTGACCATAAGTCAAGGGACGCTGTCGTTCATCACCCCCTGTCGCCCCCCCAGCTATGGGAGCTGCTGTGTCAGAGCAGAGTGGCAGGTGTTATGCAGTAGCAACTTTAACTCCTTGGCTGCTCACACTGACAAATCAGTTCTTGCAGCTGCACTGAGAAGCCTCCATGAATCAGATCCAGAAGTAGTCTAGCATTAACTCTTTTGCTGTTGGGAGCCTCAGTGAGAAAACTTGCAGTCTGGATAACCCACTTCCCCTTGTCCTCACATACACACCCATAATAAATACCTATAAGCTTTCATTTAAAAACAAGCAACTTAAAAACTTTGAACTGTAATGGAACTACTACAGATACACATAGCAAAGCTGAATGACTGCCTGAGCTTATAGTTAGTTACCCTAGTGCTACCTCACTGTGGTGGTCAGAATTATTTGTTCCACTCACTGAGGTACCTCTAAAATTAGGAAGTAAGTTCTTTGGGCAGAGACTATTTTTTATCCTCTAACAGTTGAGCACGTTTGGATCCGGCATAAATAATCAACAATAAGAAAAAGTGATGTGATTAAACCTCTAACAATATCTGCTTGGCCAAAACAGAAATCACTCCCTCCTCTTAAACATCCCATTCTAATCATTTCCTCCAGATGCTCAAGGGCACTCAGCTGCTAAGCCAATCTGTTGTGTGGGGAAAACTCTTTCCGTACTTTCAGTGACAATCAGTAGTGCAGAATACACTGAACAAAAGCAATTTGATGTTGCATGCCAAACAGTAAGCCATAATGCAACTGTGGTTTTATGAAACCAAATCCAAAACTATATTCAAGGGAATTAGTCACTCTCACTGGCAAGGATAAGGGTGCTTTCTCTTCCCCCTGACAACCAGTGTATCTTCATGCCTTCACAGACCGGGGGAGTGATCAACCAAATAAGAAACATGTAAACTTAATAGCCAGAATATGAATTCTCCTCCCCATTCCAAACAAATCATCAGTAAAACATGTAGCACATTCATAAGTAAAACTGGATATAGGCACTCAGAATAAGGATATCATAAAAAGAAGGACAAAACAAAAGAGTAAAAAGGGTTCTATCCACAATAAAATAAACAATTTATATTAAAAGATGTCAGGGAGCATGGGAGAGGAAAAGAGTAGAGTAAAAACAGAATTGGCTACAGTAGAGGAAAACAAAAAAGAACCAAAAGCATGCTCTAGAAAAAGACTGAGAAATGAAGGAAAAACAGAAATGTAAAGAAGGAGGAAAAACTGAAAGAAAAGAAATGACATAAAAGTCTGGCAATAGAAATTGAAAGGAGACAGACAGCTCTTCATTTATTCCTGAAAATGCACAATTCGTGACACATATCATCTTTCATATGATAAGATACTGTTGGCATTAATACATTACAAAAAATTATGGTGGAGCTCCATGTATTTTGGCTGGTAAACATTTTAATGCAGTTCCATTAAATACTGGACTAGACTGGACTGGCCTGTGATACACAAATGGGTTTTATTTACTACTGTATCACCCATGTTTTATACCATTTGTATGTACTAGAAGTAATCAAGGATATAAAAATTCATAGTGAATTGGGCGTATTTTCCTCCCATAGGATAAAAAAAAGGAGTTTGTCAGAAAATCTAATCTCTAACTCATATTAATGCAAAATATAGCATAACTCAATAGTTATGTATGCAGAGCGTGAAATACCTTTATTCAGTATGGGTTGCTTTTGGAGAAATAAAGTTATTCTACATTTTATAGCAAAGTGAAAGAATGAGCAAACCAGGCAGGCAGCTAGAAAAGGGAGAAGAAAAACTCTGTGAGCAAACATGTAAGACTGGAATAGATGGAAACAGAAGAGAAGAGAAGAGAAGAGAAGAGAAGAGAAGAGAAGAGAAGAGAGTAAGGCATTGTAAATTAATTTTCAAAAGATCCAGAGCTACATTCTGGCTACTGATGCTACTGCCATCATTGTAAAAAGAGAGACATGCACACATAAAAACACAAACATAAGACTCTTATTCTTGAAGCAAATTTTGCCACATACAGGCAAAATTGCTATTAAAAGCAATGGTAAGCTTGTTTGCGTAAGGCTGGACACTAAATTAAATGATGCCTTAACAGGATGAGGAATGGACACACGTGAAGTAAAAGAAAGACACATGAAAGTACAGCAAGAAAATAGAAACAGTGATACACATCAGCAGAGTCTAAAACATAATATAGGCCAATAAAAGAGTAGTATAATAGTTGTGAATGAAATGCTTTAAAAAGCACATATGGTGTTATTAACTGAAGTCTCAAAAACAGAAGGCTTGACTAAATAAAAATAGAAATCCCATATCCCTTAAATTCCTGATCTCTAATTCCAACGCTGCTGAGGAAACAAAAGGTTTATTAATATATGGGTAATGTGTAGCCACAAATCTAACAAAATTCATGCTTAAAATTAAGCTCAGAAACATGTAGAAATATTTTACATAAATATTTCCTACAATCTATCACCAAAAAGCTTAATATAAAAATTTGAAATGCTTCAGGAAAGGCAACCATTTCTAGAGTGAAAATAAGTCTGTTTCATTATTACTTGCAGCTCAAGTTTAAATGTATGTTCATTACCTAAAACAAAATATTTGGCAGTATTGCACTCAAAGAAAGAACAAAACAATAATACACACTCTATTTGAAAAGTTACTCTATTTTTGCTTGACTGGCTTTCCAAATTGTGCCAAGTCTTGCGGTCCCTACACTTGCAAAAATCCTATTGAAGTCACTGGGACTTCTGCGAGCATAGGGACTTCAGGATCAGTTACATTAGCCCCAGTTCAGGAAGGTAATTAAATAGGTACTTTAACAGAACTAACTCCACACTTAACATTGGATACACACTCCATTACCTTGCTGAATCAGGGCCTTACCTATCAGAATTCCAATTACATTTTTTACTTTGTTTCTCTCTCTCTTTTTTAATTTTTCAAGGAAGATAAAGGAAAACTTTGATGATAAATAGTTTATGGTAGGATATTTTAAAGTATTCAGCAATGACCTAACTTTCTTCTCACCAAGACCAGCTGAAGTTCTGTCCTTAATGGGACTACAGTTAGGCCTGTGATGAAAACTTCTGCAAATTTTATGCTTATTGACAGAAAAATGCATAGCTGCTTCTTCACTGGGTAATTTTTACAAACATATACATACACCCACACATCCACACACATATGTTAAGGATTCTGTACAAGGTATATTAATGGTTCATATATTTTAAATTGACACAGTCTTACCAAAAACACACCAAGATTCCTCAAAATCCATTAAAATAGTGTCCACATGTATATATCCGATTACATCTGCGATCTGTGTTTGAGATTAATACATTCTCCTATAGCAGTCACTTACTAGAATTACTGCTGTCATCCTTGGTTCCATCGAGTGTTCCATCGGGGTGCATTTGCAAGTAGTAGCCTTGCCTGCAATATAACCTGGTCACTATACCCTTGAGCTGGGGATCTGAAAGACAAACATATTTTGTCACTAGCCTCAAAACTTTTTTTTTCCAAGAGTTATCCCTATTTCTCTCATTGTAGAAGGAAATTTGTTGAAGCAGCCTAGCTGTTTCTCAAGTCTAACTCAATACTAGTAAGCAGGATGATTGTTGATGGAGATACAGAATGAAAATTTATTTCTGAAGAATGTTACTACATCAGTTTTATGTCCTGTTTTCTGCTGTGAACGTCCTTGATGGCAATTAACAGAGGTAAACAGAGCTGAGCTACTGTATGCAAACTACAGGTTTAAACAAGATTAAACCCTACAAATAAATTTCCAGTTGCAATTAAAAATACTTAAAGAGCCTTATAGATAAGATTTAGAAACAGAGCACTTCCAAAAACCCCACTCTTATCTCTTGTTATTAAATTATTTACCAGCCTTTATGTATTGCTGTAAGGGTCACTTGCAAGAAAAATCTTCCTTTGTTATGCAAAATAACTTTCTTTTTATTCCCTACCTAGAGTTAAATATTTCCTTTTATAACATTTAGCATTAGTTCTAAAGTACTTTATGGACCAAGATACAAACATAGTTCACCCATCCACCAGTGAAAAACAACGAAGTCCAGGGCAAACCAAGGGCCGCCTTTTCTCACCGAGAGTTGAAACTATAAATAAATAGAGAATTTCAGGACAGCTGGAACTTCTTCAGTTGGAATGTAGATATGAGACAATAGTTAACAGCCTTGTTTTCATGTTAAAATTAACCTCAGAAACATGTAGAAATATTTTACATAAATAGTACCTATTATCTATCATCCAAAAAGCTTAACACAAAAATTTGAAATGCTTCAGGAAAGGCAACTATTTCTAGAGTGAAAATAAGTCTGTGTAATTATTACTTGCAACTCAAGTTTAAATGTATGTTCATTAGCGGAAACAAAATATTTGGCAGCATTGCACTGAAAGAAAGAGCAAAACAATAATACACACTCTTTTTGAAAAGTTACACTACTTTTGCTTGACTGGCTTTCCAAATTATGCCAGTCAAGCAAAGGTTGTTTTCACTACAGGACTGCTCAAGGATCACAGAGCTTCAACTTTACAATTCATCTAAAAAACGGTGCTACCCCATGCAACATAACACCCTGCAGTGCTGACAGGATGAATGCTATCTCCTAAACCAACATTTTCTGCAAAAGAGCTAAGTGTTGTTAGCATTCCAACAGGAAACATGTATCCCTCTCCTCATCATCACCATTATCAAATATCTGCCACTGAAACATGAACCAGATTCAACATGGCCAAATTAGAAAAGACAGACTGGCAACTCATGGAGACATAACAAATAAATGTATGTTTATTCACTGCCACAACAACAAACTAATTTTATAAAGACTGACTAGCTCTTCCGGTGAATAATTGATTAAAACGGAAACATTAAAGGAAAAAGATCCCATTTTCATGCAAACGTTATTTGGGGCTGGATCATAAACTCTTTTCTAAAGCTGATATATAGTTCCTCTCATGAATCATCTCATTGGCAGTAGGATTACTTGCAATGTGGGTAAGGAATACACAGTCTAACATTTAATGAATACAGAGACTGAAATGCACAAAATTGTGGCATATAAACAAAATAGCCCTAAATAGAATGCTTGCAAGGGATCAGCTAGCATGGAAAGTGTACAAAGGTGATAAATGTGTCAATTTATTTTACAATATATTCTGTATTCATAAAACTTGCAATAAGTCATTCTTCAACAGCAGACCCATATACATTTTAAATGCAAAATGAACAAACTATTCTGTAAATATGCTGTTATCATACAGGTTACAAAACAAAAACTACTGAAACACCACAAAAACTATAAACGTCAGACATTCAGCATGTATTATGGCCACTCTACCAAATCTTTCCTTGATGTACTAATTTAATCAATTTGATCAGGAAACCCCAAAATATTTTCATGAGTATTTTATTTCATGCAAGATCAGGACCTTTGACATAGGAATACTGTGACAAATCCTTGTCTACTAAATCTGTTAAATCTAAGTCTCCTAAATCTGCTACTTAGAGCAAGCTGTCTTTTCCCTGATGTCTTATCTTCACTTAATCTGGAAACTCCAAAATCTTTTAATCATTAAAAATATGAGCACCCCATTAAATGGCCACTATTCATATCTACCCATAATATTTTATATGCATTTGCAAACAGATCATCTTAAAATGAATACTTTCTCTTGATGCCTATTAAAGCTCTATATCAAAATAGCAAGATTGAAAAAAGCAATATTTAAAGCAAACATTCAACAAATTTAGGAAGTATTTCAGGAGAAAGAAGAAAGTAAAACCTATCGTATTTTGTAAAGCTGTATGTAGCTTCTATAGTCTCAAAGCCAAAATAAATATAGATCAACTTTCAGCTGCATAAAGTAGGTTTTATAATTGATAAAATCAATATATTTTAAAATTAATTAAAAGTCAATCACTATCACAAACTATTTACAATCTTCTGTGCTGATTGGCAAACATGAAATTTGGGTGGACATTATAATTATAATTCTGTCAGTTGTTAAGTGATTTCCTTAGTTTTTAAAATATATATAAAAATTAAAAACTAGTTGTTTCTTTAAAAATAGAAGTCTGGCTATTTTAGATTATTAGCTATACATAATTACACTGGAATAAAAATAATACTGCAAGTATACACAAGTTTCTGTAAGAGTTCATGATAATAAGTGAAGTAGCAATTATTTTTTGCATGGCATGTTCTTGCCAAGACTCAAATATCAAAATAATGGCTGCTATAGCAGTAAGGCATGCTACAATGCATATTAATAAATTAGAAATGCATAACTGGTGTGGAATTATGAATGCTTTGAGTGATCTTTGTAGTAATATAATGATCTGGTCTATTATTACAAAAGTACGGCTCCTTCATTTGAAAGTTCATTTATAAAAATCTTAAGAGTTTATTTTACCCATCAAGCATATGTTTGTTCTTTAAAAACAGACAAAATAACAGAAATAGAACATAATATCTTAGTATCTTGATCAGCAAGTTTAATAGAAAAATTGAGTTGATTGGGCAGGGGGACTCTTACCCCTCTAGGCTAGGGACAGACATTACACATAAACTGGTTTAAGTGACCAGAAACTGATTTAAACCTGTAACAGAACAGACATTCAGTGCACATAAACCAGTTTGAAAATGGCTGAAACCAGTTTGAGATTAACTTGGTTGAATGTAGTATCAGACTAACTGATTTGGGTCAAACCAGTTTATGCAATGCCTGTCCCAGACTGCTTCCTAGTTTAAGTTAAACCAGACTCCCCCAGCATCTTGGCATGCTCTCTGGGTTGGGCAGGCCTCTGTGCTCCAGAGCTGGGCTGGCCCCAACTCTCTGCTCCCTTGCTGGAGCTCCAACAGAGATTTGTAGGCACAGAGCATCTGTCTGGCTTCATCCTGCCCCGCCCCCCCCCCGCCCCCCACTGCTTGCAGCTGAAGCAGGGATCCTTCCTTCCTCCCTCCCACAGCAGGGACCATAGTCAGCATGTGGTATGCTAGCTAATGCTGAGAGGTGTCTCTGTAAGGTAGAAGAGGACAGTGTCTTTAGGAATTTTTGAAGCTAATCAACAGGTAATGTCCCTCCTTGACATGTTCCCTTCTTTGCAAAAAGTTAAGAAGAGCTTGAACTAATGAGAGGGGCTTTCTTCTGAAGGGGTGACAAATGCTCTGTTATCAAGGATGTGGGGAGGAACCCCCTTCCTAATCAGAGCATCTGGCTGGGGCCTGGCCATGCCCCTCCCCGTTAGCTCAGCACTATGGAAGAAGAAGGAGGGCTTCTAGCTTGAGCCACTGCAGGCATGTGCCTGAATTTCCTCAGTCCAGAGGGGATGTTTGTATGGTTACAAACTGGTTTAGCCTACCCAGGTTAGACTAAACTGGAAGGATTGAATCAATTCAGGCTCAGGCTTCACCTGCATGATCAGAAGTCAGGAAAACAGACCTTATGATGAGAGGCTGAGAGCCATGGGACTCTTCAGCCTGGAAAAGCGCAGGCTCGGACGTGATCTGATGGCCACCTATAAGTTTATCGGGGTGCTCACCAGGATATGGGGGAATGTCTGTTCACCAGAGCGCCCCAAGGGAAAACAAGGTCAAACGGTCACAAACTCCTCCATGACCATTTCAGGCTGGACATAAGGAAGAACTTCTTTACTGTCTGAGTCCCCAAGGTCTGGAATAGACTGCTGTTGGAGGTGGTTCAGGCACCTACCTTGAATGCCTTCAAGAGAAATTTGGATGTTTATCTTGCTGGGATCCTATGACCCCTGCTATCTTCCTGCCCCTGGGTCAGGAGGCTGGACTCAATGATCTTCCGAGGTCCCTTCCAGCCCTAATGTCTACGAAATCTATGAATGCCTGTCCCTAACCCCAGAGATGCAGAGGATCCTTCCAGAGCATAACTGACACACACTGGCCCCTGCTACACATTCATATGTTACATCATTAATTAGTTAATGGCACGATAAATTTAAACCAGTCAGCCCTGCAAAGTAATTATCACACCATAAAAATGACTATCCAGATATAAAAACATGCAACCAGCTATAAGGTTAATGTATAACAACCGTACAGCTGGTTTCTACCCAGCTTTAATTTGAGTGTGTAGCCGGGCCCACTGGCAGCAGGCAGCTCAGATAAACCCATTTCTACATGTATTATAGATGATCTGTGGCTAAATAGTAACTTGAATTTCTATGAATTTTAATGCATCACCTTCCAATAAGAACTACAGTCTTTTTGGAAAAGATGAGTGAAAATAAAAAACGTGTCTGCTCAGCCTCAGGAAGTTTGAGAACTAGCCACTAATGCCTTGAATATGAAAACAATTAATGCATTCTCTATGAAAACTAGGTAAAATCTAAGTGCGACTCAGAATTACTGATAAAAAAGCTATTATTACCTATCCTTAGGTGCATGGTATTTTTCAGGGTTTTATAAAGTTCTCTCTCAAGAACACAACAGGTGTCAGTGCCCATTGACTCCAGCAGCTACTATTCCTTAGAGTCTCCTTCTCACCCTTCCTCTTCCCCCACTAAACAAAATGCACAGAGGACACCAACTGAGACTGATGGAATACAGCCAATTAAGGCACACAGAAGGGAATGAAGGCAGATAACATTACCAGAGCACTGCCAACTCCCAATTTGTAATTGGTTTTCATAAAGTTCTAGCCCCTGAAGTCAGTTATTATAAGAGTTATTATACCTAGTTTCATTTTATGTAACAACATTTCTAGCCCTCACAGCTAGAAACACTTATCAATACAAACTCTAATGGCTCAAAAAGAATAGGCAATAACAAAAAGTAAGTCCATATTTTATTTTTTTCAAATTGCAATTTTGAAGGGCTGATTCATGGTTGAAGCCTGGGAGTGACAATACTGTTAACCCCTGGGCAGAGAGAATCAGTCTCTCCCAAGCCTCCCATTGGGTCTGTGCTGGTAGACATATATAACTCAATGGTCATTAAAACAGGGAATGAAAATTAGGTCTCCCACAGCCCATCTGGATTCCTTAACCACTGGCTTTAGAGTTAGTCTTTCTCTGAGACTTAACTGATTTCGGCATAGAAACATATTTATAATATTGTTCTGTTGTATATTAGCGGTTGCAAGCACTGACTACTGAGTTTTTATCCTGCAAGTTCATCCTTGTGAACTTGTAGCAACAATTTTGGGTGCTTTGCTAGTTTTAAACATATTTTAGTAGAGATGCTCCTGTTACAGCTCTTTTTCTAATTCCCAAAAGCATCTCTGTTATTTACCACTGTGTGCTGTCCTCAAGCAATGTTCTGAATGGAACACTGCAAAACACTATGAAATATCTCATCGTGATATTAAATATGTTCAGTTTTTGCCAACATTAATAGACCATCAGCAATTATTTTGCAAGCCATCCAAGCAGTCAAAAATTCAGGGTCTGATACAGGGTATGCCTCCAGTGCTAACGAAACCCCATATGTAAGTCTCTTACTACATGTATCAACCCAAAACATTCAGAATAAAAGTTCAGAAAATGTAAAACCACATCTTGCAGACTTGATAAAATCCTCACTCTGCATCTAAAACTGATGGACTATCAACTGTCTAACTTCTACATTTTGAAGTTTACATGTGATCTCATCGACTGCTTCTACTCCCCACTAATGAACTTGCATTTGGTGCTTTAATTCTTTTCAAGCTATGTACAATTTTATTATGATGAATATACTGTTCACCTAGTGTATGAATATGCTCAGTTACATTTAATTTTACCTTTTTGTCTTGTTCAATTTTTATTTCGCTCTCCGTTCTAATTGGACTTTGTATAATGTGTACACCAGTTTTGCTATCCATGTAACATATTACATACTTAATATAATCTTATAATTTTAGCAAAAGATTCTTATTCCACTATTTCATATGCTGAAGACTGGTATTTGTTCTTAAACACATATTCCAGTGTGGCTTTGTTACACAGGCAATTTTTGATTGTTGTTTGCAACAGTCACTTATTTTTGTATCTTTGTGGTAATCAAATTGTACTCAGCTCCAGAATTTATTCTGAACTCTGCTTTTTGTTCATTTCAGTCCAATGTCACAAACTACACAACTCTGAAACCTTCATTTAAAAAATAGTAAGACACACTGTGTGAGTTCGTGCCGAATTATATAAGGACTGAATTAAGCACAGGCTCAGAGCTGGATGTTCAATTTAAAACTTCTTTGTTTCACAAAGTCAAAAACTAAGGAGGTCTGTTGGTTCACGAGGTTCCCAAATCAGGCCCTTGCTTTCTAACCGGAAGGCTAGGTGCGGCTGCCCGATTCAGTAGTCTCAGAACTGGTCAACAGCTCAGGTGAAAGGAGTCCCTTATCTTTTTTAAGACAAAAGATACAAAACTGTTCGCACTCTGCTCTGAGTGAGGCATCTAACATAACTTTTCTATTACTTATATATGATAACACATATACATATGCATTTCTAATTCTTACTTCTATTGGTTACTAGTTAACCCATCTATATTATAATATCAGGTGACACGCTCTTTATTATAATTTTTACGCTTCTTATGTTAATTCTTAATGACCTACTTACAATATTTTCGAGACTGCTTTAATGATAAGCGGTTATCTTTCATCATTGCGGTTTAGCCATGCAGTTTCCGTAGTTCGCGATAGAAGCTGCTTGCTTGCAATTTTTATCATACTGTCAGCATTCTTATTCAAGGGTCAGATAGTAATCACCAAAATGTCAATCGCTGACTTCTCAACCTCCTTGAAGCATTCTGGGAGTTTTAGTGCGTTGTTAATTATGCTAGGCCTTGCTTAGCATAAGCACTGTCTCACACACACAACAAAGAATTATGTTCCTCCACCATCATTATCTTCACTGTTTCCCGTTCTGTGTTGATGGGATGTATTTTGCTTTTATATTTCTTTGCAATTTACTGTATACTGAAAACACCACAGATCTGCAAAATTGTTACTTTTGTTGCAGGAATGACATCAAACCTCTCATGCTGGCAGCTTTGCATTTATGTTTAGATTGCTTCTATATTTATTGCAAACAAATCTGGTCTTCGCCATTTATTTATCTGTGTTTTCTGTCTTTAGGTCATGGTAGGCTTTACTGAACACATACATTTAACTTGGTAAATGCTCTTATTTGGGCAAATGGTTTTCACTAACAAATGTCCATTATTCACTTAAATAAAGTCCTTTTTCCACAATGACCTTGCTTTGATTAGCTGTCAGTTATACAAAATAAGTTGATATTTAATTTATGCAACCATTAATTATTCATATTTTCATGCTTTGGCTTTATTAGCCAGATATGTAACATAAGGTCAATGGTCTCATTTGATAACTAGCTTTTGGGTTTGTTTTTTTTAAAGGTCATTACTAAATGACAATTTTCAATTAATTCAATGTATTTCATAACTTTAATTATGTCCAAATAGTTGTACTTCTCTTCTGTTTCTATTGGACAATATTGTGCATTCCTAATTTTACCACAAATGAGTAAATAGGAGGATTTTACTTTCCCTGATTTGTCTTTATTATTAGTAACTTCCAGGACACCTTGGAAGCTCTCCAACAAATTCCTTTACTTCTGTGGCATATTCCCTTCCACACTGTGAGAATTAGGCATCTTAATTTGCTTACTCTCTATTTGTTCAGTACCTAACTAACTTTAACACCATTCAGTAAAGCATGACATACAAGAATCCTGGATAAAGGTCTTTATTTCCTGGCCCCAGTCAGACAGCACTGGAGCCAGGAAATAAAGAAGTTTTATAAAGCTATCCCTGTTACATTGCAGGAATAAGTACCCACCGAATGCAACAGCCACTGCTAGCAAGCAAAATAACTTCCCTAGTTTAAAAAAAAAAAAGACTACCTGCATGTTGCACCAGAGTTTTCCTGTAACTATCTTCTATTTGTTTTTTTTATTTCATAATACAGAAAAAAGTGTCCTGTATTCCTGAATCTTGTTTACATAAACCAAACCTTTCTCAATGTTTTGGTTTTGAAATACAAAGGATGAATGCAATTTTCTTTGCTTTTATAAGCTTTTGTCCACTGAGAAAACTGGGCTATTTTTTTCCTTGATCTAAATTACTAATAAGATAAAGTGTCTACTAGTACATAAGAAGGCATTATCTGCCATCTTTTCTTTAAGAAAATCATGAATCAAAGACCCAAATATCTTCTTTCTCTGGCCACCCTGCTAAATTTCATTCAAAGACTCAGGCTAGGTACAGAGGTTCAAAAAGCCCGAAGCAGATTCAATGCAACTTTTGTGGCTTTTTCTAAGTGCCCTAGATTAGTTCAAGAGCACACAGAAATCACATTTGTTCTTGGGAGGGGATGGAGGTGGCCAGCACTGGCAGAGGCCAGCAGGCTGGGGGTGCTAACAGCAGGCTGCTGGATCATTCCTAGTCCAGAGGAGCAGCCGAGCAGACAGCCAGTCCTGATTGGCCAGTGTAGAGACCCCTTGCTGTACCACCACCCCCCCGCCATGGGCCTGAGGGAGGGCTCACCCTCCCTGGCTGCAGCAGTCAGTAGTGTCCAAGTGGAGGGACGGGGGGTGGCAATGGAGGCCCCTGCCACACAGGCCTGGCCCCAACTCAGCACAGCTGCGTGGCCACATGGCAAGGGGGCTCTGATTCCCCACCTGCCCCTAGTTCCTGCCCTGGTGGACAGCTGTAGCCAGGAACCACGGCTCAGCACCATGCAGTTTTCAGATGGGTGAGGCAGCAGTCCCCCGAGATATGCTGGCATGGGGCTGGGCCCACTTGGTGGGGGGGCTCCATTCCCACACACCTCCCCCTCTGCCCAGACACTGCTGACTGCTGCAGCCAGGAGCAGTAGCTAGGAGCTACATGCTGTCTGTGGTGCCAGAAACCAGGGGCAGGGATGCGGGGAGTACAGTCCCCTGCCACATGGACCTGGCCCAGGACCCCTTGGCCCTAAGCCAGAAAGCTGGGGGACTCATGCAGTGGGGGCACTGCTCCCCCCACTCCCAGTTCCTGGTGCCCCCACTCCCAGTTCCTGGTGTTGGGGGGGACACACACAGCCCTCCACTCCCCCACTATGCAGGCCTGCCCTCAGCTTGCTGGCTTGAGGCCAGGCCTGCAGAGCAAGGGAGCTCCCCTACCCCTTCCCTGCACCTGGAAGCTATTGACAGCTGCAGCCAGGAGCAGCATCTTGGACCTGCGTGGCTCTCTATTGTGCTGGGAACTGGGGGCAGAGAAGGGGGAAGCAGAGCTCCCCCACCATGTGGGCTCCTGTAGCATTGTGCTGGCTCAGGGCTGGAGCTATGTGGTGGAGGCTTCCATTCTGCACCCACCACTCCCCCTCCCCACCCTCCACCCAGCCACGTAGGCAGAAGACAGAGACTTTTCTGGCTCTTGTCTGTGACAGCCATAGGGCAGGATTTACCAGAACAGACAAGCACCAGCTGAGGCTAGCACACCATTCTGTGAGGGGTGCCTGTGATGCTGAAGGACAATGAACTAAGATGACTTGCTATGGCATTTGGGTAGAGTGACCATCATAGAGGACAGTCCAGTTGTCCTCTGTCCTCTATTTATATGAAACCTGATGCCTTATTTCCTCTATTTTTCTGTTGAAGAGAAAAATAGAGGACACAAAGACGTCAGGTTTCGTATCAATAGAGGACAGAGGGCAGAGTAGCAGAAAACTGGAATGTCCTCTATGATGGCCACCGTAGGTCTGGGACAGAAGTTTGATATAGTGCTCTAACTTAAACAAATTAAGTCTAATACTACATCCAGCCAGATCTTAGACTGAGTTCTGCCATTTTGAAACTGGTTTATGTGTGTTGAATTTCTGTTCTGTTACAGGTTTAGTCTGGTTTCTGATAATTATACCAGTTTATAAGCAATGTCTTTACCTAGCCCCAATGAAAGAGTAGACTGTTTTATTTCATTCACATATAAAAATGTCATAACTCCACAAGGTAATAGACTCTTCCACCATCTAACTATATGAAAAGAATTTGACTAACATGCTGTCCCTTGAATCACTATATGGATTTTAAGAATAAAAACTTCCCGGGAGCTGTCACTGAAAATGGAAAGCACAATGGAAAGGAAATAAATGACCTTTTTAAATTTTAGCTTTATATATTTCACACCACAGCTTACTGACTGAGGAATGAATTTCATTGATTCACCCTTTTCTGGCAAACTTTATTTTTTAGAAGAAAATGGTAATTCATGTTACATTTATGTGTACAATCTTGATTATTTTCTTCCTTGCATATTGAATCACTAAATAAAGCAATATTTATATTCAGCCCATATTTCTTTCACAAATTGCCTTAGATTTTTAATTTGGAAAACACCTAAAAAAAGAACCATAGGAAGTAAAACATTCCAGATTATCAATACACAGCTCAATGGAAAAAGGACAACAGCATAATTTGCAAGGCTAAGAACTAAGTTTTGAACTACAGCCTATTTTCAATTGTTATATACAAGAAGCTTCTTCCATAATACAGAGTGGCAGGGGTCCTTAACTTGTTATTAACTTAATTTACTCCTTGCTAGAATGCATAAAAGAATATGAAATGAACTGGTGTGTTCCTTCTGTTTAGATATGCAGCAACATCACTATGAAAAACTGCCAGAGAATTCACAGAATGTAGTACATTGTATTTACTTCTATTTCTTGTTAATATGCCAATTGCACAAAATATTGAAAGAAACCATTCACATTACTTTGAAGAAATTTTACATTTACTTCTATTGACTAGTATAAACAGTGAAAACAAACAGAAAAAATTGCACTGTCAATGAACTGGCACTAAAGAGATTTTATCTACTTGCAAAGCGATTAACTAGGAATTGCAATATATGTTATACAGAGACATCACAAAGCAAATAGGCTCTAAATAATTTTTTAAAATTTGGTGGCAGACCAAAATATAAGGCTTTTCCCATCTCCCAAGCAGCATATTTCAGTTATGTAAAAGCACAGGTTCCCTACACCTTGCTGTCATTATCTTATAGAAAGTGGTCACTCAAGAAATATGAACTTGTGTTTTACAAAAGGCTCACAAAAGTTATATCAAAGCTTTTCATTTACACACTAGTTGTGTTGACAGAATCAAGCTCATATTAATGCATATTTAAACATATAAATTTAAGAGATATTTGCCCTCGGAATCACTGCTAACATAATTGATGATCTGTGACTCCTTGTTTAATGTAAAAATGTTTTTTATCCTTTGAAGTGGCAGTTTGCTACTGAAGTAAACAACTAAGGCATATTTTTAACACTTGTTTTTTTGTAATAATGTAATAATATAATAATAAAAATAAATAAAACTTTTTGACACTTCAAAAAGAAAAAAAACAGAACTCAGGAGGAAACATATCACTTAGCTGTAGTTTGGACCAAACACTTAATTTCCATGCATTCTGCAGGCACAATATTCATAAAAATGGAGATTTCAGTGTAGTTTAACATATTTATTCTCTAAATGTTACAATGTACAGTACTTAAATTCTTATGTGTGTGAATGGCATGAGCATGTAAGTATGTAAGTAGTTGTTTATACCTGGCAGAGAATATATACTGGGTAAACCATGGACATTTTAACTGTAAGGTTTAAAAATGTCATCAATATATGTGTCATATATCAAATATATCTTGTTTATTGGAAGTGGAGCAAGACAATTGTTAATCTCATACTAAAATTTATTTCATAAAATTTAATACTTATTTTTTCTGCATAAATCCTGGATGCCATGACAAATGTACAGATATTTTCCAGATATATTAACAAAGATGTACAATGTCAGTATTCTTGCAGGCCATTAAACACAAATAATATCTGAGTTCTCTTCATGATATACCAGTAATATCTCTGGAAATTATAAAGGGGACTCCAGAATACAGTCCAGGGACACCTGGCTAGGATATAGTAATAATTTACAGATTTTGGATTGGAAAAACAGAAGCTTCTTCCAATACCTATTTGTTAAGCACCAATAATTCTCTCCCTTATGTATAAATCATAAAGACAGAGGCTCTGCCTGAAGGATGTAGTTCTGCACTGGTAATATGAATGGAAGGATATTAAAATACAAACTTAAAACAGTTTAACTTTTTTATTTAACAAAATATGTATTTGTATAGAAAAGCAAGACTACATTGACATAAATTCATATGTAGGCACAATTAGAAATATGCCATATAATTATGTATATCTTGTATAACATTTGTAATTACTTAATACCATTAACTGTATTTCCTGGGGAAAAAATATAATTCTCATATTAACTTCTAATTTTTCTGGAGGGAGCAGAAAAAAGAGAGAAATAATGTAAGTGCTATAAAGACAAGTAAAGAGCCTTTTATAGTCATCTATTAATCCTTTTTTGGGAAATAAGAAATGGGAGACATTCCTTGTGTTTTAGTAGTAGCTGAAGTGCAAAAGTGCACACCAGACTGACTGTATTTAGCACTTCTGTTCGCAGAAAGGATACTGATGGTAGGCTGGGAGACTAACAAGAGACCTAATTTGAGAGAAAGACAATTATTATTTGTAACATGCTGTCTTGTTTTGATATTAGTGTCTGTGTATTTGTGCATGTGTCTGAGTAGGAGAATTCAGGGGTGCAAAGGGAAAAATATTCTTGGTTTTGGTTTTTTGGGTAGGTTTCCTTTTTGTGTATGTCTGTGTGTATGGGTGGGCTGGCGGGGGCAGGGGGTGCTTGTTTCCTCATTTGTTTTAAGACAAAGATCTAGATTCAATAAGAAATTTATGCACAGAGACATAGCAGTGCAGCTGGACACCCAGAGCAGCTGCATGGTGTCCGAGGGCAGCACTGGTTCCTGCCATGCCAACTGCTTCCCTACAAAGGCAACGCTCCCTCAGTTATGCTACAGCCTAGGAACCTACAAATTAGCTGCTGTAACAACTAACTTTTGAGCTCCAGGCCCTCAGCATAGAATCCAGAGCCTACAGTGTCACCTAAGCTTCCTCTATAGGGTATGGAGAGAATTAAGCATCTCAGGAGGCTGGGCTAAAAAACAGCATCTGAAGTGAATTTAGGTTCTTGAAAGCGTGAGCTCTCTCTCTATATCTTAATTAGTTAGTCTATAAAGAGGTGTATTTGCCCTTCCTTCTAACTGACATTGAATGAGAAAATGTTTAAAGCAGTGGTGCCTTGAGACCTTGAGATGTTTTGGCACTGCCGATCAGATGATTGGCATGGGGCCAATCCATGGACCAGATCCCATGGGCAGGGCTGGTCCATGGATCTGATCTAGCATGACATTGGCATGTGGGGGTCAGTGCACTAGCACAACAGCCTGGTCCTGCACTGGATCTGGTTGAATGACCCCATGTGTCATCCCATCTCCAAGCACAGTTCTTGCAGCACTCCATACAGGCCTGGAAATCTGGTGATAGGGGAGTTGTGGCAGTATTAACTGCTGTGGCATTGGAAGCACTTTGGCCATATTTGGCCTGCAGGTTGAACACTGCAACTCTAGAGCTAGCCAAAAGGAAATGCTGATGCATATGAAATCCCACTATCTCTGTGCAGTGCCTACTCAGTGTATGGGCTGCAGGTAGGCACCTCTATGCACTCCTTCCTCCAACCATTCTTCCAAAGAACTGCAGGACTAACAGCCTTGGATGGTGACCACCTTTTATATAATATCCTAGTTCAAACACTTGCCTAGCAAGTGGGAGACCCACACTTCATGCCCACCTCAGCCAGAGGGGGTTCAAAGCCATGCCTTTCACCTTCCAGGAGAGGCCCTAATGCAGGCTATATAGGATGGTCCAGATGAAGTACTCTTTACTCCTCCTCTGGGCCACTGAGCAGAAGAGAATGAAAGTGTCTGAACTAGTGGTTCAGACAGTTACCTAGGAAGTCCTAGGTTCAAGTCTCCATTATTGTATTTTACATTAAATAGTCATTAGGATAGAAACACAAAAAACCTGAAGTAGATCCTATAAACCCTATACCTTTTTTGCATCGGACTCAAAATTATCTTTGAAATCTCAGTATGAGATACAAACAGAGCCCTGTTCATTCTTCTTAAAATTTGAAAAGCTTTATTATCCATGACATCAAAGTCAACTTGTAAATTTAATAGCAGAAGCTTGGAAATGGTATTTAAAACCACAATGAGAAGAAAACATGCACTGCCACTAAAGTAACAATGTCTACTCAATTTCTGAGTCAGAATCTCAATTGCTGTTGATCAAGGAGATTGGAGGCATCCAGATAATACGACAGTTGATCTGCCATCACTTCTTACATCAAAACTAAGACTAGATACTAGTAAGTAATTGAATTAGATTGTGAGCGTTAAGAAACATATTCTAAACAAGAGCTGAAGTTTTACTACCACTAACACAACTGGTGCCTTGCCTTTGTTAAATGAGTCACCCCTCTGCCAAATATTAACAGATGTCTAAGTCTTGCAGGTTGCTTTCTAGGAGAGAAGAAAGCAGTGATGCCTGGGTTTATTCTTAGTTCAGTTTGTTTATTCTTGTATTGCCAGCCCCAGGAATTCAAAAAGTCTGAGCCCACAGATTATAATTATAAAAAAGTAAATTCTTTGTTTTTCATCTTCAAAAACTAAAATCTTGCTCTTATGAAAGGAATTTGTAAACGTATACAATCACAGGGGCATTTGATGACCTCCTCCATAACAGGTAGAAGTGTGTCCATTATAAAAGTACCCAGTATCTCCCAAGTGGCTTTCAATTGCCATGATAAATAAGGTTGCAGTGCATAGGTGGAATTCAGAAACAGGGGAAAGGATATCATCTGGAAACCAAGCAAAGGAAATGTAGCATCTACCTCTTATAGGTATTGTTTGTCTCTAGGCAAACAGACAATTTGATACAAATCAGATACATTACATCTGGAAATTAACTGGAATTTTCTTCACAGCTAGAGAAACTTGTATTAGAATCCAGAGTGCAAACTATTGTTGAGAACACCTATGCTTTCTTTTACATGGAACAAATCTACCGATTGAAATTTTGTGGATTTTATGGAGGAACCATAAAAAGAATAAAATTCCAAAAATGTTTATAATGAAAATAACATGCCTGAGATCTTAACTCTGTCATAAGTACCCCAACAATCTTCCCTTTAAAAATCTTAGTGATGAAGTTGGGAAAAGCAGTATATAGTGGATGCTCTACATGTAGGGAAAAATGAGTTTTAAAATTTACTACACCATAAAGTCAGTGACCTGTCAGTAATAAGGTAACCCCAGTCAGAGGCCTCACGTAACATTCAGATTCTGTTATTTTTCTGAGAACAGACCACCGTAGCAAATTCCCCTGCCTCCACAGAAGACAGAGGGGCCTAAGGGCATGAAAGCATTCACTGCAATCATTCTAGGTTTAGGCATCTTAAAGTAAGCCCCCTAAACCTAGACTGGGATTGGTGCATGTGGCTGTTCACTGCTGCTGGGAGGGGCATGAGCAGCCTGAGGTATGTAAATTGGGATGTAGGGGCTGGTTGGATTGGCTGGGGGCAGGTACGTAGGAGGGGACTGGCAGGTCTGCAAGGGGTGGGGTGTTGCCTGGGTCAGGGGCTACATGTAGCCCAGTCAGAGTCTGGGGGTAGGAACAGTGCAGCCCCCTTGGCTGGGGTGAGCGCCTGGGCTTTCCTAAAATCAGGCTAACCCCTTCCTATATTGGGTTAACCCTTGCTTGATCTAAATTAGTGCACATCCTGAGATGAACTAACTTAAATCAGGCGTGCCATTTTTGGCTGATACAAACTCTCCTAATGCACAAGGTTTAGGTCAATCTAAATGTAACACCTGTATATACCATAAATGAGTACCCTAGAAGCAGTGTCTCTCTCTCTCTCTGGTCCAATGAATATTCAATTTATACAGTTTTTTTAAACCTCCCTACTGAGCTCTATAGTAGGGAGGAGTTATAACTATTATTATAGATCCTAAGGTCAGTTTCAGCCCCCTAGTTTTGATATTCTCACTCCCAGGTGGACACGCTGCTATTAAGGGCAGAAGAAGAATAGGATTTTACAGAACTTCCCAAGTGTTTTTGGATCTATCACACTGTGCCTATCTTTTGTCCATTTACAAGTACTTAAACCTATATTTAGTCACTTAAAAACTGGCAAGACATCCTTGAAGGACAGTTTACCTATTTATGTGCCTGACTTCAGACATCCAGAGCAATTTGTCCTCAATATATAATATAGACACTGTATTGGTTTATTGTTACAACTCAGTGAGAAATGATTTTCTCCTCTCATGAAACTTTTCAAAATTAAAAAAAAAAAATCCTGTTACACAGAGGGAACAACCAGAGACCTTTCAAAGTAATCCACAGAAAATGAGAAAGAGGGAGATCCTTCCCAGACTAGTCAGTAACCTGATTGCCAGGGCACTCACCTGGGATGAGGAAGACTTTTCTTGCAAATCAGGCCAAACAGGAACTTTAACCTCAGTATCCCATATTCCAATACAGTGCTTTCACCATTATGCTACTGGTTATTCTGTATGGGTCTCTATCAAACTCTTTTGCTTGAGCTGTTCCTACTTTTGTCTAAATTAAATATTCATTGGGCTAGAGAAAGAGAAACTGCATCCATAGCACCAGGCTTAGGATATTTACCTAGGATACGAGACCCAGGTTTAAGATCCTGCTGCCATGAATAGTTTCAATTTATAAATTAAAAGTAATAGCTCCAGCAAGAGGAAACTACCTCAGAGAGCCCAGCTGCAAGGTGGCTAAGAAACACCACTGGGATGTGAAAAAATGGACTTGAATTTGGGTTTCCCATCTCTGAGGTGAGGACCAGAACCATTAGGTGCTTGCCTATGAAGAGATGTGTACATATGTCTTCCGCAGATCAGAAATCCATCTTCCAGATCATAAGTCCACTGTGGATCTTGGAAATGTTGTCAATTACTTTCCATACAATTCATTTTCAAATAATTGCTATTTTCTAACAAAAAAAAATATTCACAACCAGCCCTAAATCTTCATTATTATTAGTTCTTTGATTAGTCATACTTAGACATCCTCTACCATATATAAGAATACGACTGCGTTAGACTAGCGAGGACCAAGTTTTTTGGTAGGCATACCAGAAACTAAGCCCTGTGCCCTCCTTGATTGTCACTCCGATCTCCTTTCCATACCCAATCTGCTGCTCTGCTTCCTGCCTGATCTATTGTTCTAATCCTTCTTTCTATTCCCTTCCCTATCCTACTCCTTTCTGATCTGCTGCATGCCACACACTCTGTGGTACACATGCTGAGAGTTGGCCACCCCTGTGCTAGTCAATATATTCAACACTCTGAATTAATGCGTCACCAAAGAATAACTCTTACACTCAACTGAATGCTAATATTCCCTCACATTAGCTCATAGATTTCTCCTGCATGTTTATTACAACGACAACTTATTTGTTATGTGAAGCTAAAAGAGTAGGGCTATCTTAACTCTTTTCAATTATCCCCTGGACTTTCACTAATAATTTTTGTCAGTGCCTGGTGACATTCCAGTGACAGTACTCATATTTTTGGTGTCACTGAGCAGCTGTAACAATGATGCAAAGTTAATGCAGCACTGATTTCTTAATGACAAAGCCTGGGCTGAATATCTGTATCAGCTTTCTCAACCTATGCACCTTGCCCTACAACTTTAAAAGGTAAAATGAGCAAATGTCACACTCACTGGGCATTCAGTACAGTATATGAAGCTGCAGGCCCAAAGCATAGTATTGAACTCAAACGGATATCCTTTTGGCTGTACCCTGAGAAGCACAGTAACACACTGGCACACTTACTTTAAAGCACGATGTTGACTCAGCATAATGTAAAAATCCCTGTCTGGCCTGTTTTCATGTTCCAGTGTTCGTGATGTGCCTATATAGATTATTTCATGCACAGTGCAGGAGTACTTCTACAAAATCCTGAAGCTGCTAGCTCTCCATCTATTATACTGTAAATATATCAACTACATAGCTTAAAATCATTTTAATATGCATGTACAGGCCTACCTCATAAGTGATATAACTTACTGCTATCATGATAAATGGTGCATTTAATGAGAAAATAAAAGCACTAAACCTAAACCTAATCTTCTCAGGCTTAATTTAAGGTTAAAAAGGGAGTATTAACTCAAAAAACTATACAAAAGGAAAGTAATTTCCTTGGCAGTGTTATGCATAAAACCTTTGTTTATATTTCAGAGGCTTTTGACACAGCAAATACAAAGTGTCTATGTTGAATGCTGTATGTTCAGAAATCACTGAATATGAAGAAGGGATATATATGTATTCTGATGAGATCAATTCATCTTACTCATCAAACATGGTTTACTGTGACCTAAATTCCAGTTAGTGTTGGAATCATTACTTTCCTGCACCCATAGAAGAAACAGCAAGACTGTGTACCCATAATCTAACTATATGAACAACATAAAGGGAGCTCTCCTCTTGCAATATGTTTCTTTTTTGCAATAGGTTTCTTTTTTGAGGGGAAATAAATTGCAAAATGTTTGTGCATAGTGGTGCTATCAGTAGGCAGCCACTATAATGTAGCTTTTTCTGGTGCCTTCACAAGGATACAACAGTTCAACAAAGGAAGTGCAGAATTTAGTGTATTGACTGAGCCCCTATCTTGACTCAAAAGACCATATGAACATAATGGGTTAGTGTTTATTTATCTAATGAATATATATAGGCCACTCCAATGGCATATCTGAATGTTTTCCAATTTTTCAGGCATTTATCTATGCAAGTGAGGCAAAGAAGTACCATAATCTTTTTTAACAGACAGTTTCTTGGTGCCTCAGTCCCTAAATGACTTCCCCAAGGTCACATATGAAATCTGTGGCAGAGCAGGAACTTAAATCTGAGTTTTCCATTTTGCAAGTCGCAAACATTTGAACTCCAGAATCAGCCTCCTCCTGAAAATGCCAGGTCCTTCCTTTCCTTTATCTTTAAAACTTGAGAACAACAAAATCTAAACCTTTATTGAGCTGTTTGTGTTTTTTTCTCCCCAGTTGTGAAAGTATTGGGATATAAGATCTTTTATTTTTTGGTTGGTTGGCAATTAAAACAAATGTTTCAGGTCAAGCTGAAACAGGTTTTTCATAACTCCGAAGTTGAAAATATTTTTTCAGGTTGAATAAAATATTTGATTAGATATAAAATGAAAATTTTCCATTCCTTTTGAATGTGTTTTTATAGTTTTTAAATACATTCTAAGGAACTTTACAATTAATTATTTTTAAATTAGAAACTCAAAAATGTATCAATTAGAAAATGTCTAAACAAATGTTTTGAATTTTTCAGGATATCTTTCAACAATGAATCATTTGGTGAAAATGACATGAAATCAGAAAACTCTATTTTCTGTGAAAAGATTTTCAGGCATACCTCCAGATTTTTTCACATGTAGGCTGACACCAATGGGACAAACTAGGCTTGGCTCCTAGGCTGCTTAGTAGAGGTGTGCAAAACAGGCTGTATTCAATTTGGATTTGGATTTGGCCCACATCAGGAACAGTGATTCGATTAGTTGATTTGGAACACTGCCCTGATCCGTCTCGGCCAAATCTGAATCTGAAGATTTGATGCTGATTTGGAGAATCAGTGATTCAGCTATAGACACAGCTTTAAATGTTTTTTCTACATACCTTGAGGTCCCAGGCATGGCTCGTGAATGCAGCAATGCTGGGGCAGATGGAGCATCCCAAAGGAGCATGGCGGGGGGCCCTCCATGCGTTTGGCAGCAAACCCAGAAGTGGACTGGAACTTCTGGGTCCTGTGGGGAGTGTGCTGGACCCACCCCCCATGCCCCCTGGCTCAGCAAACAACCATGGGAGGACACCAGGTGCCCCATAAAACCCAGGAGGCACCAGTCACCAAGCTGGGAGGACTTGGGGGGGGGCATCCTGCACGCTCCCTGGTGGACTCGAAAGTGGACTGAAAGTGGTCCACTTCCAGGTCTACTACCAAGCACACTGGGGAGACCCCTGCTTTCCTGTGGGATGCTCCCTTTGCCCAACCATCACGGAGTTCACGAGCCTCCTCGTACCTTGAAGTATGTAGAAAAAACATTTAAAAGCTGTGTCTATGTCTGAATCGCCAAATCTTTCTGAATCTCTCCAAATCAATTAGGAAGGTTCCAATTTGATTCAGAGAGATTGAAGGGTGTCCTGATTCAATTCAGAGATTTGGCTGCTGAATCAGGCCAAATCTCCAGTGAATCCAATCAGAGACCAACGCTTCGCACAGCCCAACTGTTTAGTAGAATAAACCTGGATCTCTGTGTAGGGTCCAGGAATTTAACAATTTCTCACAAATAGACATCCTGGTTTTTAATACAACCTATTTTTAGGTGAACAAAATGTTTTCCTAAATACCATATTTCCAGACCACCATCTTGTACTCTCCTACTTTCAGTAGAGTGCCATTGATGCAGAGAAAAGACTGCCATCCAGTGAGTTTCTAACATCATTTCCCTAAATACCTAGGAAGTTCCCAAGTCAAACAAACCAAGTCTAACCTTGATTTGTTACTAAAAATGACAACATTACAGATAAGGTGATATTTGTGTATCAACCCTTCATAAATAGATTTTAAAATTTAATCAATTTGGAGAATTGGTCATGTAAAATATTTAAACATATTTTAAAAGATAATTGAATTAAGATACAATTCAGATTTGAAATAAATGTAATGGTAACATTACAAGGTGATTTTTCAGATCTAAGTATTTTATATATCAAATCATATAAGATTTTGTAGACATTTTCTGGCTACTTTTCATGAATCTGAAATTATTTTTGTGTTACATTTCAGGACTTCAAAGATGAATGACTAAACTTTATTCCATGGGACAGAGGTTCAGGTTCTTTTTCCAGATTTGCCACAGACAACTAGAATGCTCACAGATTCATCAAGAGGATGATCACAGGCAAAACACCCCAAAATAATAAGGAATTACAGTAATCCTAAACCATCCGGGGGGGGGGGGGGCTAAGCAGCACCCAAGCAAGCAGCTGCAGCTGCCCTAAAAGCAGCCCCACCAGGAACCTGGGCATGCAAG